>NC_139221.1:119260885-119860885 GCF_055691185.1 Crinia signifera
TCTGGAGGGGAGATAAAAAGTCTGCTCTTTGAAGGTACAGGTCTCAGTCTGTGGTTTTCTTTCAGAGAATGCATTTTACCCGAAGAGTAGATCATCTTAGAGAGAGAAATGTTTTCCGGCTACCATAAATCATGTTTGATGTTATTTAGAGAAAGTTTGGGCATTCTTTTTGTAGCGTCTCATAACTCATGTTCCAATATATTCTCTAGGTTCTACCTTATGCTGGACATTGATGCGATCAGTGCATCGAGTCCTCATGCTTAAAAGGACCAGGAAATACCACAACATGAATGAGCTGTTGACCCTTTATGATGTCCATAAAAAAAAATATGGGCCTGCATAAAAACAGATTATTGTTGGGTGGTGGATCTTGGGTTAGCTATTCATTGAACATTTGAGGACTCCATCCACCAGGACTGTGGATGCTTCTTGAATGGTGCAGCTGGGGCCTCAGCAATCAGTTTTAGATTTTATATGTGTGCACTGCAACGGAGTATACCATTCCTGTTTTGAAAACATCTCCAGCTTATCCAGCATTTCCCAATAGATGAGAGAATACAGTGAATGATACTTATGATAATTCCATTTCTTCAGAATACTTAATGGCAGCCCTTTACAATGGGTTTAGGTCCCTCTTTTTATTTATAGAAAGGCAGTTTTATTCTTAGGATCCACCCACCTCTTGTATAAGTTTGCTCCTCCTTTCTCCTCACAGTTTTTTGTGTGTCTCCACCCATGGTCCTAAGAAAAAACAAAAGACAGGGAGGGAGATTATGGGCTACCGTGAAGTATTCTGAAGCAATAGAATTATCGAAAGTATAATTTGCTGTTTTCTTCTTCCTACTTCATGGCAGCCGTTTATAATGAAATATACCAAAGCAAAAACGGGAGGGCCAATACAATACCTTCAGCCATTGCCTGACTTAGGACACTGCTACCAAATGGCTCCTTTATTACATCCAAGGCATAATGCTTGGAGAAGGTATGCACTGAAGATCAGGTGGGTGTGGTATAATTGACCGACAGTCGGGATTCCGATAGTCATTACTCAGACGTCGGAATCCCGACTGCACAGCGGGGGAGCGCAAAGAAGCCCCTTGCGGGCTCGCTGCACTCACCACGCTGCGGGCACATTGGCGAGCTGCGCTCACCACCTATTTTAGTCTCCCTCTATGGGGGTCATGGACCCCCGCGAGGGAGCAGTCGGGATTCTGACGTCAGAGTAATGACTGTCGGGGAGCCGTCTGGCACCCGAACAGGTAGCAGCAGCACAGATTTCCTTGACCGACACCTGAGCCTCCTTATTCCAAAGAACAGACATTGCTCTGGCCGAGTGTGCTTTAATTACTTAAGGAACTTTACGGACAATCTTCTTATAGGCAAACTTAATTGTTTCTTTAAATCAACAGGCGATGGTCTGTTTTGTATGAAAACAACCTTTTCTGGCTCCTACAGGAATTATAAACAAATGTTTCACTTTCCGTTAGATTTTGTCATATTCAATTTCATCTCTTTTGGTAAAATAATTTCTTGATTAACATGAAAAGAATATACAGGTTGAGTATCCCGTATCAGAGTATCCGTTATCCGAATTATTCCGAAAACCATACATATTTTTTTGCTAAAAACTCACTGGGGACATTTGTAACAGCACTACTGGTGACATGATATGTAACTGGCCCTATATATGTGCAAGAAAATTATTGCTTGGCATTCAAATTCAATATCTGAGATAGTACACAAATTTTGTTTCATGTTTTGAAACCTTGTTTTTTTAACAAATAAAATATATTTGTGTGTATTTTATTTGGTAATAAAATATATTTGTGTGTATTTTATGTGTTTATACAGCATACATGCAAGATACTTCAAAATACATAATTGAAATATTAAAATATTCCGAAATACGGAATAATCCGTTATCCAAAATTCTCCTGGTCCCGAGCATTTTGGATACGGGATACTCAACCTGTACTAATTTTAGGCAAGGACTAATACGTTTGAAGAACAGCTTTATCTGGAGATAATTTAATATAAGGCTCCTGTGCCCACAAAGCCTGTAAATCTCCAATTCGTCTGGCAGAAGTAATTGCAGTAAGAAACACTACATTCCATGTCAAGAACCTCAACTTTATCCTATCCATTGGTTCAAAAGGCGGTAACATGAGGATGTTCAGAACCAAATTTAGGTCCCATTGAGGGACAAATTACTTTATTTGAGGTCTGATTCTCTTTATAGCTTGGCAGAATCTTTCAATCAACTTGTCTTCAGACAATCTTCTGTCCTGCAGGACGCTAAGAGCTGCTATATGAACTTTAAGGGTGGATACTGCTAGATCCTTATCATCCCTTCACAAAGAAACTGCAGAATCTGAGGTGTATCTGCCTTGAAGACATCACACTTGCCTTATGCCCAGTTGATATCTTCCATATTAAGTAGTGTATTTCAGATGACTCTTTCTAACTTGCAGGAGAAGTTTGACTACAGCTGGAGACAGAACTTTACCTACAAATAAATAATTTAATCTCCACTACCATGCCATCAAACACAGATTCTGAGGGTCTGGGTACTGCAAAGGTTCCTGACACAACATGCGTGGAACTACAGGCAACATCAGAGGAAATTTGACTGCCATTCTCAAGACGGTCGGTAATCACAACCAGAAAAGGTAGAACATTGGATTTCCTGCACTTGTTCCTCCCTAATCTCCCTAAATACCCTGGATATAAGGGAGAATGAAGGAAGAAGATGTAGCCCATCTTGAAATCCCACTTTTGGAATAGAGCATCTGTCTTTCAGGACTCTGCCATGCTGTACCTGGAAAAGAAAAGTTTTAGCTTTGTGTTCTTTGAGGTTGCCATCAAATCTATTTTGGGAACACTAAACCTTTCCACTATTAACTGGAATATGAAATTCTCCAACTCCCATTCTCCAGGACAGATTAGGTTTCTGTTAAGGTAAGCTGCAACCACATTTTCCTCACCATGTAATGCTGTTAATGATTGTCAGATGTCTTTCTGCCCAGGCCATTATATGCTTTACTTCGTCCATGGAGCCCCAAGTCTTCAAACCACCATGTCAGGTAAGATATACCACCAGTGTCATGTGATATATCGCCAACCAGACTACCCTCACCTTTCGTCGATTTGAGAACTCTCTTTCACTAAGACGATTTGTACACTTTTCCCCCGATTCCGATGGATCAGGCAGAGAAATCGGGTGAAAAGTGGCCAAATCACATGTGTTTGACATCTGATCCAATACGTGGTCCTGTAAGCATCAAAGATTGAATGAGCCGCACTTCCAACCTCTGACTCAGAAGCCACCCAGAAGCAGGGACGATATATCGTATGTGATCCTGCTCCCCTTTGAGAAGTTGCATAGTGTTTGGGGGCTTTATGGGGACACTGTATATCTTCTCTTTATGCTCTTTGTGTTTGCATGTTATTATGACTGGTCACATCAAAAAGATTTTGCTTTCTCTGGTTCAGCCCTTGGGGAGTGTTAGAAAAATACTAAAAGGTCCCAACAGCAACTGGGGTATTAAGTGGAGGAGCTTGAGCTTTTGAAGCTATAAGTAAAGTGCCCAAGGTCTTGCAACTACAGTCTAAACCAGTGGTTCTTAATGGTGGAAGAGGTTTTCCATTGCTGTGGAGATGAACTACATTGCGGCTAGGGAGGCCAATCCCGGGATCGGGATCGGCGGGATCCCGGGATTTTGGCCTAAAATCGCCGGGATTTGAATCCCGGGATTGAAGATTTCAATCCCGGGATTCCGGGATTAGCAACCCCATTAGTTTTTGCTTAAAGCCGGGCAGCGCTGAGCACCAGAGTATGGCTCAGACGCTGCCCGGCTGACTGTTCATTACCCCCGATGCTGTCAGGAGTTGTGAGGGACAGTGTGCTGTGCCGACGGCGCCCAGGCTGTGCAGCGTGACCCCTGACATCACGTGTTCTGCCTGTTGTGCTGACCCGGACAGACGCCCGCTGTTATGCCCCCTGCCTTCCGCCCACCCGCTGGAGATAGATGCTGCCTGTGCCCTGTCACCGCCACTGCCGCCGTAAGTGACAAGGCAGAGACTATGGGCACGTGGATGATGTGCGGGGTGCAGCAATTTATATTGACATCTGGGATTGCCTGTTTTTTTTTTTTTATTAGGGAGGCCAATCCCGGGATCCCGGGAATCCCGGGATTGAGCATTTTTCAATCCCGAATCCCGGGATTGAAAAAATGCCCCGGGATTGGCATCCCTAATTGCGGCACTTCGGATTCCATCTGCAGCATCATCAGTGTCTCATTGTGCTTTTGCACAATAAGCAATCCACTGGGAGCTACCCACACTGCCCTCAGGTATCAGTTCATCTGCCCCATACTGACATGGGTAGAGGCATTATTCCAAAAGGCTTTAGCAGGAAACCCAGAGACAATACACAGCTAGCGACCAGACACAGAGGGATTTGATTGCTTACCGCACACTATTTCCCTGCTACTCCCTAATATACGGACATGCATACCGCTCACTTCCACTCCACTTGTAAGTACTGTAGAGATTTCAAGAGGAACCACTGCTATAAATAATGTTTCCATTGTCCCTGTAAGACTCAGGAAAAATAATTTAATGGAAGAACAAAAAACCTATAAAAGTAAGTCAAAGTGGCAAATGTGTCACACAATATAGTACATCACAGGTGTCAAACAGAAAAAGTGTTTCTTTCAAGAAAACATTACAAAACAAATCTTAGAAAAGAATATCAATTCAGAAAAGCTTAAAAAAAATTACAACTGCAAACAGGCAATCAAACAACCCATTTAAAACTTATTTTGTTTGAAATTTGAGGTTATTATCGTTACAGTAAGTAACTCAAAATATATATTAAAAAAAGGAAACATTGTGAAGCGTTGTTTTAGTCCGTTTAATGCACTAAATACACTTCAAGCCATAATGCAAGTAAATCAAGACTAACATTGTCCAATATTAACGGATTAACCACAACATTCACAATATAACATAAAAAACACAACACAAAACTGGTTGAACAAAAACTGGTATTTCACATTGTGGAGATTTTGACAGCTGCATCAGGCATCATTTATTTGGTCTTCTTTCTAAATAGTGAAATAAATATAATGAATTTTTAAAACCTTGAAACTATATTAGAGTATATACTGTGCCTAAAATGTTTGAGAGTATTCAAAATAAGAAATTATTCGTAAAGTTGCCTATTTTAGGCATTTTGTGAGGCATAACAAGAAAGGCCATTCACTTGGAGAATGGGACTACATTTAATTTCATGAAAAGTGGTGATGGACAAGTTGCATTTTTCCATCATGGGGGCAAGTTCAATTAGCCACAGAATTTACTGCAGGGTTTCAGTTAACAGGTTAACTATCCAAAGGGCAATTATGAACGCAGTAACCCCAAGCATGTAAATTGGATTTCTGTTAGCATCTTTCGAGCTCCCTCTCTTTAGTAATTGCATATCTCTGAGCACTTAATCCAAGAGCTAATACTCGGCGGTAAATTCTGCTGCGGACCCACTAAATATACTAATGTTTCTGGGGCTACTTGCAGGGTTACAGCTGGCAGTTATTCCATAACTCTGGACACTTAACCCAGCAACTGTGCATTAGCTGCGGGACTACTGGGGAAAATAATTGAATAGCTCCAAGAAAATAACCTATGAGCTAAAACTTTACAGAACGTCCTGCTGCTAACTTAATCTGCCCAATGGAATACGCAGTAGTCCACTAATCTATAATAACGTAACATTCTTTTTAGTATCTTGATGAACCAACTGAGTGAAAGTAGTAAAAACAATGTAAATATTTGCATTCAAAGCTAACTTATTAAGAACCCCAGTCCGAATTGTGAAAGCAAGAAAAAAAAAATAGAGTTCCACCAGCACATCAAAAGGTATCAGCAATAAAGGCCCCCATACACTACACGATTTGGGCCGGATTTCACCCAACTCCGAGAAATCGGGTGAAATTGGCCAAAATTGCATCTAATTTGATCACAGTCAGAGGTCGGACGGGCACATTGTGGGTGCTACAGCACGTATTTGCGATCACCGTATTACTAAATTAAATGAGCAGCTACCATTTGACATTTCTGATTTTGCACGTTTGAGCAATGTCAACCTCTTTTTATTTACAATATCCCTTAAATACTTGTTTTTAGACAGGGATTTTTTTTAGACACCCAGCACTTCCTAATAAAATATAGCGCAGCAAATTATAAACTACAACCCTTCACATAGCATTGAATAGTTTCCATCCTAAATTAGTACTTTATTGAACCACCTTTTACAACTAATACAGATGGAGCCACTCTCCTCCATTGTGCCAGCGTGCCTAGGCAAGGGTTTTGGCGTGCCACATTTGTAGCACACTCAGATGAACTAAGGTGTGTTGATGCATGCCATACACCTTGTGGATAATGCTCCACGAAGCCAGCGGCAGGTTGATATATATTACAGTAAAGATGGACCTGTGCCATTCAGCGAGAATGGGGCATGCTTACGTTTGAGATGCTCGTGCATCTTATTCTCGGCGAAAGAAACTGCGGCTCCATCTGTACAGTACAAGCTTGGGCAAATAGGCCTTGTACAGTGGTCAGCTGGAGCATCTGGTACCCTAGGCAAATTATTCCATAAACATGCCGTCCTGCAGTTCTCTTATATACTACATAACTGATAGCATAACTGAAGGCATGAGATCACTCTGTACATAGACTAATGAGCACAGGTCGCTATCACCAGGTGTCGTAGGCTAGTGAATAGGTGTGCCGCTCTCCATGCTCAGAGACCTGGGTTTGAAGTTTTTTCCCTCTCATTATGTTTTTAGTCTACCATTCAGTTATACATCGTACTTTACACTACTGTATGTTAGACATTTCCCCTCAGAACATGCTTTTGTGTATGTTATGCATGTACTGTATATGGGTACTTATGTATGTGCGTCTTATTAGGCTAGTTAAAACACATAGGGGCTATCCCCATAGTGAGCATACAGTCACCACACTGTCCATAGCAGGCCAGACTTGTGCACTGAGCGAGTTAACAAAATGGCTAGCAGGTATGAACCAGGGCTTCATGGAAGCCCATATCTATGGAGCAACAGCATAGGTTTTACATGTCTAAGAGGAATGCTGAAGGTGCATCTCATTCCACTAGTTAAAACACACAGGGGCTGCTGACAAAGGCACAGACACTGCAGAGACACCGCAGTTCCACTCCCCGCCGCTCAGGTTTGGGGGCACCTGATGTGCAACAGGAAGCTCAGCACCTGGAAGGAGCTGAACCACCTGAGCGCAGGATTGCTCACTGTCACCTCTCCGCAGTCCGGTGATGGTGCCCTGGCTGCAGAGGAAGCCAGAGACCCCTGCAAGCTGGGTGGACAATTGGAGGGGACTCCACACCTGGATGAATACCGCTTTCCTTCCCAGTGTCACATAATCTAGAAGTCTATCCCAGGAGTATCCTCTTTCATATGGTACCAGTCTCTAGGACACATAGAACTGAAGATATCAAGGTGCAAAAAGGACACATTTTCCCAACAGACTATAATGGACCCGTTAATTCAGACCCACCATGGGTTCTGATACTTGCTGCTAGCCTTGTGGGGATTTCAGAAACTTGGGGCTCATATGCCCTGTTAGCTAATTGTCTCCCCTTCAATGAGCCAATTGGACTACCAAATCCAAAGAAATTAAGCTTTAAGCTAATTTCAATGTATTCCTAATAGGGTTAAGCTATAGAAATGTTATAGTAGCTTGCCTTGACACGGGTGCTGCTGACACTAACACATGCTGCACTATACAGATGGAGCTGTGGTTACGTTTTTCCTATTTTAGCACTAAGTAACACTGACACTGACACACGCTGCACTATAGAATTAGAGAAGGAACAGTGCTATAAAATTGGGTTGGGAGAGCAAGTGACAGTCATTCACAAGTGTCTGGTAGCATAAAACATATGTGTATGACATTAAACCATGCACCTGTATTTATTATGTTAAAAAGGTATCATATACAGTGTTTCTTTACCTGGCAACGTACAAGTTCTTACCTCTGACCGTATGTACACAGTCTCGCTAAGTGCAGAATCAATTTCTTCAATTCTAAAAAGGAAACAAGATGTAAAAACAAATTACTATGTATATAGGGATCCAAACTATGGGTCAGCATGCATTAGGTTCACATGGACAGTAGGTAACAAAAGCAAAAGTTCGACATGGTTATGGTCAACACATAAAAATGTCGACATGCTTTTTTCCTCCCATTTGTTTTTTATTTTTATACTTTACCACCTATGTGGAGTATGACTGGGAACGAAGCATGGCCACTGAAGCAAGGGTATGTGTTACACTAATTGGGGGGGGGGTCACCTATTATTTAATTATAAACAGAGACAAGACCTCTTCACTGAATCTCATTCTTTACTGCATCATTTTCAGGCTGCATCCTTATCCCATGTTCACAATGATCAAACTCCCCAGCTCAAGGAGCAGGAAAAAGAGGTGCGGTATATTCTGTTGACAAGGTCTAGGATGAAACCAAAAGGTCAACTGTTCTTTCCCGTTTTTCTCTGCTGAGCACTTTGACCCCCAATTAGTGCACGGCTTGCTCCACTACAGCTACACTTGGCTCCATTTACTGTTCCCATGTGGATGGTAGAGTATGATAAGGTCCAAAACACCCTCCCCCCCCAAAAAAAATAAATAAAAAAAAACAACACACGTTGACCTATCAACCATAGCCATGTCAAGATTTTTGGATCTCTGTTCATTCAGTTTGAATGTCTCTGAGCAGAATAGAACTTATGCAAAACAAAAACCAGAGCTTCACCAATATAACCATGTCGCTGTGATAATGACCTCCTCCAGCAGCTTGTAAGTTGTGGCAGTGACAGAGCAGCATACACCATCTCCTGTGATGTGCTGTGCCACCAACGAACCAAATAGCAGCACATTGCATATCTCATAACAGCAAATAGACATGTTTACTGCAGAGCATGGCAATGGTACTGCCAGCTCCCCCCACGCTATGCTTTTCTTCCAGTAATAAGGATCTCTGCTCACCATACAGTATTTAAGAAGTAAAGTTGCCTCTGCATACACAGGAAAAGCAAACATGCACTGTGTTCTTTTGCACGAGGACATTTAAAAAGTTGAATTTAACCCACTGGCCCCATCACATTTTGTAACAAATGACCTTTTAGCAAGCTAGAGATAAGGAACAATATGACAAGGCTATAAGTGTACTGGTGTCAAAATTACTGTTCCATTGTCTTCACCTCAGTTATGCTTAGAGGACATAATGTAGCAGATCTATAAATATTTTCAATCCGTTTAGGTTTCATCAACTTCAGGGTCAGACCGGCCCACAGGAATACAGGGGAAATCCCTGATGGGCCTCACCCCTCTAATGATGGTTCCATCTTTACACTGATTCTCTATTATGGGCCCATTTTATCATATAATATTTGCAGCTAATAACGGTTTTCGGGGGCTAGCTGCAAATATTAAGTATCACCAGAATGTACGTAGGGGGGACCGCAGCAGCAATCTCCGATCCCTCCTGCCCTGTGGCCACATTCCCCATTGGTTACCATGTGGAATGAGAAGTTGCCGATGTTGGGCAGCATTGCAGTGGGTCCCCGGGTTACCACCATTCGGCGGGTCAGTGCGGTCGGTAGGGGGTCAGCCCTAACCGTGCGTGTGCAGACCCCCGGCGAAGCAGAGCGCAGGGACAGGCTCCTTTTGGAGCCCCTGTTCCAGCAGGTTGACACATTCAACCAAAAGCATCCTGCAATGCAATCCTGGGTGGTACAAGCCGCCCAGATCACATTGCATATGATTAGTTGCCTGTATAGCAGGAACAACAATGAACATGGTGTAGTATCAAAAAACTAACAGCTAAGATGCACCCTTCTACAAATCAAAATAGCATGTTTTCTTGGGTGAAAATAAAATTTGATCTATTTATATATAAACTAAAAATGTAGTTGTGGAAAACACACAAAGTAACACAAACACACACAAAAAATAGATTTACAATGGAAGAACAGTTTACTAGTTTACCTTCGTTTTTGATTTGCACAAAACAAATTAATTTTCATATTCTCTGCCTCCCAAAACTCCTGTCCAAAAGAAACAAATTCAGAATAAGACAGTTTAAAAGGGACGTTCTTTAAATAGGAAAAAAAAACCCACGTTACAAATATCCGCTCACAAAAGGATAAACACATTCATAAAACAGGAGTCCTACTTGTAAAGGGGCACACACATATTGCAATTTTAGGCTATTTTCCAAGCGATCTGTGTAGATTGCTTAGAAATTAAGCACAAATCACTCAATGTGTAAACCCATAACGATGCACAGTCCCATGTGTCGCTATCGCTGGCTCAGATCTTGTGTGCATGCAGTTAAAATCTAGTTAACAGATGTACACAGGGTGCGATTTTAGCTAGATAGTGATGGCTCCAGAGGTGGGGCTGCTGCACAGTGCAAGATTCAAATAGGGGAGCCACACCCACTGCAAGTGGGTAAGGAATGGCAGTACCCAATGTGGCTCCCCTATTTGAATTTTGAACTATGCTGGACCTCTGGAGCCACCACTGGTCACTAGTCAAATCACATGGATTGTACACAGCTTTAGATTGCTTAGCAAGCAAGGTCAAATGGCAACGTGTATACAGAATGAGCAATAACGATCTACTATTTAAAGTACGGTAACTTTTTTCCTGCAGATCACAGCAACATATGCAGCTGCTAGAAAGCTCGTCAATGAGGTGAAATCCAGTGTCAGGTGGTGAATACTACCCAAATGGGAAGCATAGCGTAAACATTTCTACAGTGTCCCATAGCTGGTGGCACTGGTAGAGACTGCTTATAGATGTACCGAAGCTCACAAGTCAGAGGGCACAAACTACTACAGGTTTAGTATCCCTAATCCAAAATGCTCGGGACAGCCCACGCAATGAATCCTTGGGAGTGGGAAGAGGAGTCCGATGGCCGCCGTCGACACTGGAGGATGAGGTAAGTATAAAAAAAATAAAGGTGTGTGTGGGGGGGGGGGGGAATAAAAATATTCTGAAAACCTGTGGTTTTCGGAATATTTTGGATATGGGATATCCAGATAAGGGATACCCAACCTGTATATTGTTTCAGTGTACAGCAAATCAGTCCGAACACCTAGGTCCTACTTTCTAGCTCTATTTTCTGTAATAGTGGTTGATATATTAAGCAATGGAGTAACTGGAGAAGTGGACCAGTGAAGAAGTTGCCCATAACAACCAAACATTAAAGTAATATGTGATATATATGAAGGTTAAGGTAGGAGTGGATTGGTTGCTATGGGCAACTTTTCCAATCTTTCCACTACTTGATAAATAAACCCCATGGTCTCAAACCAGTAACAAGTTTGAAAGGTAGGGCCAGGTGATTTTATATCAGACTACACTGGAGGTAAATGTGGGAGCCAGCTCTATGTAGCTAGTGGGGAGAGTTATCTGGTGATAAATGTAATGCCTCCTGAGCTTGTGGGTTGCGCCTTAGTGAGATTTATGTGAAAGGTGCTGCCACCTAGGAAACAAGTCCAAGGGGGCGGCAAAGTCACTGCCCTGATGATTTCCTTCTCCAGCTTGCCTGGAGATATACCTTGGCACATAAGACAAAAGGCCCCTAAGTGGAATTGACTGTCCCGACAGATGCTACTGTAATTATAGCATGCACAGCACTGTCCCTTATACCCCTTTCACACAGAAATTTAAATTCCAAGGTGAAGCAGTTCCACCAGGGAAATTTGTGAAATACACGGGTCCTTATTCTCTGTAAAAGGGTTAATCCAGAACTTAAACTCCGGGTCTCTGAACCTGGAAATCAGAGACCCAGAGTTTAGGATCCAGGTTGACTCTTTCACACAAATGCCGGGTAATTATCAGGTTATTCCTCCGCAGCTCTATGAAAATGGTATAACTGTCCATTCAAGTATTCTGCATTCAAAAAGCAAAGTTTTATTTAATTTCAATCACACAGCAGGTGCTGCTGAGAAAGTGGCCGGTGACAGCGGCTGAGCTGAAAAGGGGAGAATGGAAAAATCACAGGACAGGTGAGTAAACACACACTCTCTTCGGCAAAATATATGCTGCTGATGTCTGTATCTGCTTCACCATGAACACAATGGTACATCTCCTCCTGAGAGGCAAATGCAACTATCCCAAAATTAAAAAAAAAAATTGTGCCACTTTTGCAGTTTAAGTTGGAGCAAGATTGGTTTTGCCTTTCAAAAAAAAAAAAAAAACTGCAGCTTTAAATCCAGAGACATTTTGTTATATCTGAAGCTAACAACCAATCCAAAAGAGAGATAATCCAAGATGAAACCATATAGAAAACAATCAGTATGGTAAGCAAACCGATGGTGAATGGTATAGAGAAAATAGATATGGGTTTCATCCACATAAAACAGAATACTAAAAGTCAAAAGGAATTTCTCAATTTATCTAGCTCTACTCCAATTAATAAAGTAAAGGCGGAATCACAGAAATTAACACTGACTAAAGATGTTTGGCTTTTGGGCACCTTGGACGGTAAAACCTATTTAAAGCAGCTGGTCCCCTCCATTACTATTCTGGATGTTTTGCCCAATAACCACTGAATAACTCCCAAAATGTTACTATATTTCCATTTAATCCATAGAGTAGGACATCGGTGGAAACAATATCCTTCATGACAGGTTCATTTTCTCAAGTAAAGACTACAATGAAAGGATCCCCTTATCCCCACTTGCCCATGGCTTGAATGAGTCGCATGCAAAATCACTGCAGGGTCACTTCAGGCAGACAGCAAACCATCAAATACAACAGAACGCTAAAATATATTTTTGGTTAAACTCTATGCATGGCATCTCTAATAAGGAGAACCAAGCCCCACAATTTTGGATTGTAACTAAAGCTGTGTACGCACGGTGCAATATATTGCTCAGCGTCCAGTTTTCATCAGCAACCAGAGATGGTCGCTGATGAACAGGAGACTCTGCCGGGGGAGCCGTAGAGGGAAACAGCTGATCGCAGGACAGCGACCAATAGAAGGCTGAATACAGGAGCGTGCACCCAGCGATTTATCACTGCAGAACAAACAAATCGCTGGCAACATGGTCGCTCAGTGACCATATTGCCAGCAATATTGCACCATGTGGACACAGCTTAAGTCTACCATTTTGATAGCCTAAGCATTTATTTATGAGATTTGAATAAACCCAAACACAACAATCTATTAAATGGCAAATATGGGTAAGAAACTCATTAACGATGTGTGTGGCCTACTTACCAATGTTTCCTTCTCTATGTCTTCTAAAGCTTGAGTTTGCATTTCCAACCGGGAAACTTCTTGTGCAATAATCTCTTTAACGTGGTTTAGTTTACGGAAACTGCAGAAACAAAAATGTGTAGATAGATTCATAGATACATAGATAGATTAACACTCCAAGCTGTTGTGATAGCTACACACGTACAGTTATACTCTGCTTTATATTGCATTTAATGTGTGTAATGATATAAACTAGAGTAGGCAAACCTTGCCTTTCTCATCTGACCCAGCATTTTATTGAATACTGTAAGCAACTTTAGAAACAGGGTGTGACTGTGCACTTTTCTATGATCTTGGTCTTAAAACATCAAAGTCCTTCCCATTACCACAATAAGGATCAAATCAATCATCAGTAATATGGGTTCTGCAAGTCTTTTTCACTTGGAATTCAATTTTACATTTTGAATCCATGTTTCCATCAACTTGCGACAACAGTGATAGTGGTTTGGCACCTACAATTTTTTTTTTTTTTTTTTAATTGAGTTTTTATTTTTCATATGCAAAAAAAATACATGCAAGACATGAATACACAACACAAGCAAGGGCCGGCCAGACCACACTAACATCTAAAATTATAAACGAAAGAAGACACACTCTCTTTCTCGATCAATTATTCACGGTAATCTCCGATGCTCATACCTTTACCCCGTACATGGAAATAGGTTATAAGGTTATTCCTTCTACTGCATTGTATTAGACTAATTGATACCTACAACAGGAATCAGTGAAAAAAAAAAAAAAAAAAAAAAAAAAAAAAACCACCCTACCCCTCGCCAATAATACCATTCTTTATAACTGTGACCCTATCCCATACTTAATAAACATTATGAGTATCCCACCCAAGAGAAATAATACAATAGTTTAAAAATATATCTCTATCATGTACATAGTGAAAATTGTGAATATTCCACACAAAAAAGTAATACACTTATTTATACATGTGACTCTATCGTGTGCTTAATACTACTTCATCTTAAAGAATGTGAGTCTACAGTTCACCTCTCTACCAACAAACTATCCCACTTAAACTGCTCGGTAGTATTTAGATTCAATCCATTTATTCCAAATCTTGTAAAATTTTTGAGAAACGCCCCTAGATGCATAGGCAAACTTTTCGTGTGTGCAAGTGCTATTCACCGTGACCAACCATTCACCAGCTGTAGGTACAGCAGGGGCCATCCATTTCCGGGCAATTATGACCTTGGCGATAGCCGATAGGGTCCTAGCCATCTGTATCCATTGGACATATTGTTGATTATTAACCCATGCGCCCAATACTAACTCAATTGGTGTTAACCTTTCTCCTGGAATACCCACTTCCAACATTATGCTACATATCTCATCCCAATAACCCTGGACCAATGGGCATGCCCACAAAAGATGCCAAAAGGTGGCCTGATCCCTCCCGCATTTCGGGCACCTATCAGGATAAGACCCACCCATTTCTCTCAATCGTGCCGGAGTGATATAAATTCGGTGCAGTATGTTGAATTGAATCTGTTGTACCCGCATAGACAATGATGATTTATATGGGGCCGCTAATATCTCCCTCCACGTTTCTGTGGATACTTGAGGGATTACCTTTGACCAATGGGATCTCAGTGCAACCAACCCGTCCTCTTGGGACAGGGATTGGATAAATTTATATATTTTAGAAAGGCGCTTCTTAGGACCCAATTTCCTAATAAAGCTCTTACAGGGCGAATCCCCCACATTTATGGAGTCGCACCTTGTTATCTGCATTAGGGCGCTCCTCATCTGCATATAATAGAAAAAGCATATTATCAGCGAGATCGTACCGCAATTTTAACTCCCCAAAGGAACGAATCCTACCCTCTTTTACGAATTGACCCACAGAGATCAAACCGTACTTTGCCCATATTCCCCCCGCTGTTGATTTTAAATTCTTAACTACTGGGAGAGAGAAGATTGAAGCTTGCGCATCTATATCCTTAAACCGTACTAGTTTCTGCACTTGTTTCCAAATTCTTAAATATTGAGTAATTATAGGGGGTAAGCCTTGGCCTGTTAAGCCAGATAGTAACAACTGCAATGGAGTAAGGCCGTGGTTCCCACAAGCGGCTAGGATCCCGGATTCGTACAAAATTTCTCCTTCCTGGATCCACGAACATAGATGAGTTAACTGGGCCGAGAAGTAATACATTTTAAAATTGGGAAGCGCCAGGCCACCCTCGAGTCTATCCCTGGTAAGGGTAGTGAGCTTAATCCTCGCCCTTTTATTCTTCCACACAAAGGTAGATATTATACTATTTAATTCCTGGAAAAATTTAGCATTTATATAAATCGGGGATTGTAATACCAAATAGAGTACCTTTGGCTGGACAAACATCTTAATAAGGTTTACCCTTGCAATTTGAGAGATCGGGAGACCCACCCATCTTCTACACTTAGCTTTAACATCCCTCAGCAACGGTTCTAGATTATCAGCATAATAGTCACGTGGAGAGCTTGACACCTTAACCCCCAAGTAACTAAACTTAGTGGAGATTTTTAATGGGAAAGCAAGCCGGACATCGGGCACATTAGGTCCGATAAACATCAAGTTGGACTTATCCCAATTCATTTTTATCCCAGACTTTTCACCGAATTCGTTAAGGCCAGCCAATATAGTGGGAAGGTCCACTACTGGATTGGCAACGCCTACCAATAGATCGTCGGCATACAGGGACACCAAATTCCGCCCCCTCCCCCACCCCTTCTCATGACAGCCCAACCGCTGTCTAAGCATAATGGCAAGGGGCTCCACTGCCACCGCAAATAACAGCGGTGACAGGGGACACCCCTGCCGGGTACCTCTGGCTAGTGGGAAGGGGGGAGACGCATAGCCATTTATTGAAATCCTGGCCTCTGGGCTCTGATATAGAATTTTCATCCATTTAATAAAGGCCTCTCCCAAACCAAATGCTTTCAAGACCCCCCATAGATAGTCCCATTCAACCACGTCGAATGCCCTACTGGCGTCAAAGGACGCCAGAGCGGCGCTCTCCCTGCCGAAGTTAAAAAATTGAATATATGAAAGGGCCCTTCTCAAGTTGACTGCCGTAGATCTTCCCGGTCTGAAACCCGTCTGGTCAGGGTGCACGATTTCATCCAACACCCTGCCAAGACGGTTAGCTAAGATTTTTGCGAGAATCTTTGCGTCCAATGTCATAATGGAGATAGGGCGATAGGATTCAACTAGAGAAGGGTCCTTCCCTGCTTTAGGAATCACTACAATAGCGGCACTCGACATAGAAGGGGGTAATTTTCCTTCATTAAATATACTCCCCATTAGCTCCCATAACGGGGCTACTAAAACTTTGGCGTACTTCTGATAAAACTCGCCCGGAAGCCCATCTAGGCCTGGCGCCTTATTTCTGGGTAATGACTGAACTACGGTGGCCACTTCCTCCATGGTTATCGGTGCGTCTAGGAGTTCTTTTGACTCCTTCGAAACTTGAGGCAATTTTAGGGCCCCCAAGTACTCTATTATATCCCCCCTGTTGTTATTACATTGAGACTTATATAACCTTTTATAATAGGAAGCAAAACTAGAAACAATCGAGGGAGTGTCGTACACTTTCTCATCAGATTCATTTTTGATATTAGGAATGATGTTAGATAACCTTTCCTGTTTGGCCAATAGTGCCAACCATTTCCCTGCCCGATCAGCATCGACAAACCTTTGATGGTCGCCCCTTGAGAGCCTATGGCTCTCAGCGTCTTGAATGTGCTTACGCCATTCACTCTGGGCCTGTAACCATGCCTCCCGATCCTCTTCCATGCCACTGTTCAGAAATTTAGCTTCCATCTCCAAGGATTTGTCCTCCAAAGCTTGTGCCCCTATTCTATACTTCTTTTTAACATATGCTATTTTCTTAATTAAAATGCCCCTAATGTAGGCCTTAAAGGAGTCCCATATAATTATACTAGATGCCGACCCTTGATTCAATTGGAAATAACCCTCTATCTCGGTCTCCATTTCTTGGATATCCCCAATCTGAGATAACCAAAAAGGCTGCAATTTCCAATACCGATATCCAACTTGCCTCCCCAGATCTAGCTCGACCACAACTGGGGAATGGTCTGATATCCCCCGGGCTTTATATTCTATTTTATTGACCCTATTTAATAACTCCCCCGAAACTAACACTAAATCAATCCGAGAGAAAACCTTATACGATTCTGAGTAACAGGAGAATTGTTTTCGATCCGGATTCCTGAGCCGCCAGGGGTCCCACCAACCGACCTTCCGTACAAAATCCCGAAATCTCTTCCCTTCGTCGGTACCCTGAGGATTGGGTTTTGATCTATCTAAATGGGATTGCAGCACTTTATTGAAATCCCCCAGACAGATCGTGTGCGAGTGTGGGAAGTTGGCAGCAAATTCTACAGCCTCTCTAAGTATGTCATACGCAAATGGCGGCGGGATATACACGGCTAGAATACATATCCTGGTTAGATCCACTTGTCCTTCCAGAAATATCTATCTACCCCCAGGATCTATTTTACTGGCGCCCAGGGTAAAGGCAAGAGACTTCCTGAACAGTATTGAGACACCACGAGACATATTCGTAAACGGGGCGTGAACGGCAGAGCCAATCCAGGGACGCTTTAAAAGCGCTACTCTCTCACCTTGAAGGTGAGTCTCTTGGAGACAGATAACGTCTGCCTCATATGCCTTACATTGCTTTAGGACAATTGCCCGCTTGACTCTGTCGTTCAGACCCCTCACGTTCCAAGATAAAATTCGTGTCCCCATTCCAAGAAAGCATTGATGACACTAGTCCTAAACGGACTATGTAGAACCAAAAACGAGGCATACCTTCTATTACCAAAAGGGGTGGCCGGCCCCAACGCACAACAATAAATAACAAACATTACAAACAACCCCCCCACCCACCCCCCCACCCTATATGTCCTCCCCCTGACATACCTATACCCCTGTCCCCACCCCCGAGCCCTCTCTTTTGGGGCCCTACGCATTCAGACCACAAGAGAGATCCCCCCCCCCCAGTCCGTCCCCGGTCACTCTTACTCGTCAAAATTATATCCCAACATTATACCTAGCAGACCCCACGTCAAGACATTTATGCAGGTGCAATTGTTACCAGCCCCAACCAGAGCTAGTTAACCGAAACCTGACGCCTCCCTGAATGGAAGCGGTCAAGCCACTCCACCACATCCCCTGGCGAGTTAAAGAAATTAGAAACACCATCCGCTACAACTCGCAATTTTGAGGGGTAAATCATCGAAAACTGGATACCCAGTTCCCGTAAGCGCATTTTAACTGCTTTAAATTTCATTCTTTCCCTCTGTACTACCAAGGGATAGTCTGGGTACAAGGAGATCTTCTTCCCGTCGTAACTTAAGTCCGGCTTTTCCCTAGCCAGCCTTAAAAGAGTGTCCCGGTCTTTAAAGTGCAACAATTTTGCAATGAGAGTTCGGGAAGGTGCCCCGGGTATGGGTGGTCGCCCAGGTATACGGTGGGCCCGTTCGATTGCAAACTGATTAGTAAAGGCACTTCTGCCGAAGGTCTTAATCACCCACTCCTCCAAAAATTTTTCTGGCTCCCTCCCTTCCACCCTCTCCTCGAAGCCCAGAAAGCGAACATTACTTCGTCTGAGTCTGCCTTCCATGTCTGTGAGCCTTTGCCTTAAATCACCAACCTGAGCGGTGATTAATTTCACCTGTACTCCCAACGGGGTAACCTGGTCTTCCAACTGCGAGACCCGACCTTCCACCTCTGTTACCCTTTCTCTTGTTTTTTCGGCATCCTGCCGGATCAGGGAAATATCTATTTGCACTTTGCCCAATTGGTCGGCTAACCGGGTCTCACACTTATTAATCGCCTCCAGCACCTGTTGGAGTGTTACTTCCGTGGGAGGTTGCACATTACCGGCTTTTACTGGAGAAGGCGATGGTGTAGTAGTCTGGGAGCTAGACCCAGACTGCGCCTGTGTCCGGGCAAATTTTTCTAGTCTGGCGGCAGCTGTGTTTTGACCAGTTTTGCCCATTTTTTCTTTCTTTTCCCTTCTCCTTATTTCTTGCTTTTAAGACTCCCCACAAATAAAGGGAACTCAATTTCACAACAAGAAGTAAGATATGTCAGGCCCGTAGAGTCCCGAGCAGCCCCAAGCAGGCACAGTTAATGGAGCAAATAGACAGAGGGAACAGCGTGACTCACAAGATTAGGGTTTTGTACACAGTCCCCGCAGTAGCACGGCTCCCTCCAACCAGGCAACGCTCCCAAACTACCTTAACCCCTTATGCTCTCCTAGGGTTAGGTTAGCAAATTAGTCGGGATTAGCGAGGGTTAATAAAGCAGCGGTCTTAAATACACTGTCCAGCCGGTGTTAGTAAAAGTTGAAAGCCGCGTTATTCAAAACCAAGGTACAGCTCAAAATACCAAACTCACGGTCCTTGTGTCCTCCGGATTCAGAGCTACTGCTCACAGCATTCGGCACAGGTCCAGCTCGCTGCAATTGATCTGCTGATCCCCGGCCGCTGGTGAACCCTCTCTCTCTGGCACCACACGCTGGTCACCTTGATCTCCGGGACGCGCGTCTGGGTACTCCGGCGCCGTTCGATGACGTCACCCGCTGAGCCACACCGCCGGAACCCGCTCGGGGAGACGAGTCTCACCAGGATCCCCTCTCCAAAACGACCACCAACAGAGGCTTCCACAATGATGTTTATGACGGCCGCAAGGACAAGGGTAGCAATGTAAGAACCATACTGGAGCCGAGGTTGGGCGTGCGGTCAGCGCATACCGGAGGACCAGGGGGGAGGAGGACACGCCTCTCTACGCACGCGCTGCCGTGGTCAGCCCCTTCCCCTTGGCACCTACAATTTAAATATTATATCTAGTAATAAAATCCGCAATCCAGTGAGACAAAAGGAAGTAAATGTCTAATCTTGTTTTATTTATAAAATATTTGTAATGTCGGCACGGGATAAACAGGATAAACAATGATCTTCAATCAAGATTGCATATCAGAGAAAACCAACGCGTTTCGTCTGAAAAGACTTCATCAGGGGCAAAAGATTTTTTTCTACAAACAACAACGGATTATGCTTACGATAATTCCTTTTCTTCGGAATACTTCATGGCAGCCTTTACAATGGGTTAACCCCTTCTTCCTCAAGTATAGAAAGGTAGATTTTTTCCTAGGATCCTCCTCCTCTTCCTCCTTCCTACATAGATCCTAGGAAAAAAAAAAACAAGGTACTTGTTTCCTATCTGGGCGCCCAGGTTTTCTACGTACGGCACCGTAATGAAATCGGATCGCATCGCATTGGATTCGGTACTCGATGATGTACGATGGCATACGATGCTATCCGATCCGATTTCATTTGAAATCGGATCGTATCGCATGCGGTGACGCAATCAACCCGATTTTTACATTGGAATCAATGTTAAATGGTCCCTGAGACCCGATTTTACATTGATTTCAATGTAATAACCCCGCAAACCCACGATTTGTATAGGAAACCCCCCCCTGATAGTTTAAAATGCGCCTCCATTGTTAACGCCACCCCAGTATTGACGTCAACCCGAAGCGTGGCGAGCCCCGCGAGGGGCAGCGGTACGCGTACTCCGACTTTTTCATACCCCCACTATCCACGTCGGCGTGGAGTTGAGAATAGAAGTGTGGCGAGCGCAGCGAGCCACCGAGCCCGAAGCGTGGCGAGCCCCGCGAGGGGACGCGGATACCTGTGAAGCCCGCGAGGGGACACGGATACCTGTGAAGTATCCTCGTCCCCTCGCCACGCTTCGGGCTCGGTGGCTCGCTGCACTATTCTATTCTCAACTCCACGCCGACGTGGATAGTGGGGGTATGAAAAAGTCGGAGGACGCGTACCGCTGCGCTCGCCACGCTTCGGGTTCACGTCAATACTGGGGTGGCGTTAACAATGGAGGCGCATTTTAAACCATCAGGGGGGGGTTCCTATATATCCTATGGGCCAACCATAAAAGCGGGAACAAAATCGCATCGCATCGTTCAATATCGTGTATGTGCATTTGTGGTATCCGATGCGATCCGATTTTTATACGGAGAATAGCATGGTGCGCAATTAACGTAGCGGGCGCCCAGATAGGAAACAAGTACCAAAAACAAATAAGGGAGGGATAATTATGGGCTGCCATGAAGTATTCCGAAGAAAAGGAATTATCGTAAGCATAATCCGTTGTTTTCTTCTTCCTACTTCATGGCAGCCTTTACAATGGGATGTACCAAAGCAGAAAATTGGGAGGGAATACTATACCTTAGGCCAGTGGTAGCCAACCCTAGCCTACGAGAGCTACCAACAGTTCACATTTTCCAGGCAACCTAGCTGCTGCACTCATTAATCACTGACACATTTTAAAAGATACACAGATGGTGCTAATTAGCTCACTTGTGATTCTGTGAGGAGACCTGCAAAACATGCACTGTTGGTAGCTCTCGAGGACTAGGGTTGGCTACCCCAGCCTTATTCCATGGCCTGACTTAGGACCTTTCCACCGAACTGGTCCCTTGCAACATCCAGTGCATAGTGCCTGGAAAACGTGTGAACAGATGATCAGGTTGCCGCTTGACATATGTCTCTTACCGACACATTCTCCTCTCTCGCCCATGATACTGACATTGCTCTAGCCGAGTGTGCCTTAATGATATTCGGAACTTGACGACCAACCTTTTTATATGCAAATGTAATGGTTTCCTTCAACCACCTTGCAATGGTCTGTTTTGATGGTGTGAGTCCTTTCCTCGCACCCAAAGGGACAACAAATAATGAATCTGTTGACCTGAAATTCTTCGTCCTGTCCAGCTATATCTTCATGGATCTGACGACATCCAACATATGAAGATTCCTTGCGCTCTCATTTGTTGGGTTTGGAAAAAAAAAAAACATTGTAGGACAATTTCCTGATTAAGGAAAAAATGATACTATTTTCGGCAAAAACGCTGGATTTGTTCTGAGCACCAAATGATCATGACATTTTTTTAAGTAAGGATCCTTTGCCCATAGGGCTTGAAGTTCTCCTACTCTCCTCGCTGATGTGACCGCCACCAGGAAGACAATTTTCCATGTTAGAAACTTTAATTTGCATCTATCCATAGGCTCGAATGGAGGTAACATAAGGGCATTCAGCACTAAATTAAGATCCCATTGAGGAACAATTGATTTAATTCTTGGACGTAGTCTCTTAATAGCTTGACAGAACGGTCTTACTAACCCGTGATCTGCAAGTCTCATGTCCAATAGAACGCTTAGTGCAGAGATATGCACCTTTAAAGTAGCCACTGCCAAGCCTCTGTGAAAACCATCACAAAGGAATCTCAATACCTGAGGAATTCCGGCTTTCATGAAATCACATTTGTCTTTTGCCCATTCCGCACAAATTTTCCAAATTCTATAATAAATACTTGACGACACCTTCTTCCTTGCTTGCAGGAAGATGTCAATTACTGCTGATGACAAATTCTTATTCTTCAGAATCTGTCTCTCAATTTCCAAGCCATTAAATGTAATTCCTCCGGTTCTTGATAATACACTGGTCCCTGCTTCAGGAGGTTGGGTATCAGGGGCAACATGAATGGGGATGCCACCACTACCGGAAACCAGGCCCGTCTCGGCCAGTATGGAAGGACAATAATGATTTCTGCTTGTTCTTCTCTGACTTTCTTCAATATTCTGTGGATCAATGCAAACGGAGGGAACACGTAACCCAGACTGAACTGCCAACTCTGTGACAGGGCATCCACTCCTGACGAACCCCAGGCTGGGTATCTTGAAAAGAATTTTGGACGTTTCTTGTTCATGGAAGTTGCCATTAGATCTATTTCGGGTTGTCCGAATCGCTCCACTATAGCCTGGAAAACCACCTCGTCCAATTCCCATTCTCCTGGAATGATGCTGTTTCGACTTAGAAAGTCCGCTACCTGATTCTGTTTTCCTGGAACATGAAGAGCTGATATCGAGAGTAAGTTGTCCATGGCCCACTCCATGATGTTCTTTACTTCTAACATTAGTGATGCACTCTTCGTACCCCCTTGATGGTTAATGTACGTTACCGTGGTAACGTTGTCTGAGAAGATACGAAGATGTGCTCCTCTGATTTCTTCCTGAAAGCTTTCGATTGCACGCCATACTGCTCTTAATTCTCTTAGATTGGACGAACATTCTGCTTCTTGTGGGGACCACAGCCCTTCGCAGTTTATGTTAAAGAAATGCGCCCTCCATCCTTTTGCGCTCGCATCTGTTGTGATGACTTTGAATTGCGGACTTAAAAGTGAAGAAGTTCTTTGACTCAGGCGATTGCTTTCCCACCATAGCAGTGATTCCTTTACCGAATAAGGAATTTCTATTATTTTGTCCATGTCTAACTGACCTCTTGAGTATTTTAGAAGAGCCCACTGATACGGCCTCATTTTCCACCTTGCCCAAGGTACAATGTCGATGGCCGAAACCATCATTCCTAACAGACTTAGAGCCACTCCTAATGGGACGTATCTCCTTGACTGGACCACTTGTAATAGCTCCTGGATTTTCTCGCACCTTCTTTCGGATAATGAGATTTCGAATTTTATGGTGTCTATTTTTATCCCCAGGAACTGTATACTTTGTGACGGTACTAGATGACTTTTGTCCCAATTTATGAGCCAACCGTGATCTTGCAGAAACTGTATCACTTGTTCTGATGCTTTTATTGCTTCTTCTTTTGATCAGCCTGATATTAGTAAGTCGTCCAGATAGGCCCAAATCATGATGCCTTTTCTTCTGAGACATGTTATTAGGGTTACCAGAACTTTCGTGAACACTCTTGGTGAAGACGTCAGGCCGAACCGCAAACATGTGAATTGGAAGTGCTCCTCTCTGACACAAAATCTCAGATATTTTCGGTCTGCTTCTCGAACGGGAACATGGAAATAGGCATCCTTTAGATCTATGGATACTAGATAGTCCTTTTGCCTTAGACACATAAGGATTGTTTTTGCTGTTTCCAGATGGAATTTCTTCTTCCACATGTTTCTGTTCAGTTTTCTCAAATCTAGGATAGTTCGGAATCCTCCGGACACCTTTTTTATGACGAATAAACGGGAATAGAACCCCGAACCTCTTTCTGACAGAGGGACTTTCTCGACTGCTCTCGAGTCTATCAATCATTTTAAACTTTCCTTTAAAGCTTCTTTCTCCTCTCTGGGTACTGGAAGTCTTGAAACCAAAAATTAACTCATTCTTGGTCTTGTAAGGAATTCTAAGTGATATCCTTCTTCTATTACGTTTATAACCCATTTGTCTTGAACCGACTGGGTCCATATATTTACAAATTTTTGTAATCTCCCTGCTACTGGTAGGGATTCCATGTGGGCGGGACAGTCATTGCTTCTGAAAACCTCTTCTAGCTGACTGACGAAAAAATGCTCTGGAGGTTGCTGGAGCGTATCTGTCCCTATAAGGACGACCTGGTCTGTATGACCTCGCTTGCCTGAAATTCTGTCTTGAGTACAAACTCCCAAATTTTCCTCTCTTGTCCTGAGGGAGCCTCACCGACTTTCCCCCTGACATTCTTTGTATCATAGCATCCAACTTGGTACCGAATAAAAACGAGCCTTCATAAGGTAACATCGCCAATCGATTTTTGGAATGGGAGTCTGCCGCCCAGGCCCTAAGCCACAACGCTCTTCGAGCCACAACTCCTGATGTAACAGCTTTTGCTGCATAATCAATAACATCTAACGATGCCTCAAACATGTGTTCGACTGCCATCTGTATATGTGTTAACTTTTTTATGATTTGATCCCTAGGAGGTTTCTCCTGAAGGTCATCCTGCAATGCTCCACACCACAATCTAAGGGCTCTGGACGTTGATGCAACCGCAACTCCAGTTTTCATGGATATGGGAGCTTGCTATATGCAATCTTTTGAATGCATTCTCCATTCTTTTATCCATTGGGTCCTTCAGTGATGCACCATCTTCTAACGGGATAGTTGTTCTATTAGACAGTTCAGCTACAGCTGCGTCTAACTTTGAAATGGCACACCATTTGAGGAATTTCTCATCTTGTACCGGATACATACGGTCTAACCACTTAAATGTACCCACTCTTTTATCCGTATTGAGCCATTCTTTCGTTATTATATCCTTTACAACCTTATGCACCGGGAAACATCTTTTCTTCTTTCCTCTATCTTCAAATAACACATCTGTCTCTGACTTGACAGGCTCTTTAAAATGTAATGCTTTATACAAATTCTTTAATACTAATTCTACTAAATTTTGTGCTAGGTCTTCATCATAGCTAAGGCTAGTCTGCAACCTAGACCTCTTGTTTATTAAACTCTTCTTTAGATACAAATTTTTTCTTCATCCAATCCATCATGTTATTTAACTGATCTGAAACTGACAGTTCTGTATCTCCCTGCTTAGAACAGTGCACACACAATGCCTCTTCTGAATCTCCAGATAAAGTTTTATCACATGATAAACAGGATTTAGACACATATTTGTTTTTGTACAGCTTCTTCCTAGGTGCAGGAGGCACACTACAATAAAAAAGAAAAATAGAAAAAACCCTTACTAACTATCATAAGAAAAAATAAACTCTTTGCTAATAACCAGTCCTCTGCGAGGACCTACCTGGGCAGCAATGTTGGCAGCTTCTGAGAGGTTTCCTCTATATCATCCAGAATGGCAGTGTCACAATGCACTGTATGCACCTCCATGCTAGTTTAAAAACTAGCGCTATATATACTGCTGCTGCTGCCGCAGCGTGCAACCGACTTCCGGCTCCTTACCTAACCCATAGCCGGAAGTCATTCAAAGCGCAGTGGAACGCAGCGCCTCTATGACGTACGCGTCATCACGCCGCGTCTGGAATGCAGCGTGACCTCACTGCGCTGCGTCCGCCCGGAAGAACGCCGCTTCCCATGTGCTTACGGGACGCTACTGCCTAACCTGCGGGGACGCCAGTGTACCTTCTGCCTGGCTGAACGCTCCATAGTGCTCGTATTTTGCAAGGCATGGTGCACTTAAATCCAGGTATCGCCGCCGGCATACCAATGAGGGGAATACAAGGCTCCGCCATTCCCATGCTGCCCAGGGACGACTGCAAACCAGCCAGCCGTAAGTAACATATAAAAAATAACAAACCTATACTGCACTACCTGTCTAAATAGAGGAGACAGGAAAAAGACTAAGGGAGGAGTGGGAGGAGCTGGCTTATGTAGGAAGGAGGAAGAGGAGGAGGATCCTAGGAAAAAATCTACCTGTCTATACTTTAGGAAGAAGGGGTTAACCCATTGTAAAGGCTGCCATTAAGTAGGAAGAAGAAACAAACATTGTATCAATAGAACAATATATAAAAAATATATTTAAAAAAGTATACATTTATTTTACAATAGTACAATATCCATTTTCTAAGAAAAGAAGGACAGAAAAGAGAAGTGAAGCAGTGATGGTGATGAGGTTCTTGATAATTCAATTGAGGTGATATAGAAAAATGGGGAATAAACCTTCCATCACTAATAATTTTTTAAGGTAACAATGATCCATTTGTTTAGATTCATTTTTCCATCAAACTCATTTCTTCTTTTTTGTGCACACGCCCCACTGGGCTGGTAAAAATGTATTAGAAAAGTTTATTTTAAAGGTAAAAATGTTGGGACAGATTGCAGAACCTTGAGAGTGTGAGGTATCATAGGAAAAGGTGGGAACGTGTACCCCAGTTCAAAGTCCCATTTTAGGGAAAAAGCGTCCGTACCATCTGACCCAGGGAGATGGCATCTTGAATTGAACCGATGCAGCTTCCTGTTCTGGTTTATCCCCATTAATTCTATTTGAGGTCTGCCAAATTTCTTACCACCTCCGAGAATACTTGGTGGTCTAGTTCCCATTCTCCTGGTAGTATTTTGTGTCTGCAATGACATTGCTTACCCCTTGTACATACAGGGCTAACAGATAGAAGATTCTGTTCCACCCATAACAATATCTTTGAGACCTCCCCACAGTACTCGACTTTTGGTTCCTCCTTGTTGATTTAGATACAGTAGGTCACAATCATTACATTGTCTAAAAGAACCCTCAAGTGGAAGTACATCATGGCTTTCTGTACTGTTTGCATCTCTCTCTGGTTCGAGGACATCTGACCTTCCTCTAGTGACCATGTTCCCTATCAATTTCTTCCTTTTAAGTGTGTTCACCAACCAGTCACGCTGATGTCCGTTGTGAGCACCACATATTGAGGTTGCTTAATGATGTTTCCCTGAACTTCAGGTCTGAGGCTAACCACCAGGTTAGAGAGACTCTTGCAGCGGAATTTAGACAGATTCTGTAATCTAACTCCGTGCCTTCTCTTACAGATTGTAAGAAGCATCTTTGAAGTACTCTCATTCTCCCCCTTCCCCATGGCATGACATCTATTGTAGCAGACGCAACATGACAGCAACATTTCCCATGGCACGACATCAACATCCTGAGCAGACGCAACACCAAACACAAGGTACTCTTTTCTCTATTTGTATCACAGAAGCCAGAGCTTGAATTCTGTTGCATCTGTCTTCTGACAGGGAAATTTTATACGCTACTGTATCCACCATCACCCCTAGAAATAGTAGCTTCTGACATGGGTCCAGCAGACTCTTTTCCTGGCTGAGAATCCAACCATGCATCTGAAGGATGAGGACAGTCTTTCTCATTGCGAATTTGCAGTGACGCGCCTGGGTGAACTGCCCATGTCAGATTTTACCAGTATGACTAATCAGTGTGGGTCGCAAGTACATTCAGAGAAGGATTGTCACGTTTAAACCGCACATATAGGGCGGGAAGAGAACCATCTGTCCCATACTCATGTATATTTACTTTTAGCACGTCTGGACATATAGACAAATCATTCATGGCAGGCTGTGTCATTAGTGATTAGAAATCCAGGCAGCAAGAAGTGGGCCACTAGGGTCCAGCCAGGCCCTTGCTATGCAGACCTTAGCCAACATACAAAAGGTTATTTATATATCGTTGTGTGTCATAATCCAAAGACCACCAACAGGCACACAGTGGATGAGAGCGCATCGGGAGGGACTCCTGTAGATGTTATGACCTGGTGCCAGAAGACTGAAAGACCATATCATGTGCCAAAAATTGGCATCTGAATAAGCACACTTGGGGCACCTAGAGTCAGCCCTTCCTCCTATATTAAAGAGACGAGCCAGGGTAAGATATATTACTATAGTCCCACAGAACCCCCCCCCCCCCCAGCACCCACACTTTCTCTGCGCTTCCCTGCCACCATGGGAGCTGCAGAGCTATAGTTTCGCCACTGTCTAGAATGGTTCTGAATGCCCGACTTTTTTTGTACAAGGAACATCCTTGAGTAAAACCCTTTCCTTCTCTCTATCAGGGAACTTGTTCCACTGCTTTTGCCTTTAATATGTCTTGAATTATTTGCTGCAAGGCAATGAGCTCTCTTTCCGTTGACGGGTTTCTTGATATGACGAACCTTCTTGTAGTTTGAGTGTTTTGAACTCTAAACGGTACCCCTGTGAGAGGACCTTTAGTGTCCATCTGTCTTGTGTTCAGATTCTCCACTGGGTCGCAAACCTCCTTAGTTTTCACCTAACTCTGTCTCTGGGGAGACTGTAATGGTCAAAAATAAACCTCTTCTGATAGGCTGACGGAAGGACTGCCATGACGACCCTGGCAAATATCGACTATACTGTTTTCCTGGCCTGTAGCTCCTTGCTTCTTTCAGTTGTTGTTTAAGAGACTGACCCCTATATTGCGGTCTCCTGTCCTGAGGCAGTTTCACTGATTTGCCACAAGACATTCTTTGTATCAGTGACTGCAATTTACTACCAAAGAGAAGCGATCCCTCGTAAGGTAAAGACAGCAAATGATTTTTGGAGTTTGTATCTGCTGCCCAGGTTCGTAACCATATGGCCCTTCTCGCCGATACGCCTGCCGCTATAGACTTCACAGTGCACTCAACTACATCAAGCAACATCTCACACATATATTCACTTGCTTTCATCATCACGCTGGTTTTTTTTTTAATGTACTGCCTTGAAATTTTCTCATGCAGATCATTAGCCATGGTGGAACCCCAGAGCCTTAGTGCCCTAGATGTGGACGCAATTGCTACGCCTGCTTTATGTGATACTGCCGATGCACTGTGCAGTTTATTTAAAGAGCTTTCAATTCTCCTATCCATCCCATTTTTCAGATTGGCACCATCCTCCAATGAGATACCTCCGACTCTGCCACATCAACCTTCGGTACACCACACCATTGATTAAACCCTGCATCTATAGGGATCATGCAATCAATTATCTTGAAATTGTTAAACTTTTTGTCCATACTCTGCCACTGCGTCGTCATCAAATCTTTAAGCATTTTATGCAGCAGGAAACATCTAATCTATCTTGATCTGTCTTCAAAAAACTTGATTATCCACCTGCTCAGCCTCTTTATACTCCACTAACTTGTAAATATACTTCAGCAGATTAACCACAATATCTAAATTTAATGACCTTTCGTTTTCTATAATTTTACCAGATTCTGAACCTGAATCATGTTGCCCTTCATCAACCAAGAATACCGGTGAATCAAAACTATAGTCCACATCCAAACTGGTTTGTGATCTGGATCTTTTTGACCCCTGTATCTCTCTTAACTCCTCATTTGTAGCAAAGGATTTCTTTATTCACTCCATAAATTGCAGGATCTACTTGGACTGAGACTAAAAGCATGCCATGCAATCCTGACCCACAGTAATCCCTTTCTCAGTGGGAAAAATCTTAACACAGTTTTCACAATTTTTTGACAAATGTTTTTTCTTGCAGTGTCTTATGGCCCATACACACTGTATGCCCAGGCGATGAGCACTGCTGAGCGCTCCCGCATCATCGCCGGGAAAGCCGTTCATCTGCTGGTAATACCAGCAGATGAGGGGCTTTGAGGATGGCTTTGCATAGCATTGCACTACGCAAAGCTGTCCTCTCCCCACTGACGGCGCCGGGCAGGGGGAAAGTTGCTCAGTGTGTATGCAATGAGCGGCTTTCACCCCAGCGATGATAGCAATCATCGCTGTCCATACACGCTGGGCATAGTCACCCAGTGTGTATGTACCTTAAGACACACTACAAGAAAAGACATAGGACCTATCACTATCTAACAAGAAGGATAGAATAACCAAGTGCCTCTATGAGGACTTACCTCTCCAAGGCACTCAATGGTTTTGGGAAATAAGGACTCTTATCCTGATCTATGTTTGCAGCCACGATCCCCTGATGCCACAGAATCTGCAGGATGTGCAAAAGCGGTGTGCGGCACCATTTTTAAGGCCCTTTGACCTCTCCAGAGGGTGAGTGCTAGCAAGGTCACCGTCGCGTCACTTCCGCCCATTTGCCGCACACTTCCGCTCTTCCCCACCGCCTCACTAATGCTACACTCACGGCGGGGGGAGAAAAAACAAAAAAAGACACTTCTGTCTGAAATGGAGGTGCATACCTTGCGCCGGTCACCGCTGCTGCGTCCTCCAGCGTCAGTCCTCTCCCCCGGGCACCACCCCCTCTGGCTCAGCTACACAGAGGCCCATAAGCCGAGAAGACATGAGGTAAGCCTCCATTTAAAGAGCAACAAAATTACACAACCTAGTCTAAACTGAGACATGAAAAGGCAGAGGAGAGGAAGGGGAAGGAGATATATGTACCCAAGGTGGGTAGAGCTAGGAGGAAAAAACTATCTGTCTAAAAGCTGGGGGATGGGTTAATATCCCAGAGTAATGGCTGCCATGGTTTGTGAGTTAGAAATATCAATTACAGCTGAGCCAATGACCGAGAAGGAAGTAAGCAACATAGATGTATAGAGGTTTATTTACTAAGATGGGAGTTCTATTTCAGATGGGCTGTTGCTAAGTGTAACCAATCAGACTCTGCTTCTTTTTTATTTAGCACATTCTAGAAGATAAATTGGTAGAATCTGATTGGTTGCCCATAACTGGAATCTTCCTTGGTCTTCACCCTGCCAGAGGGAGGAGAGCCGAGAATCAGCATTGCAGGAGAGAAGTGGTGAGGGAGTGGCACCAGCAGAGAACCCCCCCCAGTGTGGCCCACACAGAGGAGTCACCGTCTAGCAGTAATAGTGGTCCCACATCAGGAGAATACCAAGGCCATAGTACAACGCAGGACCCAGACACAGCCAGCCTAGAACATAACAGGCCATCACTGTGTAGCGAATAAGCTGAGGCAAGTCTGAATTCTGCCAGTCACTGGCTGAACATACTATAAAGAGCAAGACACACATCTTACTCCATGACCAGTTAGGTTACGCCCTCAATAATTTTGTGATTTACTTATTCCAGACTGCACGCCCTGTGACTGGTAATTCATTATATTCTATTACGCTTTGCAAATTTTGTGTGCTATAAATGTTTTTAATCCCCATAGCCATAGAACTGGATTCATTCTCTTTATCCTCATTACTTACTTGACCTGTTGTATTTGATCTATTAAATTAGACACTCTTATGTGCGACGTTGACAGCACATCCTGAGTCCGAGATCCCATGTTTTTATATCTAGACTAAATGTAGAGGAAAATAAATTAAATCAAACATACAGGATCATTTCAAATAGATTAAAAAAAAATTTGATAAAAAAAAAGGTAACAAGTGTATCACATTTATTTTGTGAAAACTCAAGAGACTAGAAACGTGGTTTATGTTTATATGAAGTAGGATTTAAACCTAAAAGTTCATTGATGTCCACATCAACAATAAAAGCAAAAATATTTTGGATGAATGTAAATACTGTATGCTTTTCTACAGTAAGGTAGAGAATTGAATTTATCTTAATTTCCTAGTAAGCTATTGCTACTAGTATGCCATTAGTGGTATCTTCGCACTAGGACAAGAACAAGTGTCCATAACAAACAATGGAGCAGATGCATTAAGCCTGAAGAAGAGATAAACTGTAGATATAGGGAAAGGAAATAAAGCACCAGCCAATGAACTGTGTTTGAAAATGACAGTTGGGAGTTGATTGTCTGGTGCTTTATCTCCTTTTACCTTATGTCCACTTTATCTCCAGTTTATCTCTTTTCCAGGCTTAATACATTTGCCCCAATGTAACTATCTTCTGTACAATTTGGGATTCATTCCCTCTAGGTAAATATACTAAACTCACACACAAAGACAAATGTTTAAAAAAAGGTATAAACAGTTATTAGCTTAATATTAGCCTTATTGCAACCACTACATTGCACCCGTTTCACTTGCACAGTATACTGTGCATGGCATCTGGACATAGTTATTCCCGCAAGTTTGTCTTGTTCCCATTACTAAATTGTTTCATAAGAAAAGATACAGGTGTAGAACATATATGAAATATACAGGTGTAGAACATATACCAAATCCACTTACATAATTGGAACATATTGCAAATCAACAATGAAATAAATCTTATTTACCATCATTTTGTTTTTAAGTTCTCCTGTGAAGCTGTCGAAAGATGAAATAAAGCTGCACCCTGCACTTCCAGGTTCATGAGAATCCAACTGAAAATCATCTGTCATTTCTTCTACAAGAGAGAACAAAAATAATGTGAAGTTTCAAACATAAATGTGTATATACTGAATACAGCCTTCAGCAGCATAATAAGTATGCTACACATCCATTACTGTCATCAAGATGCATAAAGAAATCTCCCTGCTCTAAAAAACAATAATAATAAAAACAGACATGCTTATTAATAAAAATAATAAAAAAAAAATGCAAGTTGGCACATTGGTATATTTATATACCATACATTTTTCACAAGTTGATGACCCTCTCATGTAAATCAAGTTATTCAATGTTTTCTCGAATCACTTTCTCTTACTAAATAAACTTATTTTATTTGTTTGTTGATATTATACATGTAAACCTGTATACTTCACCTATATGTATCCTATTAAAAACTTGTAATGTATACCCAATCTTTTTTTTAAATGTCCAAATAAAATAAAAAAAAAAAAAAAAAAATGATGGTAGTAAGATGTATTGAGTTACTAAATTTTTACATATATATTTATTCAAAACACCCATAAGCCCCTGAATTCTGATGGCTGGATAGCTGCAGAGAATTTATAATTGCATTTTAAATCCATAATAAAGCATTAGGTTCATAAGAGGAGAAGTTTGTATTCCTCATAGTTGCCCCAATATGGTTACAAAGTTATAGGACTGACGTGTCCCAACGCTGCAAAAATCACAAAACTAAAGGCATGAAGTGAACGCTGTATACTGCTATGGAGGCACACATCAGCCACCTTCCAGTAAAAATTCCCAAAAGAGAACATGGCTGGCAAATCCTAATGCTACCACTGTAGTTATTCTAGAATTGTTTCTTAATGTAGTGAGTCACGTTGTGGCCAAAAGTTGCTAGTCCACCGTAACTTCCAAATACCCTCTCAATAGTTTATACCAGTAGCTCCCAAACCATGTGCCCAGGCACCCTGGACTTCTGTGAGGCTGTTGTAGTGTATTCATGTTGGTGGTTCAAGACCAAATCAAATTATTTATAGTTAAGGTTATAGGCAAAACCAGTGGTAATGACTGCTACTCATAAAACTTGTGGGCAAATCAGATGCACAGCTGTACACCAATAAAGAACGGGCCCAAACTTAATTTAATATACTTATCCAAAAATATTAACCATAAACTTTTATCCTATGGTGCCATGAATAAATGATACTCTAGGGCAGGGGTGGCCAACCAGCGGCTCGCGAGCCGCATGCGGCTCTTCCCCTTGTAAGGTGCGGCTCCTGATCCCACTGCTGCCTGCCACCGTTCCCATGTTTCTTCTGAGGGGAGGAGAGCGCGCATCGCGCATCTCTCCTACTCCTTACTGTGCATCCTTGTGACTGGGCCATCTGCCAATTAGAGCTCGCGGGCCAGCAGCCAATCAGGAGCCGGCCCGCAAGCTTTGATTAGTAGATGGCCCAGTCATAGGGAAGTGAGGGGGGAAGGAGACACGTGGTGTCCTGTGCTGTGCTCTCCTCCCCTCGGTGACATGACAGGTCTGCAGGGGAACGCCAGACTGTCCTCTCCCCGCCCGGCAGCAGCAGCAACAATGGTGAGTGCTGCTGCTGGGAATTTTGCACTGTGGGGGCATACCAGCTTTTTGGCACTGTGGGGGCATACCAGCTTTCTGGCACCGTGGGGGCATATGTGTATCTGGACCTATTGGGGGCATATGTATATATGGCACTGCACTATTGGAGGCATATTTGTATCGCACCCACCCAAGGGGTCAAAATAGACCATGCCCCTTTTTTTGGCGCGCGCGCATGATGCCGGCTCTTTAGCTTGACTACCGATATTTTTCAGCTCTTTACCTCTGACCGGTTGGCCACCCCTGCTCTAGGGAGCCACAATTCAAGAAAGTTTTGGATCCACAGAGTTACAGTATACCAATTTTTAAACCAGATATCCATAACATAGGCTGCAACATGTACCTGTTTCAGAAATATAACAATGTAACACTTGTTGCGCAGGAAAAGGGAAGCACACAGCCTTCTAAGCGTTATCAACTGAGAAACAATAAGTAGGTGGATGTGGCACCCTAGTGTGGTGGGAATGCTGTCGGCAGGTCAACACAATTAAGGTTGACAGTCAATAGGTCGACATACCATAGGTAGAAACATGAAAAAGGTTGAGTTTTTCCATGTTTCTGTTAATGACTTTTTTCATACTTTACCATACCAAGTGGACAGAGTTAGATTATAATAGTGTGTCTGAAGCATGGCAAGCAAAGCGAGTTGACACAGTACACCAGGCATTCGCAACCACGGTCCTCAAGGCACACCAACAGTGCAGGTTTTGTAGATATCCAGGCTTGAGCACAGGTGACTTAATTAGTATCTGAGGGATTCTGATTAAACCATCTGTGCTGAAGCCTGGATATCCCTAAAACCTGCACTGTTGGTGTGCCTGGAGGACCGTGGTTGGGAAAGCCTGAAGTACACTTATGCAGCGTACATCTGCTAGAAAGGAATCTATGACACGAGGGCACAAGTTTAGATTAGAAGAAAAAAAGATTTTGTTCATCTAGAACAGGGGTGGGGAACCTTTTTTGTGCCAAGGGCCAATCGTATGGTGAAAAAAATCCTTCGGTGGCCATATGTAAAAAACGTTCTTACAAATTGTCCTGCTGCAGCCATCCCACGCTCCGGCAGCTGCCACTGAATAGGACTGACAGTCTCCGGTTGCTGTTGATTAAGAGGAATCTCCCAAGAACTACCAACCTCTCGCAAGTAGTCCCCTATACTTGACTACCGGCAAAGCCGCCGGGTGGCTAGGAGGAAGACTCAGACCGGCTACGGGGGCCGCATACGACCCCCGAGCCTGAGGTTCCCCACCACTGATCTAGAAGAAAAAAATGTATTTACAGTCAGAGCAGTCAAACTCTCTTCCTGAAGAAGTGGTGTCAGAAGACACTATAAATACGTTTAAAATAAGGTTGGATAAACATTTATTGGTTAAAAACATCCATGGGTACAAATAAGTATCAATCTGTCTTAAAGATATCAGAACATACTATACAACAAGGGATAAACAACAGTATTATAAACATAGATTTAACTAGATGGACCTTCAAGTCTTTATTCAGCCTCACCTACTATGTAACCTGCCGACCTATGTTGACAGACACAAAAAAACGTGAAAAACTCATGTCAACCTATTATGTCAACCTTTTTGACAACAGTGGCCAACCTATGGACTGTCGACCATAATTGTGTTAACCCTATGACCCATACCCATGTGGTGATACACTAATCAATGGCATAGAAGGATGGTATACATATACCCTTTTATAAAGAACAACAAGTGACAGTTGGTGCGAGGCGCAATGCTGCCTAAGATAACTATCCCTGAAGATACACCTTTACTTCAACAATATAATATACAAACAATAGGGATAAGTAGTCAATGGCGCAAAGGAGATGATACTTAGATTTCTTCAATTTGGGCTTTTTCCTTTCTTGTTAGATGTTATTCTCAAATGAGCAAGGTTCGCCACATCAAGGTATATTGCGTGTGAAAAAAATACAGAAAAAATAAACGTTACAATTCTACATAAATGTGTGTCTCTTTTTTATAAGAGAATTGAGTACTCTAAGTGGTGAGTATTCTATTTTTATCGGGAGACTGGGTCACTTCAGGCGTACGCATTTCGGTCGTGATGACCTTTATCAAGATATCTTGATAAAGGTCATCATGACCGAAACGCGTAGATCCTGCCAGAGGATAGTGAACAGCCACCACCGCGGATGTATGTATGTCATGCTCTTTTTAAGATTGTTTTTTTAAATGGAAATTTAAAAAAAAAAATTGGGGTTTTTTGTTTTTTCATGTGGACATTGTCTATTTTTGTGGATGTTTTGTATATTTCCTCATGACCTGCCCATGGGACTTATGTCAAGTATTTTTATGAATTAAAACGTTTTTGGAATCTTTCTACCTACATTGGCCTTCTGGTTATATATAAAGGGAGTTTTTGGGACCTACCCATAAAAGAAACCGCTACGGGCTTTGTTCCCCCAATTTTAGGGGTGAGTAAGGTACGCCTCCAAACCTCAGGGTGATAAACTTATATAATACATCACCTATCGAATATATTTTAATCACATTGAAATTTTTTTCCTATACACTCGGGAGCACTGAAACCGCAAACACCTTAAGGAGGTTTACAGGAGAGAAAGAAACCTTTACAGGTTTGAAAACATCATATAACATCGTGAGTAGGGGTACGCCTCTCCGTTATTCTTAAGGAAAAGAAACCTTTATACATGTTTTGTTTTCACTACCGAAGTAAGTGAGGTACGCTGTCACAACTCATTGTGTTCTGCACAGCCCTCACACATATGTAATTTTCACCATTGAAAAGAGCCTCAGACATTGATTTCTCTTTTCTATGAGCACGGCTGGAGAAGCCCTTTCTATCACAAACACTTGGAGAAATATTGACACCGAGACTGAGCCCCTTCAGGATAAAAGAAACCTTTATGAGAGGGAAAACCACCATTTATCCAGTGAGTTCTGGTACTGGTACGCCTGAAGTGACCCAGTCTCCCGATAAAAATAGAATACTCACCACTTAGAGTACTCAATTCTCTTATAAAAAAGAGACACACATTTATGTAGAATTGTAACGTTTATTTTTTCTGTATTTTTTTCACACGCAATATACCTTGATGTGGCGAACCTTGCTCATTTGAGAATAACATCTTACAAGAAAGGAAAAAGCCCAAATTGAAGAAAGCTAAGTATCATCTCCTTTGCGCCATTGACTACTTAACCCTTTTATAAAGAATCCATTCCGGGACAACGGCTATAAGTCCTTCTTGCTTCTCTAAAATATACAATATGGTGTACTCTATTGAAAGCAAGTGATGGAGTAAACAAATAATCCCAGGATCCCATTAATATATGGGGTGGTGAAAAAGAAATGCTAAATTCTCATACTCTCTGTGCAGCTCTGTAAGCATGCAACATATGTGCCCATGAAGCATAACCTTGGTTTAGCTCACCAAAGGTTACCAGATACGCATCGGTGGAGGTCCCAATGTGTAACAGCCAAAGTACTACACCAACGCGTTTCTACCGTTCCAGGTCTTTTCAAGGTGGTGCCATGTGTGTCCTGGAGATGATTTTTATACCTCTAAACATCCCGCCCCTTAAGGTGGGCATGGTAATGGTAAAATCCAGCCACAGATGGTTTAATGAACATGGGATTAGCCTGCATCTAGGCATACGCCTTTCACACTGAGGCAAGAACCCAGAAAAACCCAGGTTGTGCCTCAGTATGAATAGTTCATCCCAGATACTGGGGCAGATGTATTAAGCCTGGAGAAAGTGGAGATAAAGTGAAAGGAGATAAAGCACCAGCCAATGAACTGTGTTTGAAAATGACAGTTGGGAGTTGATTGGCTGCTGCTTTTTCTCGTTTTAACTTTATCTCCAGTTTATTTCTTCTCCAGGCTTAATACATCTACCCCAATGTGTCCTGATCTGTACCCCTGGTCATGCCCTTGATTGCTGAACCAAGCCCCATAACCGGGGATGAAACATTCACACCGACACCCAACTTGTTTCCCCAGGGTACTTGTCTTGGTGTGATAGGGGTGTTAGAATAGATATTCATCCCTTTTTGTTGCATAGTTTTAAATTGACAATACAGCATCAGTGACTACAGCAGTCACAGGCTGATGCACGGAGCATAAAACCGATTGCACAGTAACATGTTCCTTCATGCTGTGTACTCCTTACAAGGCCTATTTATATAGTTTATGGCTCAATGATTATCCATTTATAAAAATGCCTGCTGGTGTGCAAGATCTGTCATTTACACAGATCAATGATCACAATTCTTTTCAGCAATAGCTTAGGTGTAGTCACTGTATGTGGTTGTATAAAGAACATAGCCGTGCATCCCCCCCCCCCCCTCCATCACCTCCCCTCTGGGATGTTCGGAGTGTTTAGTGGGGACTCTGGAGCACTCAGGAGTTCAGGCGCCAGAGCGGAGGTGGGGGGGGGGCTATGCTATGTGGTGGGTTTTGCTGGGGCAGGACAAACCTGCCTGTTTGTCCTGCCCCAGCAAAACCCACCACATATATAACACTATGTATTCGTTAACAAAATCACCAGCGAGTGACTATTAAATATACTTTCTTTTTCTGAATGTATTCATCCCTTCTCTCATGCATAACTGGTCACATGCTATTACTGTATAGAAAAGAGAAGAACTCAGAAAAAGCCTTCAATACATGAAGATCTTTCTTTGCCTAAATCTGATTGTTTTACTTCCAGTCTAATTCCATTAGCTACTGAAAAACAAGTCTGATGGAAGATCTAAGCCAAACGGTTTCTGCATTACATTATGGGAACATTAAGAAACTAGTAAGCCCACTTGTAGCAAATGCTTCGAAAGCTAGTCTGCTAGCAGTCTGCCTAGGTGCTGTGCAGCTCGGCAGGTATGTGTTCCCTGTGTGATAACTGTACTGGTATTGGTATCTGCTTGGCTGCTGCAATGACCAGTGGCGCTGCTGATGGCTGCCTAGGCGCTCTGCAGCTCAGCGGGTGTGTGTTCCCTGTGTCTATATACCCCAGGATACTTCTAGCCTATACCTTTATGTGTTCACATATCTGTCACTATTTAACTATACCTAACTGGCTGTTGCACAGCAATCCAAATCAAATTCCTAGTATACGCAAGTATACATGGCCAATGAAGTTGGTCTGATTGCCTCTGTTTGTGCATGTGTGAGAGAAAGCTGTAGTTTCAGAGACACAACCGGACACTAGACATATATAAAGATGATGTGGATAAAGTGAAGCCATCAGTAATTTCTTCCACCTAGAAAAGTTTGAGGGTTTGTGTCATCAAGATGTCAAATACAGGGCCAGGCGCTTACGGCGAGGACAGTAGACACCATCTCTAAACCTCAGCTCACTGGTTAATGTCCTCACAGCTGCTTTCACCCACACCTGCTGCCACCCAATTGTTAGAGCCTCTCATTGAGGGTCAGATGTAAAAAAGATTTGAAAGTGATAAAATGTAGAGTTATAAACCAGCAGCCAAGTAGTTTCTAACTGCCATGTCACAGGATTGGTTGGTGGTTTATTACTCTCACCCCGAGTCTCAGAACACAGTTTACAATAGCTTGGTTATTTGAATTTCATATTACCCCTGCTGACGACACTACCTTCAACGCCTGTTTTTACATGCGGTCTCCCTGAGCACACACACTGCAGCTATAAACTATATGCTCTGCACTTCTAGTGCTGGCTACCACTCCATGCACACCAACTCATCAGCTGTTCATACCACACCTGGCCTGAGCCCATTGTTCCTGGCACTTATTAGACTGCCTCCATATTTCAAAAGTCTCAAAGTGCCTGATATTAAGACATGCACAGGCTACAGGCCTTTCACTCTGCTATGCATTTCTCTAGCTCAGTGGTTCTCAAACTGTGGGTCCTGACCCCAAAGTGGGTCCCGACCTTCTCAGCATGGCGTCGCGACTCCATGTTGTTGACAATCGGGCTGATGACTTTTCTAAACTAAGTCAGTGATACAAGGAGTCTGAACAATCTATTGAGCTGTCTGTTATGTTAGACACCTCCCATAATTTTGTGCCTCCACAATGCTGCCATGTACGTGCTGTCGGGTGACTACACATGTGATGCGATGACCTTCTGCAGTAACTCGCTGGGGTCCTGTAATTATTTTTATTGTCTGAAGGGGTCCCAGAGCAAAATAGTTGGAGGATCTTTGCTCTAGCTGTTCCTTCCCCTACACGACACCTGCTCTAGATCCTGCTCCTACAACCACTGCTCTTGCAGGGCCCCACATTCCACCCCTCACTCAGTGGGCCCTGGTATGCACCTTTCTTGGGAACACCCTTCACAGTATTTTGACTCTAGACATGACCACCTCACGTAAATATTAGACCTCTTACACTTACCTTGATTTTTCTCACATGAATTGAAAAGCTTGCGTGGTAGAAATGTAAAATCTCCATGGTCCTCATCATTAGATAGTATTCTTTTCCTCTTTAAATCCTCAGCTTTGCTTGAGGAATGAGACCCCTTTGGAACTAGATATGAAATAAAGAGCAAAAGCTTTTTTTTTGTAAAATCTTAAAAACACATCTGGTTATAAAAGTGTTACGGTGGCTATACACTAGGGCAATTTATCTGATGCTTGAAATTGCATCATATTTCCCTTGAACTTCCCGGCAGCTTCCCAGGAGACCTGCATTTCACATTTTGTACTTGAGGGCTTATTTTGCAGAAGATATATTGCATATATTATCTACCCATGACAAATCACATGCAATACATCTTACTGCATATACAGTGTCAGTCCGACCAATTATTGGTCAGTCGTGCATGTGCTGTCTGTGCGCGCAAGCCAGTGAAGATACAGGAATTGCCCGGGTATTAGGAGGGAGGGCCGCTGACTTCAGGACCATCACCGCGCCGTAAATACGAACGTGGAGAATACGCCAGCTTAGTAAATGCAATCGGCCTTCTTAGTCAATCTCCCCTTATACTGCTGAATTCAACCGGAAATTCAGCATAATATATGACTGGAAAATACCCCTTTTCCAGTCGTATTTGACTGAAGCCTGCACGGGGCTTCTCTGTGTAACAAAATAGAAAAATATACAATTTTTTTTAAATGCCGTGGGATCCCCTCACCGGCTATAACAAGTGCCGGGCTCATTGATACAGTCCTTGATACAGAAATACTGGGGGACCAGCGCCAGGCTCTTGGCCTGGTTCTGGTTTCCAAAAATACCAGGGACAAAAGGAGTAGGGAGTCTCCTGTATTTTGGAAACCAGCACCTGGCTCAAACAGCCAGTGGTATCATGCCACAGCCAGGAGACACTTTTTACATAAGGTGTCCCAGCCAAAGCATGAGCACCGTGGCTGGTCAGCCTGGGCCGGGTCCCTAGGGGAGTGAGTTTGCTGATTGAAAAAAAAAAAAAAATCATTAAATATTGTAAGCAGTGGCCAGTGTCAGCAGCAGCCTCACAACATGCTTCTGTCTGAGGCTGCCCCCGCTAGGAGAGGAGGAGGGAGGGGGCAGCGAGGCCTTACACAAACAGCGGCGGTGCAGCGATGACTCAGCAGGTGTGGTGACTGATTTCTCTGGCGGAAGGTGCAACCAAGGAGGGGCGATGCAATGCGCAGTGCATCGCCCCTCTTGTCATGTACATGCAATCTGGGCTCTGTACATGCGATTTTACTCTTAAATCGCATGTAAACTGCCCAAATCGCATGCACATCCTTTAAAATACTGTTACAAATAAGATGCAATAAAAACTACATTGATAGAACAGCTTTCCATTTAAATCTACAGATGCGTTCATTTAGTGGTGCTTTTAGGATCTAGGTTAAACAACTTTAGCACAATGTATGTCTATATAATACCTTTTTTTTCACATACTGTACACTTTACAATTGATTAGTCCTCTGGGTGTTAAATCTTATTGCCACCGGCAGTACCCATACACATCCTCTAACATAATTTCTGTTTGTAGCCTCTCTAACAAAAAGTGTCCTGTTTGGGTGCCCAAATGGCACTTTTGTGTTGTGCCCAGAACTTTAGTCTGGTTAAGTAGTTTTGCGCAATTAAACCTGGAAGTTATGGATGCAATCAGTACACAAAAACTGTGGGCATCCAAACAATTGCATACAGCCCCTTCCAGAATGATAGACGATATGCAATTATGGGTGTCAATCAAACAATTAGAACTGCTTCCACAGACTCCAGATTTAATGACTGCATGGATTACAGGATGAATATCTTGTAGGCTGATTCATAGATGTACACAATGGTGATGTTGTACACAGTGGAGCATTTTTTTGGTGCCATTGCGTATGCACCAAAGCCACACTGTGCACATGCAATGAATAGTTAGCAATTGTAGGTGTAAAGAGGAAAGTGAGTGTCAGGTCGTCTACATTCAGGGAAGGTAACGGAGAGGGGTGGAGACAGACAAATGCAGGCATGTCAGGATCATTTACTGGGTGTGCAAAAGTCAGATACTTAATTCGCTCACAGCCAGAAGCACACTGGCGCTGTTTGAGGCAGTGCAGGGTTAATCAGAAATGACATGTGTGTGTCTAATGTTTCCGCCAATGTCAGTGACAGAAGCAAAATGGCATCTGCGTCATATTCTCAATCAGGGTCTTGGCATGAGAGCCGTTTCGGAACTAAAGAGATTTTACCAGAATATTCCTGACCACATGGGAGATCAACACTGTTGCGGACTTAAGATAGTTAAAAAACAATCCAACATCTAGGTATGAATCGTGAACCACATACCCATTTCATCTTCAGTGCCTTCAGCGGCAGTTGTTCTGGAAGTGTAACTTTTTAAAGTCTGCTTTAAAACAAAAATATATTACGAAAATTGAATAACTACAGTATAAGAAGCAAATTTTGTCTTATTAAAAAAAAAAAAGACATTGGGTTAAATTTACTAAGATGTGTATTCTACTTCATGTGATGTTGCTATGGGCAACCAATCAGATCCTGTCTACTATCTTCTAGAGGGTGCTAAATAAATAAGTAGTAGATTCTGTTTGGTTGTCCATGGTAACATCACATGTGAAGTAGAATACACATCCTAGTAAATTCCCCCCATTGTCTATCTGTGTAGCATCCTGAACGGATACACGAGAATTTAAAAAAAAAGCTGTTTGAGCGGTTTTCCAAATGACGCCATAACAGTCCAGGGGTTAAAAATATTGGTGATGAGTTCAGATGGTTAATTCAAATTGTAGGAAAAAATACCAACTTAATCCTGGGCGCTGACTGTAGTGACTCCCACAATTTTCCCCTTCATTCAAGGTTTACAATAGTGTATTATTGTTTAAAAAAATTACAGCAACATTGCAACAATTTAAATGAATAGTGCTCTGAGATGTTCAAACTCTGAGATGTTGCAGACAAACAGGCACAGATTAGAATTCCCAGGCGTCCCCGGAGCCCTCTATTCGATCCAGTCAGAGTCCAATGATTGTCCACTTTCTCTCCACGGCCGTGGAGAGAAAGTGGACAATCATTGGACTCTGACTGGATCGAATAGAGGGCTCCGGGGACGCCTGGGAATTCTAATCTGTGCCTGTTTGTCTGCAATATCTTGTAGACCATTTTATTCGGTGAGAGGCTGATGATTTACACCATTGTTTTTACTTGTATGTGTCGACTAAATAAGCGGTATTACACTATACCAGCTTTTAAACCTTCTTTTGCATGTACATTGATTTCAATTGGATGTTCTTGATGACGACTCGGTGACGTTACCGCCCCTGTATGAGCGCTACTGTCTGCCTATTCTAGCAGACCACTTCAGAGGGTAAGAGTTTGAACATCTCAGAGCACTATTCATTTAAATTGTTGCAATGTTGCTGTATTTTTTTAAAACAATAATACACTATTGTATGCTCCTTTTTTATGTTTTCATTTCCGGTTAAAACCTTGAATGAAGGGGAAAATTGTGGGAGTCACTACAGTCAGCGCCCAGGATTAAGTTGGTATTTTTTCCTACAATATGTTTACTGTGTATGAAAGGTGATTCATACGTTATCAACTAAATCCCAGGCTGCAGATAGCGCGAGATTCAAACCTCAGAGAATCCATTTGTTTTGAAGGTTAATTCAAATTGACTGAGGTATTAAGTAACCTGCCATACATTAGAGTCTAGGTTTCTAAAAACCCTTGACTGTAATGGTGGAGTTTGAGTGAAACTGAGAAATGGCCCACAAACACGGGCGATTGCAGGGCTATTTCTAAGTGATCTGACTAGATTTTTAGAAATTAAGCATGGATCACTCCTTGTGTATACCCCCCAGCGACGGCAGTTTATGGTGCTGCATGTCACCATCGTGTGACTACATATACAGTATACTGCATACAGTCAAAATCTAGTCAGATCGCCAGTGTTCTCCACTCAGATTGCTCAGCACACATTGCTGGTGCATCAAATGTGTGCCAGTAATGTGTGCAAATTGTTCAGCGCAGTGCATGCCTATGGGTCTTTAGAGGAATAAAGCCTTTATTGGCTATGACTTCTGCGACAGAGAAGGAGTTGCATTAGTGTATGGGTGGCTTTTATAGTTTAATAAAAATATTTTTACGGTACTTGTTTCCTAGCAGGGCGCCCAGTATGATGTAAGCGTACAGGGCTATTCTCCATAGCAAAAATCGCATTGCATTGCATCTCATGGGCCATTATAGTGCCATGTGATGCAATGCGATTTTTTAATGTAATTTATTTACTGCTCTGTTGGCCCTAGGGGATTGCATTGCATTGCACCTCCCGAAAAATTGCATGAGATTTTATAGGGTGCGATGCCATGCCATTAGCTATACATTTGTATGACATACAATGGAGGTTTCACTGACCCCCCCCTATCCACGCCACCCCAAAGCGAGCCCCACGAGGGGGTGGCGGAACGCATCCTCCCAACCTTTTCATACCCCCACTACCCACATCGGCGTGGAGTTGATTTTATATAGTGTGGCGAGCGCACTGGAGTAAAGTACGGACGCCAGCACATCTTGTGCACTGGGTTGAGCCATCGTGACATCGGGCTCCCCGCCCCTCCACAACTATCCATCAAGGAGGGTAAGCATACTGTAAGGAGAATCCACATTACCTGACTTTATCACTCTGGCGTTTTGAAGCGCTAACAGGTTACCTGCAGTTTACTCCTGCTATACAGTGCTTTGGCTTGTACTCCCTACCATTGCCCCAATCCACTCTACCCTGCTACTAACATTTTGGCTGCTGAAAGCTTCATACTAATACTGCTCCTGAAATCTTTTATTCTATTGACCATAAATACGTGACCCGCTTTGTAATTGGCTACTTGACACAAATCTATTCAAGTGCTTCATTATATATGAAATTATATGGTATCTGCCTGTGATTTTGTATCTTTATTTTTCTGTGTCCATATCTATTTAACGTTTTGTATATGCATATGTATAAGCTCCTTTTAAACATGAAATAATTTTAAATATAAAATTTAACAGTGTTAATCAAAACGTGCCCTGGTGTCCTTCTGTTCAGTACGGTTCACGAGGCATATATCTGATCTCAGCAGCGCAAGTGCAAAAATCCATTCCTGCAGCGAGCCACCGAGCCCGAAGCGTGGCGAGCCCCGCAAGGGGGCGCTCGCCACGCTTGGGGCTTGGTGGCTCGCTGCGCTCGCCACACTATATAAAAGTGACGCTACGCCGACGTGGATAGTGGGGGTATGTAAAAAGGTCGGGAGGACGCATTCCGCGGCCGCTTGCCACGCTTCGGGGTGGCGTGGATAGTGGGGGGGGGGGTCAGTGAAACCTCATTGTATGTAATACAAGTGTATAGCTAATGGCATGGCATCGCACCCTATAAAATCTCATGCAAGTTTTCTGGAGGTGCAATGCAATGCAATCCTCTAGGGCTAACAGAGCAGTAAATAAATGACATTAAAAAAATCGCATCACATGGTACTATAATGGCAAATGAGATGCAATGCAATGGGATTTTGCTACGGTAGCGTATGTAAGAAAACTGGGCGCCCTGCTAGGAAACAAGTACCAAAGTTACTATTAGCTTTAATATATTTACATTCGGTCAATTCTAAATATCTATTTAAGGGAGTGGTTCTAAATCCCGGCGCCGAAATCCCGACAAGGGGGGGGAACGTGGATCGCCCCCTCTTGTGGGCTCGCTGCACTCGGCACACAGCGGGCCCGGTGCCTCGCTACACTCGGCACACTAATTTATTCTCCCTCTATGGGTGTCATGGACACCCACAGAAGGAGAAAGTGTCGGGATTTCGACAGTCGGGATTCCGGCGGTAGGGATTTTGAACGCCGGGATTGTAACTGCATCCCCTATTTAATTATATATTGTATACATATAGGATTATAAATATCTATATAATACTAGGCTCCTCAATGTGCACTCAATAGAAACCTAAACGGGTCATATTGCAAGTGATGGGAAAGGCCTAAAAGTAGTGTTGGCATTTAAAGGCTGTATCACCAATGAGCGATTCATTTTTACCATCAAATCGTAAAAGATTGATGATTAGCCATCAACTTCTTGATTCTGAGCTTGTGAGGACATTAGCCACCATCAACTATGCAGCATCTGCACATCTAATCTCACAGAAGAATGCAGCCCAGCGCTTACAATGGCGTTAAGAGCACAAATACTAGACAGTTGAATAATGGCGGCGAATGTTGGATAACAATTTACACTTCTCAGATCAGATGGACATGTTTGATTTTAGTGACTGCTGGGAGTATACAGCACCTACAGTAAAGCACGGAGGTGCTGGCATTTCAGCATGGTCATATTAACACTAGAGATCTTGAACATCTCTATACTTCCTGCATAATTTTTCAACATGGTCCCCTCATGCTGGCTGCTGCCCTGAACCATACTCCTGCCAGACTAGCTGCAGCACTTCCAGGATTTACGTTCAACTGTGCAGCACAAACCAGAACCAGTCATCTGCTCCAGCTAGCAAGCACTTCCAGATGCCGTTAACCAGAAACAGCAGTGATCATATACTGGCTGGTGCTGTGCGTTCAGCCTGGCAATGATGTCCACTGTAGTTTGGTGCCTCCATGAGTTACAGGTGGAATATAGCAATACATGAATATAAAGGTCCTTCCATATAGAGACCACAGCAGAATTCAAGCAATCGCAATGTCTCAGTAGTCAGCTTTTTCCTCCATCTGCTTAAATAGAGAACTAGGACATCACTAGTTCTCAAATAAGGCACAGGAATCTTATATCCACTGCCAGGGCCGCAAAGCTGCACAGCCGGAGTCACACAGTTGTCCTTTCAGCCTGTTCATCCTGTTATGGTGTGCAGAGGAAGGGTCTTAACAGCGCTGCATTACCACTACAACTATGGTCTTTGTCAAGGCTGGATCCAGTAACTACAGTAGTAATTAGACAGTATATGCATAGCACTTTACACTGACTGGCTAGAAAACACTGTATGAGAACATTTTTTATACAGATAGAACTGCAATTACATAGCGTATATAGCCATGCTATGTATCATTTTACGCAGGACTAAGCTCACTGGGCAAGATTCACTAAACTAAAAATGCCGTAAAAACCCAGTTTTCAGGGTTTTTACCGCATTTTCCTATGCAGCAAAGCCCCACCGCTGGGGCTTCGCTGCGGGGGGGTTACGCCAGTTCTACATGGCGTAACCCCATGGAAGCCTATGGGCTTCCTTTCGCACCCCCCACCGATCTGCGATGCCCCCCCTCAGCTGCGTCTGGGCAGCCTCCTGCTGTGCTGCCAGGACCAGTGTTCTCCTCCTCCCTGCACAGGTTCTGGGTGCAGGGAGGAGGAAAAGGAGTCCTCACACAGCCGGGTATGGGTTCAGGGAGAGAGGGGGGACCCGCAGCACATCGCCGGCCATCGCTTTTGCGTTAATAATCGCATATGTTACTGCATATGCAATTATTAAAAATGCTAATGCCGGCGATGTGCTGTGGGAATCCCGCCCAGTGTGTGATCTGCTTCTCTTCCGTCTAAAAGATGTTTCATCACCACTTTCCGATCTGCCCATTTGGGTCATGCTACTGAACACTGAAGCACTACGAGGTAAACTAGCGGTGTTGCGTCCAATGTGGGCTGAGAGTGGCAAAACATCGACTTTAAAGTCTAGGGGCAGGAGCACAGCTAGAGTATGGAAATGGAGGAGCAGAGTCCACAGGCATACAGTAGAACGCAGTCTATGAGAAGCTGACCGGGAGATTTTTTCACACCCCAAATAATGTTCACAAGTAAAGTGGTAGCAAAGCCTAAATACAGTATAGACACAATTGAATGTGCAAATTTAAAACAACAAAACTGTGGAATTTAAAAATATATAAATGAGTTGTTCCTGACAGGGTTTCGAACCACATGCGCTGTGCAGCGCATGCTGTGGGCTTCACTGCTAGGCCATTACGGATACTGTATCGCAAGTCGGTGAGCTTAATTACACCTGATGCAGGAACCCGGAAGTCTTATTAGGATTAAATTACATATGTTTAGCAAAACACTGAAACCCTCTACTGCAAGGTGCACATTTCATACAGATAAAACCAATTACCTTTCCAGAACCCTTCACAAGCTGTTCATCTTCTGGGGATAATACTGGGAAATCAGCAAAGTCAAGCACATTGAACGCCCCTGAAATGAATTAGTGAGATTCATTTGAATTTTTTAAGACAAATATTTAGAGACTACAATAAAAGCCAAGCAAATAGTATTTATTTTTGCAAAAATGGCAAGTCAAGTCATGATTGGCATTAAGATCAATCAAGTGTTGTGTATTATCAAGCTAAAAATCTCCTTCTCTAATGCTGAATACACACCTAAAGAATCTGCTTTAAACGACTCATTTGTCCCAAACCCTGGGAAACAGACAATGTGCATTATTACCCATTTTCCAGCGTTTGGGAGCGAATGGTTGATTGTCCTTTGCTCCAATCAATTACCAGATTTTTAATCCCACCAGACATGTTGGACAGAAATATTTAGGTGTGTAGCCAGCTTTAGGAATCAGACATTGTTGTGCTTTCAGGTGGGCTGTCAATTTAATGGCTCAGTCCCTCCTTTATGATCGGTAGTGTACTATGCTGATTAGCCTGGCCATTGGAAAGGTACAGGTATGTTCACCTCTCTAACTGTAGAATAGCAGGGCTGAACCGGTGAGGGATAAGGAACAGCCTATAGCTTTACAGTACTAGCCATACCCCTCCCTTGTGTTGTGGCTATGCCCTGTCTTGATCCACAGATCCCAATATTCTGGATAGTATGCAAAGTGGTGGGTTCTCTTTGAAGAAATACACATTTGTTTTCTTGCATGGGACTATAAATGTCACAGCAGTCTGAATTACTGCACGGAAAGTTTATTTCCCCCAATTCTATTCTCCACGCTGTGAATAGTGCCAGGAGATAGAGCTCCAGAAAGAGCTTTCTGAGAATGGAAAAACTTGCAGTACTCGTGGGTGCGAAGTCGCCCCACAGGGATTCTGTTTGTGCCATTCTAAGGCTTAAAACAGCATCGCCGCCCTAGTATTGTCAAAATTCTGCTTGCACCCCAGGACGGATGCAAGCAAAAATCCACTAGGCGGTAGCAGTGTGCCGATTAGAATAACGCCAGGAGCTCTCTCCCGGCGCTATTCACAGCGCAGAGAACTGAACTGACTCTTCTGTTAATGTAAAAGGGTCAAATTGTATTATTTTAATTGCAAAGCAATGTTTCTTAAACAAATACTGTAAAGGAGCATACACACTATAAGATTATATTTCCAATCTGGCAAATTGAAATGAAAATCTGGAAATTTCTGGGAACAAATTAAAATCAACTATTTGCTCACAAAAACTGGAAAATGGATAAAAACGGTCACCTGCATAAAGGGATTTAACCAATTTGTCTGAAATACATTTTTCCTCTCTTTTTCCACGTTTGGGAGCAAAAGGTCAATTGTGATTTGCTCACAGAAATGTCAGGATTTCTATTCCAACCAGCCAGATTGGAAAGATAAACTTATAGTGTTTATGGGCCTTAACTCAGAAATGAGTCAATTTTGTAATTTAACGGTCTAAACAATATAATTTTTCTTCTTTAAAAATCCCATCAAAAGCCTCCTATTATAAATAAGATCACTCTCACCTCTGCAATTTGTCCATAAAGATTGTAAATTTGCACAAAATTGCTTGGAGCCCTATGTGGCAACAAGAACTTTTGAGCAAATTCATGCAGCTGTATAGTGTGGCTGCCACAATGGGTCACACCCGCAATAACATTGTGTATAATTGGGTTGACCCCATGGTGTAGTATTGCAGAAAATAAATAATGCTAGGACGTAGTGACTGGTGCTATTCCTATCCTCAGACCAGTCTGTCCCCTACACCATCCAGGGAAACAGAGCTAGATAACTGACCATTACTGTACCAATCAGCAGGTGGCCGCACTTGTAGTACAGCAGCCTACTAGAAACTAAGAACCTCTACTCTAACTTTGTATTCACCTTTGTCCAGGAAGATCTATTTATAAACACCAATCAATTAATTGAATTGCTCCGTCATGCACTAATTCGTATAGATGACCGGTACAAGTGAATCGTCCCAACTGTCCAGTCTAGGAAACACACACCTGTGGGCTTTAGCTTGGCAGAATCTCCAGGTGTGAGAAGCCCAGACACCCCCGGAAGATCTGAGAATGTTAGGCTTTCTGCTTTGCCACATTCATTGCTGGTCTCTTTTTTCCAATGATCGGCCTAAACAAATAAACAATATAAAGTAAAAAATAAAAATAAAAGATTTTGTGATAGTCTGTACAAGTCTATGGAGCAGGGGGTGTTGGGGTTTAATTGCTCCAAAAACATATAGCTTTAAATTACACTGCTATTTACGTTACAAATTTCAATTAAAGCTTGAAGTGAGATGAACAAAAATGGGAGAAAACAAAAAAGTAGGTTAGGTTATTTTATTTTCATAATGGAAAATAAAGAATAAAACATTTGCATGCAAGTCGTCACCCTGCACTGTGAAAATCATTACATTGGCCACACCCCCTCCCATTACTAGGGCCCGGAAGAGCTGTCAGCACCCCTGTCTCTCCTATACTGCCACGCACACACTTAGGGTCACCACATTTTAAATAATAAACTCCCCTTATTCAAATTCTATTTCCCATCAGTTTATATTTGATAAAAACAGAGGACCAAACATTCGATAAATTAGGTTCTTGCAATATCAAAATGGTATGCCATGTTATATTATTCCTTAACATTTTCTGCAATTAATTCAACACCAGCATATAATAAAATGCACGATCAATGGCAAGTGCAGATTTAATTCTGAAAACCTATGTTTACAATAGAGATTTTTGCAGCATTGGAAAGGTGGATTAATGCCATTGGAAGAAAACTTCCATATTTTGGGGTGTGTATGCACAAATAAATACATTTTTGGTACATTTTATTTGCCGTATGAGGAGGTAGGAAGAAACGAATTAAGAGATGCAAATCTTGTGCAGGGTTTGAGCTGGGAAATCATTTTAAGATACGCAAGAAGATATACAGTATGTTGCTGTAGTGTTAATTGCCTTGTACGTTAGCAGAAGTATTTTATACTTGATTTGTTAATTTACAGGCAGCCAATGTACTGACAATGTGGAGCAGAAGCAGCACAACGATTGGAGAGTCGAATCAGTCTAGCAGCTGCATTCAAATGGTTATTGGAAGACCAGTGAGGAGGCTATTGCAATAAATGATACAAGAGATAATGAGTGCACTGTTTTGTGTGAGGAGATATGGGCATATTCAGGAAATATTACTCCTATGCACAAATCAGGACTTGGAAACAGATTGAACAAAGGGAAAATAGAACAGTCAAGGATGACACACAGGCAGCATGCTTTGTGTTGTTGCAGAGATTATTAGAGATATTAGGAATGTACTAACTTTTGTTGACTAATGGGAATATTAACCCCTTGAGTAATATGCCCGGAAATTTCTTGGGCACAGCTGCGCTGCCCCGGGCATACCACTTTACATTAGGTGCGCGCCAGTGGTGCCTCCACCTCCACCCCCTCCTGTCGCCTACACCCCTCCGCTCGGGCGATCGTACCTGGAACTCCCCTGCCACGTGCCAACATTCACTGTGACCTAGGAGGCAGGCTCGGGGATGGTCGGAGCGGCTCGGGGGGACTCGGGAGAGTTCAGGCACCAGAGTCCTCCCAAGCCGCTGTGAAACATCCCCGAGCCTGCCGCCTGTGTGGTGACTGACAGGGCAGGGGGAAGCGACAGCAGGGGAGCTCCGGTGTATGCCAGAGCAGAGGTGAGGGAGGGGGAGCAGAGGAAGATACAGTGCATGTCGGAGCACAGACCAAGCATTAAGTTAAATGGAACGGTTTGTCTCAAAGCACAAATCGGGGAAAGGATACTGAAAAAATATCTGCTGCATTGAAGATCTCAATGAGCACAGTGGCCTCCATCATCCGTAAATGGAAGTAGGTGGGAACCACCAGGACTCTTCCTAGAGCTGGCCGACCATCTAAATTGAGCATTCTGGAGAGAAGGGCCCTCGTCGGGGAGGTGACCAAAAACCCAATGATTACTCTGTCAGAGCTACAGCTTTCCTTTGTGGAGAGAGTAGAGCCTTCTCAAAGAACAAGCATCGCTGCAGCAATCCACCAATCAGGCCTGTATGGCAAGACGAAAGCCACTCCTTCGTAAAAAAAGCACATGGTAGCCCACCTGGAGTTTGCCAAAATGCACCTGAAGGACTCTCAGACCATGAGAAACAAAATTCTCTGGTCTGATGAGACAAAGACTGAACTCTTTGGCATGAATGCACCATCCTTGCAGTGAAGCATGGTGGTGGCAGCATCATGCTATGGGGATCTTTTTCAGCGGCAGGAACTGGGAGACTAGTCAGGATAGAGGGAAAGATGAATGCAGCAATGTACAGAAACATCCAGGATGAAAACCTGCTCCAGAGTGCTCTTCAGACTGTTGGCAGGACAATGACCTTAAGCACACAGCCAAGATATCAAAGGAGTGGCTTCAGGACGACTCGTGAATGTCCTTGAGTGGCCCAGACTTGAATCCAATAGAACACCTCTGGAAAGATCTATAAATGGCTGTGCACCAATGCTTCCCATCCTACCTGATGGAGCTTGAGAGGACATGCAAAGAGGAATGAGCAAAACTGCCTAAAGATAGGTGTGCCAAGCTTGTGGCCTCATATTCAAAAATATTTGAGGCTGTAATTGCTGATGAAGGTGTATCAACAAAGTATTGCGCAAAGGGTGTGAATACTTATGTACATGTGATTTTAGTTTTTTGGGGTTTTTTTAAATAGCAAAAATTTTCAAACAACTTTTTTCACATTGTCATTATAGGGTATTGTGTGTCGAATTTTGAGGTAAAAAATAATTTATTCCATTTTGGAATGGCCCGATACATCCGAATCAGGTGAAATCGAGCCCAAATTGCATAGTGTATAGGGCCTTAAGCCTTGTGATATTCCAACTTGAAAATTAAATAGATTTGGATCCGAAGAACCGAACACTGAAAGTAGGATGAGAACCATAATAGGATAGTTTACTGAAGATCTTCTGGTCTTGAGAACTGATATATGGTGTGTGTGACGTTCTGATGTACCTCTTGTTATTATGGTATAACATATGTTTATTAATACTTTGTTTAAATGGTGTACTACAGTACAGTATATAACTATTGTTCTAATGGGTCAGGAAAAGTTTATTTCTGTACAGGGAGTAATGGCCAATTTATTTGCATATCCATGCTTTCTATGTAGAGTTCTTAGGGTGTATAATAAATAACTATGTGCATGGCATAGACAGTAGAAAGGGAGCTTTATTTAGGGCTGTTTTTTATATGAAGAGGCATATGAAATTTCCTGCATTTTCATTTGCTTTTCAAATTACATGTTTTAATCCATTACATCTGAATATTACTGTATATTGCATTCAAAGATCAATGTTTTTACGGGATACGGTCACTAGGTCTCCATCAGGATGGTGGACAAGCATTAGGTCGACATGCAGGAAGGTCGACAGGGTCATTAGTTCGACACAAGCATTAGGTCGACATGGGGAAGGTTGACAGTCAACATGGGTTAAAAAATAAAATAAAATTGAGCCAACATGTGCCGGCAGGCAGTATTTCATGCCCCACCATCCACTAATAGTGTGCCGTGCGTAGCGAGCCATGCGAAGGGACGCGGTACTACGTTTCAGTGTCCATGTTGACTGTGTAGAAGTTCGGGACAAAAAAAATGTGGATCTGTGTGGTTTTGCTAAGTGTTAATCTTGTGAAACAGATGCAGTGTCAGTTATAAGATATGAAGGGTTTTGTTTGCATGTAGGAAAGCAAACAGAAGAAAGAAAAAAGCTTTGTGGGTGCACTCTTGGATGTAATGTGTATGAATTGATTTAAAACCTAACTTTTATTAGGATCTTCTAAGATTAAGTGGCAAGAGCTAATACTTGTAACTATTGAAAATAAATTTAAGGAAAATTAGTTATGAATAAAATGTAGTATGATCCCTCTCAATTCTGATCACACCTTAATTTCCATTCAGCGCATAACGTCTTCGTCATCATTGATGTGGATGCATTGTGACTATAGGCGAAAATGAATGGCTTGGTCCCTTATGTTTTAAATACCCTGTCAATTATTTGATTAAGGGATTAGTTGCCCCAGCAACAGTAATGCAGGTATTAACAGCATATATATATATATATATATATATATATATATATATATATATATATATATATATATATATATATATATATATATGCAGTAGGCATATCCAGTACAATTTTTGGGGACAGGATGCCCTTTCTTTATACCACACCAGTTATTCTTCAGGAGCCAGAATAGTATTCAGTTGGGAGACTCCTGAAGAATAACTGGTGTGGTACAATGATACACAAAAAAGCAGGGTTAATAAAAACTTTACTTCATAAAAAACATGAATGAATTAAATATACAATGACCCTGATCTCAGATTGTATTACATTTCTAGCCAAATAACATCAATGACAGATTGGTCGGAGGGATCAGGCTCGGGAGAAGGGATAAGGGAATTAGTATTAAAGAGTGGAAATGGGATGACCCCTATGCAAAGGCTAGTAACAGGTCATGTAAGTAAAAAGGATGCCCCAATGGTGATACAAGCTATTAAAATATGGGGAGAAGTGAATAAACTACACGATTTCCAAAGTCTTGATACCGAGTACCCCCTCGGCGATACAAAAGGGTTGAGTGAATTGAAACATCTCCAAGTACTTAAGGTTTGGGGGAGCTATGGGGTTAAGACATTAAACCAACTGTATGTAAACAAGGAACTGAAATCCTATGGCCATTTGCAGGAGGAATTCTCATTACCATCTTCTCATATTTTTAGATATCTCCAGCTGAAAAATGCACTAGGTGCCCAATTTAAAGGTCAGGTCCCAGAATTCGGCATATCGCCCATAAAAAAAATATTGGCTAAAGGTAAAAAGATTTCTAAAATATATAATCATATGTTGCAAATTAAAAATGAGGATGGGCTGAGCAAAACAAGAGAGAAATGGGAGGAAGATATGGGACAGATAAGCGGGGAGGAATGGAGTAAAGCCATGAATTCAATACCTAAATCGACAAACTCGATTAGGGTTCAACAAACCCAATTATATATATTACACAGGTCTTACATGACTACGGGGAGGATGGTGAAATTTAAAGCTATATCTTCAGATAAATGTCCAAAATGTAACTGCGCTCCAGGTACATTTTATCATCTGCTATGGGACTGCGGGGTGGTTCAAGAGTTTTGGATAAGGGTTAAAAGGTATTTAGTTGAAATGGGGATAAAAGAAAATATTCTCACACCTAAATGCTGCCTGTTAAACATAGTTAATGATGGAGTAAAAGATAATAACGAAAAAGCCTTGATTGTTAATCTGTGTTCCTTGGCCAAGGTAATGATAGCTAGATCTTGGATGGCCAAAACTGGGCCAGAATTCAAAGGATGGATAGCATTGGTAGAGTACATAGTACGACATGAAAAACATATTCACAAGAATAGGAATACACTGGGGAAATTTAAAAAGATATGGAGTAAATGGTTAGTAAAATATTAAGGTCACATACACATAAAATAAATAAAAACATCTAATAGAAGTAGTGAGTAGTGACAATTAGTTATAAGTAACCAAATATATGACACTTATTTAATTAAGTAAAATGCATAAATCACAAAAAAAAAAAAAAAAAGAAAGAGGGTGGGAAAACTCATCAGTAAACACGGACAAAAAAAAAAAAAAAATGTAGATGCGGATTAACACTTAACGGCACATGTATGAGGGAAAATGAGATCTAAAAGGGTGAACAATCACAAAGAAATTAAAATATTTTTGATAAATAGTATGCACAAAAAGCACTTATAAATAGAATTACCAGTGTAGTTCAATTGAATTATAGAGTCAACAGATTAAACAAGTTGCTAGAAGAAAGCTTTATTAAGGTAGCAGTATCCCAAATAAAATCATGAAAAGAATAAGTAATCGGGCTACGGACAAGAGAATAATAATAAGAAAAATCAAAAACGAGACAGGGCAAAGATTAAAAGAGGAAATAAGGAACAAGGGATTTTAGTGTTGGGTCTAGACAGGTGTGTGAAATATAAGTGCAGATGCAGTAATTAGGTAGAAAGGAAGTGATAGATAACTAATGGTCACTTATTGCAATGTACGTATATATTTATGATGTTTGTTAGGTATGTTATGTAAATGTAAATATCTTGTGTGTACGTGACACACAAGGTGATGTTTTTTATGTATGTTTTTTGTATTGAAAAATTTAATAAAAAGGATTAAAAAAAAAAAAAAAATATACAATGACACATTAAAACAAAAAAATAGACCTCATTATCAGGTGGAACTTTAGGGTTTTTGAGAAATTTGGGGCAATGACAATAGGTAAGTGCACTTTACCATATGTTGTGGTGATTGCTTCCAATGGAAAAGGGTGAGATTGAAACCTGCTGTGGGGCGCCAAAGTCCTCAGTGATATTACGGTTTCCGTATGTCAAAACAGCTGGAGGAAGTTGGTTAAAGAGGTTTGGTGTCCACACACATTAGGTACCAGAGTCCTCTCTAGTAATACGGCATCAGATGGTAACCCGTTGGAGGAAATGAACTGGTAAGTCTTGGAAGTTGGTGTGTAATTTTGGCCACCAAAAAGTATCCAGACTAGGCGCTGCCCAATGGTAGTGACCAATTGGTCATAGAGACATAGAATTTGAAGGCAGATTTTTTTGTAAGGATATCAATAAGCTTATCCCAAGCATGTATAAATTGTACTACTGTATTTGCCTCTACCACCTCTGATGGGAGGCTATTCCACTTAGAAAGAACAAGAAAAAAGAGGGAGAGATGTCCTATGTCGGTGCACCAAAGCAGAGTAAAACATAACTTTTATTATTTTTCTTTTAAGAACTGCGAGATAAAAATAAATACATATAATAGACAAGGGTGGGGTGACACATTGTTAAAAACTAAGGTGGCGGGCAGATGTCTGTCATATGATGTAGTATATGTGCTGATTTTACTGAGAACAGTGTGCTCTTGATCTGTTAAACTGTACAGACCAAGTGTGAGCAATATGAGCAGGCAATATGCCTCTGGTAGTAGATGCTCTGGTTGCCGCAAATTCACTCGTGTCAGTTGGAGTGTGGCACGTTCTATAGATTAGTTGGTGACGGTCAGAAGTGAGTCGGCATACACCTAACAATCTCACAGTGTATGGGTGAGAGTCACTCCAACTCCCTTGGGAGAGTCACTTTCTGAGTCACTATCTCTAGTGATATAAGCCCAGTATGGAGGCACTGAACTAAGTAACAACAAAAAACTAAAACTCCTATCAGCTACAGTCTGCCTGGTACAGGAGTCAGTTAGGTAGAGTATGGTGCCTACTGGGTATTTATTCACTGTGCTAGTCCAATGGAGTCGCCTCCAAGTGGACCGTAGCTGACTGCAGTGAACGCCCTTAGAAGGGCTATTGCGGCATAGCACGATTCAACAGATAATCAAAATGCATAGGTAAGAAAAATAATAAACAGTTACAAACATCTGCCCGCGCACCGCTAGCCGGCACGCGCTTCGCAGATTTTAGCTTCCTCAGGGCCAACCTACCTAGGCTATTCCACTTATCTACTACTCTTTCTGTGAAGTAATTCTTCCTCACATTTCCCCTGAATCTTCCTCCCTCTAGTTTCAGTGCATGTCCTCGTGTTCTGTTGCTCCTCTTCCTGTGAAGAATCTCTCCCACCTGTACCTTGTTAAAACCCTTGATATATTTTAAAGTTTCTATCATGTCCCCCCTTTCCCTTCTCTGCTTTAAAGTATACATATTTAGATCTTTTAGTCTTTCCTGGTACGTTTTGTGATGTAGGCCATGCATCATTTTATTTGCCCTTCTTTGTACAGTCTCTAATGTATTTATATCCTTCTGGAGATATGGCCTCCAGAACTGAACACAATATTCTAGGTGAGGTCGTACCCATGACCTATACAGAGGCATTATTACTTCTTTCTTTCTACTGCGGATACCTCTCCCTATGCAACCAAGCATCTGACTTGCCTTCTTCATTGCTTTGTTACATTGCCTACCTGCCTGTAAGTCCCCTGAAATAGTGACACCTAGATCCCTCTCTTACTCAGTAGTTTCCATTATAGTGCCATTTATACTATATTTAGTCTTTGGATTTCTGAGACCCAAGTGCATGATTTTGCATTTTTTGGCATTAAACTGTAGTTGCCATTCTCTTGACCATTCCTCTAATCTACCTAGATCAGGGCTGGGCAATTGAGGCCCTCCAGATGTTGAGGAAATACACATCCCAGGATGCTTTGCATTAGTTTTGCTATGTGGCCATGCTGAAACTGATGCAAGGCATGCTGGGATGTGTAGTTCCTCAACATCTGGAGGGCCGCAGTTGAACAGCCCTGACCTAGATCCTCAATCATTTGTTTTACCCCTCCTGGTGTGTCTACCCTGTTGCATACCTTTGTGTCATCTGCAAAAAGGCACATTTTACCCTCAATTCCATTTGCAATATCACCAATAAAGATATTAAAAAGCACCGGTCCAAGTACAGATCCCTGGGGTACATAGAAGCAGTTGTCACCAAACTGTGTCCGAAGTGGTCACCAGAGGATGTCCAGGCTGGGGGTGCCAAGCAGTGGTTTCAATCTCACCCTTTTCCATTGGAAGCAATCACCGCTACATATGGTAAAGTGCACTTACCTATTGTCATTGCCCCAAATCTCTCAATACCCCTAAAGTTCCACCTGATAATGAGGTCTATTTTTAGGTTTTAATGCGTCATTGTATATTTAATTCACTCATGTTTTTTATGAAGTAAAGTTTTTATTAACCCTGCTCTTTTTTGTGTATCATTGTAACAGTAGCTCTGCTATAATTCCTTATGTCTGTTGGATAAACACGCAGCAGCCCCAAGGACTAGAACAAAACAGCATGGTGTGTCAGTCCGAACACTGAAACAGTAGGAGCCCTGCAGTATCATGATGCAGGTGTGCGAGCTGTCATATTCCCCATGGAGTTTTACGACATAACATTACAGCATGGCACTGTACCAGAAATGTTATTGTCTAGGCATAGATGGCTGACTGCTTTTTATGGTTGGCATTTACCACACAAAAATAAATAAATAATACATACACTTTGTTTGGGTTTAACTTCTACATCACTGCTACTTTCTGAAGATAACGGCAGCACTGAAAGACAAATAAAATTCATTAAGAGTATAACTTCCCTATCATCCATCTATACACACACACACACATACACAATAATATTTTTTTTTTTTTTTTGCTGAGCCAGAGTAGAGAGAACACATTGGGGGTGGTGGGAGAGAACAAGTTATCAAAAGGTGGGGGGCGCAAACGATGAGTTGCCCTATCCAAGCTGCTGTGTACTAAAGAAGGGTGGTCAAACCCGTAGAGGTGAACAAAACAGATACATTGGCTGATAAATGAATGTGACAGTTGTATTTAGAGACAGGTGCCAATATAAATCAATAAAAACAATTTATTAATACATAGAGACAGGTGCCAATATAAATCAATAAAAACAATTTATTAATACATAATAAAAAAAAAACACATATGAATAAAAACTGAATGGACATGAAAAACAACACTGGATGGCATTTCTACATGCGAAACACGTTGGTGGAGGAGAGGGAATCCACAGTCCCATACCTATTACTACAAGCATTGGGAGATTTCATTTGAGTCCGAACCAGCCTACCCGATATCCATCTTGTCCTTTATCCCAGTTTTGGAGGATTTGTCCTGAGACCACCGGAGTGGACACCTTACCATCTGGCCGGGGAACTTTACCCCATTATCATACCGCCATCATATTAGGAACAGGACCCCCCCATCTAACGGGACTACAATAAGGACATCCAAAAAGGCACCATAGGAACGGATCTCAACTTCCACTCCCCAAAGAAATACGGTACCGTATGGACTGATCTCTAATTGTTATTCCCTCCCTAAAGCTCTATCCATTTGAGCACTCAATGCCATCCAGTGTTGTTTTTCATGTCCATTCAGTTTTTATTCATATGTTTTTTATTATGTATTAATAAATTGTTTTTATTGATTTATATTGGCACCTGTCTCTAAATACAACTGTCACATTCATTTATCAGCGCAGTGTACATCATTCATCTGTTTAGAGAGAACACATCCAGGTGTCCTATTATATAGGCGATCTACAAAACATCTGTAGAGATTGCCCCAATACTTTACCACTTAAGGAGGGGCCAAATTGAGACAAGTTTTAGTCTTGACTAATTGGGACCGTGTGAATAGGCCTGGTGCCTTTTCCTTGTTATGTGAAGAGACTTTTACATTATCCACCCTATTTAGCCGATACCCCTGAAGAAGCCCCGTGCAGGGAACAGTTTTGGAAAAGAATTACTCCAGTACAAAACTTAGAGAGATGGCAGAGAAAAAGCACTAGCTGTAACCCGAGCACAATGGATGTTAAGGGCTACAAAACCGCAAAAAACAGCGACCTTGGCACTGGCTTTTTGACAAATGCAGACAGGAGCACTTCCTTACCAAAAGGAATGGGGTGTATAAATGTCTAGGGGGCACCACCTGCACCCTACATAGAGAGTGTCAACTCTTTCCCTCAACCCCACAAAGGAACGCGCATCCCCATTAAGCACATCCTCACCAGATATGTAGTAAGTAAGTAAGTTTTATTTATATAGCGCACTTTCTCCAACAGGACTCAAGGCGCTTTACAGACATTAAAAATAACAATGCACATACTGCAATAGAAAGGGTTATCAGTACAAGGAACAGACAACAATGGCAGTAGAGATGTACAACACACATACAGATATGCACAAGATGCATTCTAATAAGGGACACGAACATGGCGAACATATTTACCGAGCTGTGCAGTACCCAGGCAGTCAATCAGCAGCGCCACATGGTGATTGCACAGCCAGTAACAGTACTGATATATATACACTCTAATGACGGACACAGATGGAACCGGTCATCTGTCAGACCAGACTTAGGTCTACAGTCATTAGGTCGACCTCGGAAGGTCGACTGTCCCCAAGGTCGACAGGGTTAAAGGTCGGCATGGGCCAATGTCGACATGGTTTTAGGTCGACATGAGTTTTTCACTGTTTTTTGAGCCGACATGTGCTGACAGGCGGTATTTCATGCCCTACCATCCACTAGGGCGTGGTGGGAGAATAAAATAGTGTGCCGAGCGCAGCGAGGCACCGTGCCCGAAGCATTGCGAGCGAAGCGAGCAATGCAAGGGGCTGCAGTTCGACTCCAACTGTGTCCATGTCATTCGGGTGAAAAACTCATGTCGACCTAATGACTGTCGACCTAAAACCATGTCGACTTTGAGCCATGTCGACCTTACGTCATGTCGACCTTGAGCCATGTCGACCTTTAACCCTGTCAACCGTGGGGACAGTCGACCTTCCGGGGCCGACCTAATGACTGTTCTGACAGATGTAACGCTTCCACACAGACATGGGGAACATATAATTACTGAGCTGTGCAGCACCCAGGCAGCCAATCAGCTACACTACATACGATTTCCATGTGGCCGACTCTATATAGTAAAAACCTCCAGACAGTTTAAGGAGAGAATGGCTATGCACCGGAGCACCATAAGGGCTGCCCTTATGGGAAAAGCATCAGACCAAGCCATTGCCAAGCATTTTTTTTACAACATAAGCACAGCCTGGCAAGCCTGCGATAATAGCCCATTGACCATGTCCCAGAAAACAGAGAGAAACCTGGCCTTACTGCGAAAAGAGGCACACTGGATCTACAGCTTAGGTACGTTCTCACCAAAGAGGCTTCATGAATATCTTTCTTTTAACTGTTGCTTATAAAACTAGTGATCGTTGCTAATGACAACGCATACACACAGCCGCATTCCGTTGCGCTGAACGCAGACGTAGTAATTATTCTGCACATCATCATGACCTGTATACCTCTGGCGCTGACACAAAAGAGAATATTGGATAATGTACTTGTTACTTTGAGAAGTTACCAGTTCAGTGCCGTCCTGCTTTGCATGCATCTGATGTATCTATGTTGCACTTTTCCTGATTGTTACTATATCTACATGATAAATGCTTTATCAGCACAGCAGATGAAATGAACATATCTATGATGGTGCTTGCCCTTCACTTTCACCAATTGTGGACACTACTAACCACTGGTTTTTATTGGTGTAAATAGCCATGTTAATTGTTCCCACTGTAACTGTCAATCTCAGCACTGCTGACGTCAGTACTACTGGCCAGCAGGCTCCTGATGCTGAAAATCAACTCGAGCCTGAGTCTCCTCATACTTTGAAGACCTTAAGTGCCGCCTATCCACCTGACTCTCATTGACACTGGAAAAAAGTCAGACTCATGTCGACCTTTCTGACCTAGTGACTGTATCTAGAAACGGATCCAGAACCCAATAAAACACAAAAGAGCATAAGCTGGAACACGCTTGTAAACTTTGACAATACAAAGTGCAGAGAACACATACCCCTCAATCTACTTTTTCTTTTTGGCCTCTTACGACTATAGTCTGCAGATGGTGTTGAGGATCTTCTCTTACTTTCCATACTCCACATTTCTTCATTTTCAACCATCCTAACTGCGTCATCGCTTTCAGAAAAATCAAAATCTCTGTAGTTCACAGCCTGTAGAGGATGAGTTAATATATAATTAAATAAAACAGAGGTGGTCAGCAACATCTGCAATTCACCCAGTGGCGTGCTCATAAGATTTGTCCACCTTAATTATTTTGCAGGCATGAAACAGGTCATTTAGTGTAGCTGAAAACTAGGTAAATATGAACCATATATTAGTGTTTGAAGCAATTTCTCATTTGCTCCCATATATTACCAGATCTGGTTTCCAACCAGAAAAACTGGACAGCTAAATCTGTAAGTGTGTACCCAACTTTAGGAGGCAATTGGCTTGAGTACCATGTATCAGTGATAACAAGAACATTTGAAAAATGGCAGTTAGGGTCTGGTTAACTTTATCTCCAGTAGGTACACATTGAACTATGCGGCATACGTACTAAGCCTTGTAGGGAGAGAGAAAGTGGACAATTATTAAGAACCAAACAGCTTCTGTCATTTTTCAAACACAGCCAGTAACATGACAGTTAGAAGCAGGTTGCCTGATATTTTAACTCAACCCACTTTATGTCCAGGGCTTAGTACATAGACCCCTAAATATTGTCTGTTCTATAGCAGGAATGATATACTGTGTGCGAGTTGGCAGGTATTTTTGTCTGAAAAACTTAATTCAGACATATTGCATCAGCCATGCAGCATAGCGGACCCCTAATATATCTGAAGATATAGGAGCACATCTGGCAGTATGTATGGGCCCCTAGTCTTGCTGCATGTAGCGCTGGTGACTGATCACTCTACTGGACAAGTATAGACAAATGCCCATTCAGTTGTGATATCACAGCAGACACATTGAATGGCAATCTGTGTGTGCGTTCGCACAACAGCGGGGTTGGCAGATATCTGCGTGTGTGTACTCAGCTGAAGGTATTGTAAGCCAGATAAAGAAGTTGGAAAGAAACTTACAAATAGAGTACTTAAAACAGGGGAGGGGAAAGGCTGTGTCCAGGACAGCCAGGGAGAGTTACGAGGTTATACGGTCCTCCCTCCAGTACTCTACAGAGTATGCGCTAGACCAGGGTTGGCAAACCAGTCCGCGACATCTACCAAGGGTCTGCATTCCTACTACAGATCCACAGATTGCCTGAAAAACATTAACTGTTAGTAGATCTTGAGGACCGGTTTAGCAACCCGTGCGCTAGACAATGGCTGTGTTATATAATAGATGAATACAGAGATACTGACCTAACAAGTAGATGCTCTGCTGCTTCTTTCAACTGGATAATGAAACTAGTGGTGAAAAGTACCAAAGTAATTTTGGTGAAAACGTCAGAAAAATGCTGCTTGCAGGTTTTCGGCACCACTTTAAAGGCCCCAACATGTATTTTCAATGCCCGCGTTAGATCTCAGATACCACAGGTTTCTTAAGTAGCTGCAATCTGGCAGCTTTATGTATCAAGCTGTGCAATTCAAGACCTTTACACTAATAGCTACAGCCAACTTCTTTCTAAAATTTACTAATTTGCTACTTTGGTTTAGAAATGCATTGCGAGCACACTGGCTGAAAATGTTAGGGCATCCAGTCAGGCATTCCATACACACGCCAGGATGGCGCCCTCCCCTCAGCAGCCCAGCAAAGTTTCACAAAACTGCAACTGAAATAGGTCTACTGTATGATATACAGTATCATCTAGTGTTTCCCTGTGGGAGCTGTGCACTGCTAGTCCCAAAGCAAGAGCAGCTTGTTCATTCCACAATGGAAGGACATCCTAACTAACATGAAGTACAGCAAAGTGTGTCTGCTAAAACAGATGTGGAAAGCTTCACTTCTAAAGGTGCCCATACACGGTACAATATCGCATCTCATCGCATCTCATTTTGTAATGCAATGCAATGAGATCTAGTACAAAAAGTATGTGCAGCACATACTTTTTGAGCTGTGGGACGGGAGCGGGCATCTCATCGCACATAAAAAAATGTACTGTGTATGGGCACCTTAAGGCCTAATCAGCATTAGTTCTATGTTTACAAGAATTCACAGAACTACAACTCCATCCAGAAGCACGAGGAGGCAGCTCAGCACAGAGTAAAGTCACCCCCCATGCCGGGTCCCCCTACACCTAGCTGCGAATCCTGACACACCCTACAAACTGTCCGGATGATCCTCCTTTGTCTGGACTGCTCCCCCCAACACTGTGTGGCCTTCCCCCGCAGTCACAGGCTGCAGTTGCATTTTCCTGAATAAGTCTGCAGTTTACGGGGGTTGAACATGATAAGGATTAGCAAAAATTGCTTAATAGTGGTTTTCACCAATCTGCGGTGGATGCTGAATTTTCCCAATAGCACGCATTGTATCCTCAACTGAGCTCAGAGCCTGAATGCCTTCACTGTTGTGTTCGGTATACTTGAGATCCTGGCAGACAGTATAACTACTTCAAAATCCAGACCGCCGGTATGCCGATTGGGAGGGAAGTGCAAAAACTTACCTTGCGGGCAATGCTGCAGGCTTAGTGGCTCATTTCGCTTACCACAGGTTCTATTCTGCCTCTATGAGGGCTGTGGAACCCCACGAGAAAGAATAGCCCTTGTTGGTCCCTATCGTGACTGTCAGCGAGTTATCCAGCACCTGTTTTGTATGCAACTGTTTACTTCACTTTCTACCCTGGCACTGTCCTCTAGTGTTTATGCCATAGTTGGAATACACCTACAGTTTTTTCTTGCTGTTTGAAGCAGTACTGTGTTGCATTCTTTGGGTCATACTTCATTGTATACTATGAATTTGAGCAATACTGTGTTTCATAATATCACACTGGGCCATACTGTGCGACACATATCCTTTTGGGTCATATACTATATAAGGGGGATTTAGACTACACATCATAAGTAGTAATAAAGAGATATGCTCCCATGCTGAGACTTGTAATGCAGCACACAAAAGAAAAAAAAAAAAAGCAGGTGCACTCTCAACATTACTAATCAGAATACATTTAGCAAATTTATCATCAAGTAAAAGGGAGGTTCTTTGCATAAGTTTGCCCAAAAGCTACACACCACGTCCAAGATACATTGTGGTTAGGTTCCTAAAATTGTAAAGGTTCAAGTCCAGGGCATGGGATACCCCTAGGCCAGCCCAAACGAACCACCCCAAGACACCACATTAGTAAAAGCTAGCACTTACCAAACACTTTACTTGCTATATTCCACTAGTGGAGTGGTTTGGTTGGGCCGGCCTGATTAGTAAGTTTGAGAGCGCGCCAGCATTCAATTTTTTGTGTGTGTGTCAGATGATCAATTTGGGCAAATAATCAACTTGGGTCACGCAGTGTGGAATATGAATTGGGCCATGCAGTGTGGCACTAGCACATCATATATTTTGAGCTGGTGGAAGGTTTGGGCATGAGGCAGAATCTGATGACTAACAAGGAGTGTTTTTTGTTCCATTTTCCCAAAAATGTATGTATTGAATGTATTATAATTATGACAAATTGCGCTCTCCCTCTTGCTGCTGCTTTGACTGGCACTTGCATCAGTCAAAACTTCCTAGTGGCACCATTGGCTATTTGGAAGGGAAAACTAGGAATACCTTTTTGTTGGAATCTTGTGACCTGGTTCTTCTCGTATCCTCACTATTCCTGTGATAAACAAAATCAAACATTAATTTCTAATTATTATCACAATATGATATGCATACAATATGCTTATCAATCTATTGTATGAACTCTATATGATCAATGCATTATTTATTCTTTAACCCGGAGGTTCTAAAACCAAGTCCTCAGTTACCACCAACAGGTCATGAATTCTTCATTATACAGTGTCGCTGGAAGGAGGCATCACTGCACTCCCCAAGTCCTTACTAATGTCATTCACAACAAACACCTCAAGATTGCCCATCCAAAGACAAAACTCAGGTTCAATATCCGGTAGAAGCATAACTCTCTAAACCAGCAGCCTAATAACTACTTGGCATGGACTCCTTCTCGCTGCAGTATCCTGTAATATGATCCAAATGGCAGAAGAGTAAATGCCACTTTCCAGTATTCTCCTCATTCAAGCCTGAACTGCAGATGTTACAGTACTATGCTCCCAACCCCCTTTCCTTTTAAAACTTGTAATGGCTCACCTGTGTAACAAATAGTCTTCAGCACAAATGTGTGGTACCACAATTACCTTTACTTTGTGTAATGTTACAACTCAGGAAAGATGGGAAACTAACTGTGGCCATCCACTCGTGCTAGGTATCACATTCGGTACCTCTTATGCGATACCCTGCCATCTCATGCTGCTTTTACATCGCAAAACCTGCTTCGACCCGGTATTTAAAATGTTACTTAAAACGGGTCCATGCAGGTTAATGTCCCATTCACACCGCACATAGTACCCGGTATTATATATGTATGGATAAGCAGGTTTGCGGTGTGAAAGCACGCGGCCACTGATCGGCAATGATGCCGTTTACCAAATGTACGGCTGCCCCGGGAACATGGCGGAGTCTGGCGCAGAGGGGAGTACAGAGGGGGAGGCAGGCCCCAGGTGGAGCTGGCTAGCAGCGGTGACACTGGGAGTCCGGGGGATCCAGCAGGCAGAAAGGGGTGTGGAGCGGCCGGCGGGCTCCGGCACACTTATCGCTACTGAGCTCCCACTCTGTGTATATCTAATGAGCGGGAGCCAGTGCAGTGAATATTTAATGAGCGGGTCTCCGTCCCCCGCATATGTAATGAGCAGACCCGCCCATTTCATATGCAGGGGGCGGGGACCCGCTCATTAAATATTCACTGCACTGGCTCCCGCTCATTAGATATGCACAGAGTGGGACCAGCTCAGTGATCACTACTGTCCGGGTCCTAAATACTGTTTCAGACCCGTTCACACTGCCAAAAAAAAAAACGTGTCTGAAACATATAGGACACTGCTTTTTACCCGTTTAAGAAATACCGGTATTTCTTAAACGGGTAAAGCACCCTGGAGCTTTCACACTGCAGCTCTAAACATTTTAAAAAGGCAAAAAAATGGCAATATATCATTTAAGAGCTGCAGTGTGAAAGGGGTATCACCTGGCAGCTCCCAGTGAACAGAAATGCATAAAATACATTGTATGCTGCCCTTTTGCATACAATGTATCTCACGCGATCCTAGCAGGGACCACGACAAATATTCATGCCAGCCTGTAGGATCTGCGATGCGAGGCGCATGGGAACATGCCTCACATCGCAATTGCAGGTAAATGACATGCAATGTGTCACTTTATGCGATCATTTGCAGCAATGCATCTGAAATCGCATAAAAAGTGGCCATATCGCACTAGTGGATGGGGCCTTAACTTAAGTAATAGAAAGAGCATCAATTGCTTCTGCTCTGCTGTCCATGGTTTCCAAGGGAACGGTCGACAGTGTCTAGAAAGACAGTCAATAGGTCGATGCTGACAAAAGTTTGACATGCACAAGGTTGATACTGACAAAGGGTCAAAGAACATAAGGTCGACACAGACAATGGTAAGCACATAAAAAGTCTACATGAGTTTTTCGTGTTTTTTGGGGGGACTTTTCATACTTTAACATCCACGTTCATGCCAATTGGGAATGGACAGCGAAGCAAGCCATGTAAGGTTACATGCTACACTAATTGGGGGTCCACGTGCTCTGGTCTCGCCATTGACACAACAAACCCTAAAAAAACTGTAGACATTTTCATGTGTCAACCTTTTGGTGTTGACCTATTGATGGTCTATCTAGACACTGTAGACCTTTTAATCCGGAACCACTGTGCACATAATTGGAGTAAAACCTCATCACTTAGTATTTCTGATGTTGTCATTAGCTTTATTTGTAGATGCCACCATTTATTCCCAATCCCATGATTCATTTATTTATAAACCACTGTAAAATAGCTGAGAAAATCTGCGTTGTCTAAAGGCCCCCATACACTATGCGACTTCTCCCTTCGTAGAAGTCACATCCAATCTCCCTTGCGCCGCCCCGGGACCTTCCTGGGCAGCAGGATCGCATGTGGTACTTCTGAATGTGATTTATCGCATGCGATCCCCACTCTATGCGTTTGGGGGTCTGACGCGGAAATCTTACGTGCAGCAAGTATGATTTCCAGTATCAGATTGGAAGTCACATTTGGGCCGATTTCTCATCCCGATCCACCGGAATCGCATAGTATATGGGGGCCTTAAGTATGCATCTTACAAAAGTGAATACATCCAACCATTCCATCATTTTCAGGTGCCATTTTTAAAAACTCATTTTCAGGATGCATTGGCTAGAAGCTTTCATGGAAAAAAAGAAAAGAATATGGAATTTTTTTTTTAAACGTGGGAAACTTACACTGCCACTTTATCCCCATAAGTTAGGGAACAATTGTGGAAATGACTCCGCAATACACAATGGTTATAAAATGGCATAACCCCACTGCGGTTGGCTGTGTATAACAGGTCCGAATAGTAATTTGGAATGTTTATTATGTGTTTATATGCTTCTTTATATACTGTAGATCATCTATTTATGGGGCAGATGCATACCCTCCAACATGACCCATCCCATTAGGTACAAAATGCTCTGTTCCTGGACTTCCCTACCAGTGACAGTTACAGATGTGAGCCTACAGCACAGTCCAATATTCAAAGAGGGGAGGTCACATCAACTCTCAGTGATGTTTGGGATGGCAGCTGGTGTGGCTCCCCTTTTTGAATATTGGACTGTGCTGCAGGCTCACATCTGTAACTGCCACTGGCAGGGAAGTCCAGGAACAGAGCATTTTGTACCTAATGGAATAGGTCATGTTGGAGGGTATGCAGATGTATGAAGTGTTGTAATGGGGAGAAGGGGTATCCGCGCACGTTATGTGCACTATACCGCTTCTCCCCCAAGTAAGAAGGAGCCAGCGTGCGGTAAATGACAGGGGCATCTAAATGATAGCAGGCCGAATGTATGAACAGTTCCGTTCCGCCCGCTGCTGGTTTTGGCTTCGCCAGCATCAGGCTGGTGAAGCCCTATCTAAACAGCAGGGACAGCGCTGTTCCTGCTAGTAGCTGTGGGCTGCGCTGGGGATCTCGCATGAGCAGCGAGATCCCGCGCATGCCCAGTCGAGACGGCCGGGGGACAGGAGAGAGCGCATTAGTGTAAACTGATGCGCTATCTCCAGGAGGGTCCATCGTCGGAGGGGGGAGTTAGCACGTGGGAGAGTTAATACATCTTGTCGATGTCCCTTCCTGCTTCGCCTCGCTAATGAGGTAAAGCAGGAAGTATTATAGCGGCGTGATAAGCGCCGCTATAATACATCTGCCCCTATGTGTGATACTACTAATGCGATTTGTATTTCATATATTGCTCTGGTCATTTAGATAATAAAGAATATTGTTAAAAAAAAGAAAAGAAAGCGTCCCTTTTACTAGGTTATATACTACTGTTTTTTTTAGAATATCTAGCCAGTTTAACAGCTTTAGTGTATATAGTGGTGTGCCTGCATTATATTAAAATATATCGGAACTAGGAACACTACATCACATTATCGCCTGCACTAGTTAAAAGTGACAGCATGGGAACAAAATCTAGACTGCCTCCATGACTGATAGGCCAGGACTCTAAAATCTGTAAATCTATAACCTGTAAAACTGTATTAAATAAATATTATAAATGACAACCACAACAAATTAGACACAAGACATGTACTCCGTTTTTCTCCCCAAATCAAAACACATAACTGGATTCAAAGTAACAAAATTATTCCTGGTGTATATGTGGGTGTGTACATGTGATTTGGAATAGATTGTAAGCTCCACTGGTGCAGAGACAGGTATGAATGACAAAATGCTCTCCAAAGCACTATGGAATCTGTGTAGTATATACATAACTGGTAATACCTTATATACTCACTAGTGTCATACCTTAAATATACATTTCATTTGAAACACTTTTCCTTTGTATGTTTCAAATAAATATTAATAGGTCTCTGGAAACTTGAAGAATGTGGTCAGGCCCTACTTTGCTTCAGGAGATGCATCCATTTTGTTCTCTAATTTGCACAGCTACATTCATATATGTTTAGGCATCTTTAAATATATATAAGTCTGTTTTAGTACTGTATAGTGTATCTAGATTGTGAATACTATAATACCTGTTGGAAGAAGACACTGTTGTGAAAATGAACTCCTCTGCATTAGACACCTGGAATAAAGTTATGACAATCTTTATAAATATGAATGTTTAGTATAGCCAAGCCACAAAGAGCAGTAATGTACCAAGGTCACCAGAATGAATAGTCAAATATAAATTTGAGTGAAGCCAGATTCAAATGCAAAGTTTGGAAACCATGGAAAATGATTAACATACACATGAGATATAAAAAAAAAAAACTAGGGTGGTGCTTAAAACAAACAGCATCACTAACATAAATAGAATTAACAATTTATTATAAAAGAAACAACACTGTTTACAGTGCGTAACCATAATTATTAATATATATATATATATATATATATAGATAGATAGATAGATAGATAGATAGATAGATAGATAGATAGATAGATAGATGTGTCCTCATACATTGGTGTAAGTGTAACATCTGGTTCCGTGCAACTCTGCCAACGTAAGACTTTTTTTTTTTTGCCAAAAATGTTTCTTAGTTGCACGCTGAGACTGTGCTGATTAATGTTCTATATATGTCACTTGTATATTGTGTGTGAAAGTACATATACAGAGTATGTATACAGAGCAGAAAAGGACTGCAGATGCTATATCTAGCATCCGCAGCTCTTTTGTAATACAAGTACTAGGCCCCATTCCAACAAGTATGGGGCCCTCAATTAATGTGGTAGGTTTTCAAATGTATTATTTGTATTAATTGCATGTGTTTAAATTAAATTTTGTTTCCAATGAAAACCTTTACATAGAATACTACTTTTTGCAATTTTGCAGAATTTGGCTCGATGCTTAAGCAAGAATGGCTAAGTGTGTATTTTATTTAAAAAAAGTGCAAGCTTTATTCAAATATATTTTTTCTACATTTATTAAAATTCAAGATATTTTACCTTGATATATGGGACAGACTCTGGTGAATCTGCAAAGTCAAACTCAGATCTACAAAAGAGGAAAAGTGCAAGATAACCGATGTATCTACATCTCTTGTCTTCACTCACTTCCTCCATGCAAACATAGAAAGATAATGGCTAATTAGATACACTGGCCTCCCATAATACCCTACACAAGCATATCAAATATCACAAGGGAGAATGCTGCGTGATAGATAGAGATAATGGCAGTGAGCAGCTGATTGGCTGATAGTTGATCACTCTCCATTTTATCACTTTTTAAGCTTAGTACATCTGGCCCAACAACCGGTGGGAAATCACCCTGTAAGACATAATGCATTTAATATCACCATAATAAAATAAAAAAATAAAAAAAAGAAGTGGAAATTTAAATAATTCAAGGCCTCTACAGTTAATACATCTTGCCCAGTACATGTTTCCACATACGGTACTTTCTCCCCGGTTTACAGAAAAATCTACATCTGACCATTAGTGTTTCCACTTTCTTTTATACTGATTACTAGTAAAGAGGAATCTTGAAACTGGCTTAAATAATCCTTTCAGTTTTTAGGTTTTCTGTACTTCCTTTTATATCTTTCAGAATATGTATTGTAGCATTCAGTTTGAAATTCAATTGATGACCATGAATCCTGGTGCCATCTCTTCCAAATGTAAAGGACGCATGCGCACCCAGCCAACCGCATCATGTAAAAGAAAACACGATCAGATCAAGCCACCTGCTTCCATTACGGTATGATCCTTTCTGATGCTTACATGCCCATTGTAGGCGCTTTTGGAGCTGGACAGGGATCAGCATGGATATGCATGGTTCTGCACAGCCCATTATGCAGCAAGCTGAAATGTTCTGTGTGTTCCAACACCTTTCTATAATATACAGGGGTGGGGTCCTGGGGTGCACACCAATTGAGAGGTGCGACCATGCAGAGACCTTTCAGTAGAACTGCATACAAAGTCAAAGTTGCCGGCGCACAAATCAAACTCCCAATTTAATGAATATTGCAATAAAATTTTGCATTTTTAGCGAGGTTCTTCGCTTATTTATGAACCTCGCTAAAAATGCAAAATTTTATTGCAATATTCATTAAATTGGGAGTTTGATTTGTGCACCGGCAACTTTGACCTTTCTATAATAGCCTGCATTTACTTTTCCAGCAATTATGGCTCCATTACCTTTTCTAAGGTATCAGGTAAATGAATCATCGAGCCTTGGCTAACTATGAACCTGTCGCTTTCTGGGGTATCCTGTCTCGAGGATACATGCTGGATTTAGTGGGTCCTGATCTATTTTTGTTCATGCCTGGCTGCCTTATTGCTGGTCATGTATTCTTTCTGGATGTCCGGCATTGTGGTTCCTGCACATCAAGGAGGCTTGGAGTTTTACTCCAATCTGTTTCTGGTGCAGAAACTGGATTGGTCTTTGTATCCCATTCTAAGCCATTAAGCACAGCTCAATGCTTACTTTTAGGTGCAGAAATTCATGATGGAATCTCTACACTCTCTTAAAAACAACAATGCCTATTTGCAGGTTTCCATCTGGGAACTACAAAATGCTTTGAATTGCCATTTAATCCCATTTACAGGTCCTGCTATTTCCACCATTCCATGGGTCTTCGCCAGGATCATGGCCCCAACAATCACCCTGCTGCACAACAGGGGTATCAAGATCATATCTTATTTGGACCCTCAGCATGAGGGTGTACTGACTTTGGATGAACATGGTTGGATTCTCAACGTTCCTAAATTCCACCTGATTCCAGATCAGAGGATGGTCTTTCTGTAGGTTCTATTCAACATGTTTTGTCAACGTGTTTATGGCACTTCTCTTTAGTACAGTCCCATTTGCACCTGGTCTGGGTGTCTATTCTGCTGTGCATGAAGCCACAAGGGAAGATGGCAGGTAGACACAATCAAGGTAACGTATGCTCATTTTTTATTTCAGGACTCCATCACATTCTGCTTACATGGAGGTAATGATATCCTTGTCTTGACAAGGATGTTCCTTTCAGCTGATCAGATCTTGATTTGATTGCTTCACTATCTAACTTGCCAAGGGGATGTCACTTCTTGGTCTTGGATTGGACCTTGGTCATGACATATGTCAATCTTTTGGGATAAGGTGCAATGTCCTAAAGAGTCTTGGGAAAAGCAGAGGTCACTCTAAATTAATGTGCTAGAACTGTGGGTATGCCCTGTTGCATGGTTAGCAGTTCCTGTAGGACAAGGCTTTATGTGATCAGTCAGACAATGCCACTCCTATCATAGAAGGGAAAAAATGGCAATAAAAAGGGAGAACCCATCCCAAGAATACTTAAGTACACCTAGAAATGCCATATCAAAAGATTTTAGAAATGGATGTGAGCACCTTCTTTAGAATTTCTAGGTTCCCTGATGCTGTAGGTGTACTTCAAAGTTTCATATGTTGACACGTCTATATAGCATGTGTAAGTAAAATGATAAACAGTACCTCAGTAACTTTCTATGGCAATAGGAACACTACATTAGTGACTGTGGGCTCTATGTACTTAGCCTCCAGTGGAGATATGTGGACAGAGACAAAGCACCTGCAAGTCACAGGCTAAGTTTGAAAATGGACAGTTAGGGGCTGGTTGGATGTTACTTTTTCTACATCCACTTTATCTCCATCTGAGGCTTAGTAAATAGACCCGGGCATGAGATCAAGGTGGCATGAGATCAAGGTGGCATGAGAATCAAGGTAGCATGACCAGATATTTTTGGGAGAAGACCGCTGCCAGCTGAGAAACCAGTTTCTCACCACACGTTAGAAAGAGCACTGTATGACAGGAAATAGGACTCTCTGGCTTGAACATGATTAAACACAGAAAATGTGTTTAATAATACACTGAAGATGGTGCCTCTGACACTGTAAATCTGGGTTATACCTCTGGTTCACATGAATGGGAGTAATTTATAAAAATAATGTCTGACTAGGTAATAGCATACCCTCCAACATGGCCCATTCCATTAGATACAAAATGCTCTGTTCCTGGACTTCCTTACCAGTGGCAGTTACAGATGTGAGCCTGCAGCACAGTCCAATATTCAAAAAGGGGAGCCACACCTACTGCCATTCCAAACATCACTGTCCTGGACTCACTGGCAGTTGATGTGACTCCCCCTCTTTGAATTTTGGACTGTGCTGGCAGCCCCACCTCTGTAACTGCCACTGGCAGGGAAGTCCAGGAACAGAGCATTTGTACCTAATGGAATGGGTCATGTTGGAGGGTATGTAATAGCCAATAGGACAAATACCTTACTCACAAAATGAGATAAGTAAAATAGTATTATTCAGAGGATAGACATTAAAATACTTGCCTTAACTTATAAGCTGCTGGGAAGCCTATAATATATTTTATCGAGGATTTACTGTTTAGTAGTTCTGTTAAAAACCGCCAGGAAGCATCATATTGCTCAGAACCTCGTGTGGTTCCGTCAGTTTATACACAGTAGTGTGTTTAATTACTGGGTTACAGTTATCTTCTTTCAAGGGCATCACCATTTTGGAACACTTTGGTGGGTATTAAAGCTATTAGCGCCAAAGAAACATAGATTTATCAAATGTATCTACAATATTTTATTTGGGGCGATCTAATTTGTTTGCCAGAAAAAAAAAATGTCTCCTGAAAATACACAGGGGTTCAGTGAAAACAGGACAGCTTTAAAGGGACTTGGGACCTGCAAATTAAATTCTCTCTAATGGACAAAATCATGTGCAATGCAGGTGGGGCAGATGTAACATGTGCAGAGAGAGTTAGATTTGGGTGGGGCTTGTACTTCAAACTGATATCTATATTGCAGCGGAAAAATAAAGCAGCCATTATTTACTACAATATAAACACCCATGACACCCCCCCCCCCCCCGCCCATTAGAGAGAGACTTTACTTTTGCGAGTGAACCAGAACCCAGATAGGCTGCACCCCTGTTGGTTTACTGGGGGTAAATGGCCAGTCAGCTTATTTTGTGTAACCTACCCTTGTCTACCTACAGCTCTTCTCTTGCAGCATTGCCAAAGGGCTCCCTGTTACTGCTCTCCGCAGCTGCAGTCAGCATTTCCAAAGAGATACTGATCCTACTCCCAGTTGTGATTAATTGCAGAGAGATACATTTTTAAACCATTCAGCTCCTGGCATTTTTGAAGCACAGACTGTAACATGACAGCTAGGAGCTGATTGTTTGGAAGCTTCTATCACTCTCCGAGGATTAGTACATCTTTCATCAGTATCTTCATTCAGACACTAACCTCAGGGTACATACACAAAACAGGAGATAAGTGAGTAAAATGAAAAAGACAGAGAAAATCACTTCTCAATATGTACAGGTATGGATCATTAGGTCTCCAGCAAGTTGGTCGACAGTCATTAGGTCGACATAAACATTAAGTCAACATGGAAGGAAAGTAGACATGGGGTTTTTCCCCCCTTTTTCCCCCTAAATTTCTACATAGTCGACATGGACGCTGAATGATGTATTTTGGCTGTTTATGCGAACTGAAGGGTAGTCGTCACACTGCCATAGGTAACCACTGCAGTGCTAAGAGTGTCAGCTGTAACTGAAGTGCAGTGGGTAGACTTGCGATCAGAATTTCATCTTTATATTTTTTTGTTCAGTTATTCTGAAGATACAAATGCATAACAGAAAATGACAGTCAGAGCATTCTCTGACGAGGGGGTGAGTTTCTATTCACCCTCTTTACAAGGTTTTATTTTGTACTAGTCCTGGTAGCCACCTCCTGCTTGATGGGTGTAAAATCGACCTTTTGTCCTTTTAGCTGATTGATTCTGTCTGCTTCGGCCATGAACCCTTTCCTTGTAATAAAGTATGAACTGCCTTGTCTTCAGCCATAGACTGCTGCATATTGAATTGTCCGTCTTTTTTTCCTGCCAAATATACCAGCAGTGACCATGGAAACCAGGGTCGTAACTGGGAGGGGGCCGCTAGGGAGTCACTCATCCCGGGCGCTAGATAAGGGGGCGTTGGTGAGCCACTAACTCTGGCCCGCTGGTGCAGGAGCCCCCAGTCCCCAGGACTCACTCACCAGGCACTACCCAGGTTGCACTTCCTGGAAGCACTCTGATCTCTGCAGCGACACCCGACTTTAGGATGCTCTATGTCAGGCATGTCCAACGTTGGCCCTCCAGATGTTTTGAAACTACACATCCCAGCATGCTTTGCAATAGTTTTAGCATTCTCTAATAGCAAAACTGTGGCAATGCATGCTGGGATGTGTAGTTTCATAACATCTGGAGGGCCAACGTTGGACATGCCTGCTCTATGTGAATCTTTGAGTAGGTTCCATTACATCGAAAACCGGGGGGGGGGGGCAGCAGGTTGGCTGAGGGGAGGTGCAGGTGTCAGAGGACAGGGTTGTGGGTGAAGGGGAACATGGAACTGCATATGGTGCCAGATACAAGGACACTGGGTACATGGAGGCAGCTGTCAAAGCTGCAAGTGCGTCAGAGAGAGGAAAAGTACTGGATGGGGGTTACATGCACAGGGCAGCATTACAGGCATGTGTATCATTGTAATCACAGGCCAGCATTACAAGCACAGGGCAGCAATACAGGGGGACTAGGGGTAGGGCAGCATTACAGGAACAGGGCAGCAGACACATGGCAGCAGCATTACAGGAACAGGGCAGCAAGGAATGTATTGGGCACAGCTGAGCACACAAAAGTAGAGCAGGTAAATGTACCAGCTGTGCAGCTACTTTCCTTTTTTGTGCTTATTTTAATAAAACAATTTTAATAAAAACACTTTTGAAATTTGATGGGTGCTGTTTCTGTAACCCTTGGGCAAAGTCTATAGTTGTGGTGGTGTCATGGAGATTGCCATCATACTGATATATCCTGTCCATTTATTAAACCGAAAAAATACTCAAACATGGCTGCATTGTGTGTGTGTGTGTGTGTGTGTGTGTGTGTGTTCTATTGTTTCCTAGCACGGCGCCCATAGCATACCATTACATAAGGTATGCAATGCTTTAATCGGGTAAATGACACGGATTGTACAATAAATATCGCACAACATCGCATGCCAGCAAATGGCATGTGAGGCAATTTTTTAATTGTAGAACCCTGATGCGTGCTTACAATGTTACATGCACCCCCATTGTCCACGCCACCCCCACTATCAATGCCAACCCGAAGCGTGGCGAGCGCAGCGAGCCTGGGAGGGGCGGCAGAACACGTCCACCGACCTTTTGATACCCTCACTATCCACGTCGGCGTGGAGTTGATTTTAGGTAGTGTGGCGACGCGGAATACATGTTAAGTCATCCGCTGCGCTCGCCACGCTTCGTGCTCGGTGGCTCGCTGCGATCGCCACACTATCTAAAATCAACTCCACGTCAACGTAGATAGTGGGGGTATGAAAAGGTCAGAGGACGCGTACCGCCGCTGCTCGCCACGCTTCGGGTTGGCGTTGATATTGGGGGTGGCGTGGACAATGGGGGTGCATTTAACATTGTAAGCACTCATCTCTGGGTGCTTGTACAATTTAAAATTGCTTCGCATGCCACTATATTGTATGCCATGCGATGAGATGCATAAGATGCAGTAAGATCAAAATCGTGGGCGCAGTGCTAGGAAACAAGTACCCATTTTTCTTTACGATCTTTAATGACATAATGCACGGGTGGCCAAACCAGTCCTTGAGATCTACCAATGGTCCACATTTTCCAATTCACCTAGCTGGTGCACAGCTGTAGTCATTACGGTCACATTTTCAAACATGGTGCATTCATTCCTACCATACAGCCACATGTCTGAAACAAATTAACTTTTTGTAGATCTTGAGGACAGGATTGGCTACAGGTGCCAATACACGTTACAATTATTGAATACAATATCGCATCTCATCGCATCTTGGTTTTGCGATGAGATGAAATCTAGTACAAAAAGTATGTGCAGCACATTTTTGTACTAGATCTGATCTCATCACAAAACCAAGATGCAATGAGATACAATAATTGTAAGGTGTATGGGCACCTTACCTAATTTAAAGTATATATTGTGATATTTATACATTTTTTCCATTACATTTTGCTATCTAATTAACTAGGTATTTTTCTTTGGACTTAAGTCATTAATAAATTGCAGTTTCAAATATTATCCTCTTTTTGTACATTCCACCTTTAAATAGATCACTCTGGACCAGATGTATCCAGCTTCAAAAAGTGAAGAAGTGGAGAATGTTAAACAAGCAGCCAATCAGATCCTATCTGTCATTTTTCAAACCCAGCCTGTACATGACAGTTAGGGGCTAATTGTTTATTACTCTCCACTTTATCATTTTAACAGTGGTGCACCAAATCATCAAAAACTTGTATATAAAGAAAATAACTACAGGAATTAAGTATGAATTGTACTTTTGCGCAGGGGGCTTGTTTGGTGGCTGTCCTTTTGTTTCTCTAGTGCTTGCTGTTATGAGCTTGTTTGCTAGCTGTCCTTTCGATTTCTTTGCGCTTGCTGCTGGGAGCTTGCTTGGTGACTGTCCTTTTATTTCTTTAGTGCTTGTTATTTTGAGCTCGTTTGATGCAAGGAGCTCGTTTGAGGACTGTCCTCTCGTTTCTCTAGAACTTGCTTCTAGGAGCTTGTTTGGCGACTGTCCTTTTGTTTCTCTAGAACTTGCTTCTAGGAGCTTGTTTGGGGACTGTTCTTTCGTTTCTCTAGAACTTGCTGCTAGGAGTTTGTTTGGGGACTGTCCTTTCGTTTCTCTAGTGCTTGGTGTTAAGACCTGTAAGACAGAGTTAACATTAGGGGCCAATTCAATTGTTCCTGGCACCCTGTGGGCACCTCAATGATTAGGCATCCTTCTGAGCAATTCAATTGTTGTTTCGATCACACAAGCCTATTATCTGCAGGCAGACATTTTTATTGCAGCTTCTGGAGGTGTGAGAAATGTGGTACTCCTGAGAATTCTCTGGGCTGTGCTCCAGTGCCCAGACTGGCAAACCTGGAAAATTCTCGGGAGTACCAGGGTCTATGCTACCTAGTGCCGGGCAACACCACTGAGGGCTGAGCTAAGCTTCAGCCCAGCTCCGGCTGGCCACCCCCACGTCCTTCCACCCGGCTGTGTGCGACGTGACCTTGTAACGTCACGCCGCACACAGCTGGGTTTACGGCGGCTTATGTAGTACTCAGCAACACTGCCCAGCCCCAGGAGAGACGGTGGTGGGTTTTTTTAAGGTAGCACTCCCCCAAAAATGTTTTTGGAAAAAATATTAGACATGTAAGTGCTACAAAGTACAAAGTGCACAGTAATAATGATAATGGGCCTTCTTCTGATCGGATCGGTGAAACGTGCGTACGGACGTGCACACCGAGCGTTTTCCGCACTCTCACGGTGAGCATGAGTCCGCCCAAACAGCCGCACACGGACGGTCTCAGACAACGGCAAAGGGGGAGTGGCGTACATTTGAGCATACACCACCGTGCACGGACGGATCAGGCCTCTGCCACCAACAACTGGCGTACATATGAGCATACGCCAACGTGCACGGGACAGATATCAGCCTTTTCCGCTCGGAGCCTCCCAGGCAAATATTATTGAGATTGTGTGCAAACTAGTGCCCATGGGCATACGACATTTAACCAACAATGCAAGTAGAAATGGTGTCCCAATAACTCATTGTTGGTGTTAGACGTGGTCGATGTGTTTAAAAAATAAAATAGACTTGTGTTGCAGTGAAAAAGTTGACACATGTCGACTCCTATGAATTGTGTCTCCTGCTGTAAAGATGTAAAACACACTTTCAGTAAGGGTGTAGATGGTTAACAAATAACTACCTGGACATATAGAAAGGTCTTTTTGGATTAATAGTACTTAAAAATAAACCAACCTTTACATGTGGAAAAGTGTAGAAAGAGAACCTTCCTATGTATTTCTGGCCTGTGTGTGGCTTGCAGCTAGTGAAATTAGGCATTTTACTTAATAGCCTGCAGCATGGCTTATTGCATTCAGATGTATGTAATTTACTTGTATTCAGCGTTAATTAGCAGACCCAGGCATCCGCTCTCATGCCGTAGCTCTAAGAGTGGTCAGGAGCACTCTTTGGCGTCCACCTGTTTTGTCCAAAATGCATGGTGCGTTCGCCAATCGAGGCGGTTGTGGCACCGTGCTTTTTTTGTGCACACCCCCATGTACGCCCATGTTTACACCTATATTTCCTCATTATTCCGGCCACTCCCATAAAAATGCCCACATGCCGCCCACAATGACCGTGCTCTTGCGGACAAGCTTTTTCGAGAGACCCGTCCGTGAGCGGTCGCCGCACATGCGCATAGCGAAAAATACGCATGCGCAGACGAAAAAAAAGCCAGATCCGACCGTGCACGGTCCCACCGCACCAACCAGAATAACCCCCAATAAGCAGAAGTGGACACAAGAAGATTGTTGCAACGAAAATCATACTGCGAGCTCCAATGAAGACACCGTTCCTACCACCTTCCCCTAGTTCACGTTGGCACATCTCTACTCACAGCAGCAGCAAAGCTGCAGGTGAGCCCCATTAACGAACATAACCCTGTCTAGTCTGACTCTAGGAAGAATGTAGAAGAAAGGCTACACAAGAAGCAGGGAGGTACTGTATCCTATAAATAAAAAGGCTAATGCTGCTCCTCACCTATATGGTGGAAACTGAGGTGTTTTTTGTGCTGAAGCCCACTACATTCAAGTGTAGCGCCATTTGGGTGCACATAGCTGCCGATGCGGACTTTACGGTTATGCTGTTCCTTAATTTTGACAGGCTGGTAACTAGTAGTCCTATGTACACTGCAGATTTCTCTCTTTTCTATCCTGACTCAAGACCTTGTGTATGCCACCATGGAGAAGGAGAAGGAAACCTTAATTAATATTTAAATGTTTGTGGGTAAATCTAATATATTTGTTTTATAAACAATTGAATACACTGCATGCAAATTGTGCAATTATATGAAACAAGTGCAAACCTTGGTAGATTGCTCAGGAAGTCTGTTCTGCTCAACGGGCGACACAACCCTGCAAAAATAAAAGTAGTTTGCCAACAACAACAACCATGGTATTTTCAGCTACAAGAGCATTGGTTCTATTAAAAGAATTAAGCATTTCAAGCCTTAAGCAGCCCATACACGCTGCGATGCGGGCTGTCCCGATGTGTGCTTTGAGGTGTGCGCTCCCGCGGCACCTCATCGCACAGTACAAAAAGTATGTGCTTGAACATACTTTTTGTACTTAGTTTTCATCACATTGCATTGCATTGCATGCACAACGTGTGCACAGGCAATGCGATGCGTTCTAATTAAGCACGAAAAGCACGCCCGTATCGGGGAGTGTATGGGCAGCAATATACAGTAATAGTCACCATACACAAGCTCTGCTTTCATCTGCTAAATGATTTGCAGTGAAGCTTAAACTAAATCTACCCACCAATAATTTACATTTACTGGAATTATCAATTGTGTACAGTATACCAGTGGTTCCCAAACTTTCCTGACTAATGGCACCATAGAGCAGGCCTTGCCAACCTGTGGCTCTTCAGCTGTTATTAAACTGTAATACTCTGCTAAGCAATATATTACGCCAGCCACTGAATTCCCAGCAGCCTCGGATGCCGCATAAGAGGTAAACAGAAGATCACATGATCAGTGTCAGGTAGTAAGGTCAATGACAGTTTGAAGGGAGTATCAGAAGATGGAGTCAGAGATGCACAAGGCCCAGTGCTTATTCACAGAGCAGGCGCTGTCTGTGAGGAGCCTGTCCAGAGGTAATAGTGGAGAAGTGCTGCTGAGGTACTATGGGTGGTGGCTATCGGGGAGCTGCATCTTGGAGACCAGGGGTGAGTGAGTTACTGATCTGAGGATCAAGGCCGGAGCCAGCATCAGTGCGCTGTGGAGAACGGAAGCTGTGCTAAAGCAGATTTAGAGAGCTGACAGCTAATGAACTTTTGAAGCAGAGTCTGCAATATGGAGGACTGACAGGTCTGTCAGGACTCACACCTCACACATACTAAAAGAGAGCATACCCTCCAACTGTATAAAAAAATGTACCGATTGTACCGGTTTTCTGGCCATTCCTCAGGTCCTCCAACTTCAAGCTTGTGAAACGGATGGTCTGGATCGGGTCTGGCAGGTGTGAAGCAGAAATCTAACCTAGCATTGCGGTCCGGGCAGCATACGTCGCGCCCATGACTTCACGCAGCCCAGTGGAGCCGCAGCTCTGCCACTCTAGGGCTGTCCACTGTGTAAGTGGCTCCTAGAGATGCCGTCCCTGGTGCATGCGCTTTTTGACTTTTTGGGCGCCGCAGACAGAGCCAGTAAGGCAGCGCTACAGCAATATTTCTCTCTGTGGCGGGAGTTGGCCTTGACGTAGGGGACTCAGGAGCAGCCGGGCCATGCAGCCGGTCAGTGAGTTGTTTTAATCCTAAATTATCTCTGTGGCGGGACTAAAAGTAAACACAGTGCATGCAGGGTTACTTTGCATGCAGTGGATGTGGAGGGTGGGAGGCATCTTGGAAAAAAATGCTCAGTACACGTTTGGAAAGGGGATGTGACCACGCCCACACCCCCTTCTCACATGTGTACCGATTTCATCCCTTCAGATGTTGGAGGGTATGGGAGAGTACACCGCTAGATCCAGTGAGCACAACTACATTACAGGAGCAGGTACTTACATTGAGGCAGGAAAAACACATGGAGGTACACAGACAAAAAAAGTGCCTCCACCTGTGAGGGAGCTGTATAAAGGGATAATGACTACCAATATAACCACAGCACAGAGAGAGACTTCAGGGATACCATAGCACTCTCTCATGACCATAGCACTCTCTCATGGACGAGAACCAGCATCACTATATATAATAACATTAACTGAGGCTGATTACATATTATGTATATAAAGAAATAACTGTACAGGATACAACTCTGGATGAGGATAGCAACTGAGGTGCTCAGATAAAATAAACTATTTAAAGTTGAATAGGCTACCCATTTACCAGCAACTACACCAGTAAGTATATACAGTCAGCATGCTTGGATTGCTACAAGTAAATGGTCACCATTCATAGGACATACATCTCAAAGCGTTCTCGAGTAAATTGGATGTTATTTCTGGAAAACATTACAAGTAACTGGAAGTGCACCAACGTGTATGGCCATGCGCATAGACGTGGTGGTATTTAAGTTTTGTATGGGTGATTTAGCTAGAATAAATTTAAAGCTTTAAAACGTTTCTATATACAAAAGGGTGAATGCATAGCCTACTATTTGTTGTAACATAACATTTACCTAGTAACAAAGTTAGGGTAAGCTTTCGATTGTAGCAAATATAAAATATTGGTATTCTTACACAATTACAGTATATGATGTATATGCTATTGTGTTAAAGTGTGTGCTGTCTTATTACTGTGGTTTTGTGCTTCAAAACCCAGAAACAGTAGAAAAGTTACTGATAACTAAATATTTGGTACTGGTTTCCTAGCACGGCCACAATCGTATGGATCGTGTACCTTTAAGTTAAGGTACACGATCCATACGATGGACCCGATTTCCTTTGAAATCAGGTCCATTTGGCCGGCTAGGACAAAATATCGGGGGCATCGCGTCGGTCGGGACCATTAACAATGGTCACGACGCGACCGACGCGATGCCCCCGATTTCCCCATAGGCTTCAATGTTAAAAAATATTTTAACATTCAAATCGTGTCGGGAAAGGTAAAATATCGGGGGCATCGCGTCGGTCGGGACCATTAACAATGGTCCCGACGCGATGCCCCCGATTTTTCCATAGGCTTCAATGTTAAAAGATTTTTTAACATTGAAATAGTGAGAAAATGTGAAAAATGTGAAATGGGCCAATATGACCCATTTCACATTATAGATGTCCCCGTCGTCACCCCACGATAGACGCCAACCCGAAGCGTGGCGAGCGCAGCGAGCCCGCGAGGGGCGGCGGTGCGCGTCCTCCGACCTTTTCATTCCCCTACTATCCACGTCGGCGTGGAGGTGAGAATAGAATAGTGTGGCGAGCGCAGCGAGCCACCGAGCCCGAAGCGTGGCGAGCCCCGCGAGGGGAAGCGTATAACTTCACAGGTATACGCGTGCGCTCGCCACGCTTCGGGCTCGGTGGCTCGCTGCGCTTGCCACACTATTCTATTCTCAACTCCACGCCGACGTGGATAGTAGGGGAATGAAAAGGTCGGAGGACGCGCACCGCCGCCGCTCGCCACGCTTCGGGTTGGCGTCTATCGTGGGGTGCGGTGTACGCCGTTAAATTTGGGGGGGTTGGGAATATTTTACATTGAATCCAATGTAAAATCGGGTCCCAGGGACCCGATTTACATTTCATTAAAAAAAAAAAAATCGGGTCCAAAATCGGTCGGTCGCATCGCATGCGACCAAATCGCATGCGATGCGATCGACCCAATTTTTTCGACACGACCACCCCGATGTAAATCGGTGTGGCCGTGCTAGGAAACAAGTACCAAATATTTTTTTTTTTATATTTATTGTGATATTTACTGAGTTGAGTTTGGGGAACCTCCTGCCTCTCTGCTGTGGGCATGAAAAGTCTGGGAGAAACCCCAGGAATGAACAGTTAGCAATCATACCAGTCAGTTCCCCAAAACACACACACTCCACTAGGAGGGGGTTGCTACAAAACTACAAATCTCAGCATGCCCTGCCACAGTTTTGCTAATAGGGATGTGATCGACAATAAGCTGTAATTATCAAAGCTTGGGGAACCAAAAGGCTCCTGTAAATTTTGGCTGATACTTTCTCTCCGAACTTTGATAAATCGAACTTTTTGTTCAAAAGAGATCTCTTGCCCAGATCAATCCATTCTACTACTGAGTGAAGTGGCTATGGAGGCATCCTTTTAACACATAGAATCTTGAAATTCAAAATGTCGACATACTGTATAAGGGGATATTCAATCTCCCGCCCCCTTCTCGTCCCGCGGCAGACGGGACCTTGAATCCCGCCTGCAAATTCTCGGTCAAGCAGATCAAGAACGGGACAGGGTCACGGCTGTTGGGCCAGATCAAAAGCCATGACCCAACATTGAATACCCCCCATAGTCTGAAAGCTCAATTTGAAATTTTCTAAATGTTGACACTAATTGTGACATTTGATCCTGGGTGCGATGGCTGCCCACCCGCACCGTTCTCTCGCGTCCTGCCCGACTCCCTCAAAAACGCCTCGCCCACCCACCCGGCTACCAGTAGCATCAGCCCGCCCAACCACCCACCCGGTTCCAGGCAGCAACAGACCGCCCAACCACCCACCCAGCTCCCGGCAGCAACAGACCACGAAACCACCCACCCGGCTCCTGGCCACACCCGCCCTGCACGTGAAAGTAAATATGCAGGCGGCTGGGGTGTATTTTCTATTAGGGCAAATCCTAGGAATCATGGGATTGAGCATTTTCCGATCCTGAATCCTGGGATTGAGAAAATGCCCCGAGATTGGATTCCCTAATGGTGACATTATCAAAACATGAATTTACAGTTAGGTTGATAAATGCATTCTGACTGTTGACATCGTATAACATACACACATACAGTGAATTATGAAAAGCATTTGAAATAGTGATCGGAACTTTAAAACACATTGTCAATGCAAATAAGATGTCTATGTTAATATGCATTTCTAATTCAATTGAGCTTCATTTATAAAGCATGCTAATCTGTAACTTGATGGTCTGACTCTATGGGGTTGTTAGAACACATTATGAAACAAATGGTTAATTACAGAAGGAGATCCTGAAGCAAAATCCAGTCACCGCTTTATGCCTTGTGGGTATCAGCCCTCTTTCCTGACACAACTGAGGCATTGAGCAGTGACCAAAGTACAAAGCAATGGAAATCTAATTTAAAAAAAAATGATTATACTTGCGGTTAACATAGCAGTATCAAGAACAACTGTTTTGTAAGGAATGTACATTTTTCTTTACCTTACACTAGTACAAGTATGTAATTTATTTGTTTAAAAGCATTTTTGAAGCATTGCCATGAGTCATCCCTGTTGTGTATTATGGTGTATAACCACTAGATGGTGCAATGATACTTAAAAATTCTACACTTGAATGAACTAACACATCTTACCTAGTGTCATCAGTATGATTGTATGCAGAGGTATTCTCTCCAGTAACGACAACAGGCACCTCGCAGGGATCTACTGAAGACACATGACATTTTGACAGTCAGTATGACAACAAAATGAAGCACCACAACAGTCAAATTAACACGTTGATAGAAACCTTCAGGAACATCGTTTACAGCAGTACCTTTCTTTGTGGATGCATAAATCAATTTCTGAAAGAGGACACAAAGAAAATGAAATACATTTATAATTAAATAAAAGATATTGATATGAAAATAAAATGCATCAAAACACATTAGGACACCAAATTATAGCCAGAATTGCTGTAACAGCATATGCAACATTAAAATCACCATCTTCAAGCACCCAATAGACATTTTTTAAAGGCCCCATTCACTAGTATGATATGGCCCTTTTTCACCCAATTTTGACCCATCGGGACAATAAATTGTGTGAAAAGTGTCATACGTCATTTACTTCCGATTCGCGGTCCCGTGCCAATCGAATCTGGAGATAGCCACAAGTATACATCATATCCTGGGGCAGCGAATGGTATCACATATGGAACATCAAGTACAAAAGGAATGCATACGATTTAACTAGCCACCGGAAAATCATTGAGGTACCGCATGCATCTCTGCATGTGATACTTCGCCTAAGTGTTTGGGTGCGTTAAGCTTTTGGCTATGCCACGGATTACTGGGATACGGTCCTTGGGTCACCAGCATGATGGTCGACATGTATTTAGGTCGACATGGCTTAAAGTCAACATGCAGGAATGTTGACAGGGTCATTAGGTCGACATGTTTTTTTTTTTTTTTACTGTTTATTGAGCAAATATGTGCAAACAGGTGGTATTTAATGCCCTACCATCCACTAGGGTGCGGTGGGAGTATAAAATAGTGTGCCGAGTGTAGCAAGGCACCGTGCCCCAAAAATTTGACTTGTTCAATGTCGACCATAATGTTGGTGACCTGATAATCCATGCCCCATACCTCTTATACCCCATTCACACCAGCCTAAATTCCCGGATTGAGTCCGGGAACAACCTGGTACTAGCGCTGGTGTGAAAGGTTCCCGGGACAAAATCCCGGGCAAATTTCAACCCGGCTAGGTACCAGGGTTGTTCCCGGGTTCAACCAGGGGACCTGGCTGGTGTGAAAGGTACAGGTTATACTTACCCGGGTTGCCGTGTCCTCGGTGTGCTGTCTGGACGGGAATCCACGCAGGCGGTGGGCGCAAATGATGGGACAGCCGGTGGATGATGATGACGCAGTTCTCCGGCGGCAGTGAGGACGCCGGAGAGCTGCGTCATCTTCATCCGCAGCCTGTGCCATCATTTGCGACGCCGCCTGTGTGGATCCCTGGCCTGCACGGAGTATTCTCCCCACCTCCGCCGCCATCCCGCCGCCTGCCCGCCTCCTCCCCACCTCCTGCCGGCCTCCTTCCAGCCCCCTTCTCACACCAGAAAATGCAGGGACATTTTTGGTGTGAATGGGTCCAAACCCGGGAATGTCCCTGCTTGTCCCGGGAACTGAATTCCCGGGTTTGTCCCTGCATTTCTGGTGTGAATGGGGTATAACAGCAACTCCTTAGCAGGTGTATAACATACTAATGGAAAAAAAAAATCAACAAATGTAATAAGCAAATGTGAACTCACAGCAGCTGAATAATATTCTTCCGGAACAGTTACTATGTCAGAAGATTCAGCATTTTTATTTAGGCTTGGCTGATTTATTTTCCTCTGCTGGGGTGATGCACTCATATCTTTCACTGGCAAAACAAAATAGAACAATGATCTGTGGTCAAATAAAGTAAATACATTGTTTTAAAAGTTTGAAAAATTAAGTGAAGTCTATAAACTCTTGGGAGACTATCTTGAAGGCTCAAGTCCAAATTAATTTAGATTATACAAAATATGGCCTCCGTGCTGCTCCTCCTCCCCTAGCAGCATATCACAGCCGGGGATGTCCCCCCCCCTGACCACTGTTTATTTGTACTACACACATTCATTAGTAGCACACAAATTGTTCTATTAGAACAATGGGTGTTCTTCTGTGTTGAAACATAGATGTCCAGTTGCCATAATACATAATAAAGACACAAGTAGTAACAATTGGCACTATGTAAATTTGCTATAAATACAAATACATTTACAATACTATTTAAGGCCATATTAATGAATCAATGTGTTTACACAACACAGCAGGAGGGGCTATCCTAAGGTTTTCATTACAAGTACTATATCAGGGATGTAAGATTTTTATCAATCGCATTTTATAGGCAGATTTAAAAATATATTTTAAACAAAAATTGTATTTATGATGTTCCACCAGAATGAATGGGGGTACACAAATACAAAATATTTCATACAAATTCCCTCTGTTTCCTCTCAATTGGAGTCGATATACATGAAAATAAAGTAAAGTCCAGGTCTCCTTGTATCCCCTTCACACCTTGGTGTATGGATTGTGCTTGTTAACCTCATCAATTGGTTTGGCTGGGCTGAAAGAACATATGATCCATAAAGTCCAGGTCTTCTTGTATCCCCTCCTTTGCACCCCCCTCCACCTATGTCCGGGCAACCACCTGCTGTGCAGATTGGACCAGTGACCTCCTCCTCCCTAACCCCGTAATTCCTCTTCCCGGTGCAGGGAGGAGGAGCCGGCAGCAAGCAGCCGGGCACAGTGGTCAACAGAGGAGGGGGGAGCTGCCAGAGACATGCTGCCACGTTGCCGGCTGCATCACAAAGGGCAGCTCTTAACCCAAGAGTTGTCCTTTGCGATAATAATTGCATATGTTAGGGCATATGCGATTATTATAGATGTGGTAGCCAGTGATGTGTGGCGAAGAGGGGCTGCCCTAGACCTGTCTGTTTAATGAGATGAGGTAAACAGTATAGGAAGTACAGTATATGAAGAATGCCCATTATAGGGACCGTTTGACAGATATTTTCTGTCCGGGCCAACTGATCGGAAAATCGAAGGCGAGCATTTCTGCCCAAGGGTTTTCTCTACACTTTCCCAAAACAATCAGTACACAACAAGCTGACCACATGATTATTGATAAAGTGGCCCAGTAGTTGCACAATGAGTTCTTTGCTTTACATTTAAGTATGCATGTACAGGCCTGATAATACTATAAATGGCACTTTCATCTTAACATGCTGCACTATAAACCCTGTCTTACCAGTACTCGTTGCGACAGGAGAAGTTACTTGTCTTACATTGTCATTCTGCATATTGGAAACCTAGTACATAGTATAGAAAGAATGTATAAGAAAAGCCTGTTTGCAAAGATCATACTGTAAATCTGTAGTAAATAGAGTTACTATCTGCATGTAAATTCTAGAAAACATAGCATATATTTTCAATATTGTCCATGCATATACATTAACATATAATGGCATACTGTATATCCTTTCTATACCTCACTTAACAATACCATGCAACAGTGAATTTAGAGGCTATTTGTTTGGAAACTAACAGCACATTATTCGCTTGGCTTAACCAAACAATACATTTTTAGCAAAGCAGCTTTCAGAAATGGGAGAATATAGGGCATTCCAGTCCAGAACGTAACACTAAAAACTTGCTTTGTTATATAATAAGAGTGCACTTTCCTGTCAACCAATAGCTCTTTTCATGGAGCTATTGAAGCTACTAGCCCAAAACAGGATTTTGGTATTCACCAATAAATCCCTTTCTCTGATTCTATAGAGGACGCTGAAGTTTAGTACCATGGGCAGAGGCGTAACTCTGGGAGACAATGGAGTCATCTGCCGCCGTACTTCTGCTCCCAAGGTGGACCCTCTCCTCCCCTGCAAGTTTGACTGTGAAAAACCCCATGTCGACCTAATGCTTGTGTCGACCAACACCCATGTCGACCTAATGACCGTATCCCCCTTGTTTATGTATGCCACAGCTAAGCCGGTGTCTGATAGGAACAGATTTCTGACCTGTACATAACCCCACTATCTACTACGTATGGAGTTCATTTTATATAGTGTGGAGAGCGCAGCGAGCCACCGAGCCCGAAGCGTGACGAGCGTAGTGAGCCCCGCGAACGGACGCAGATTACTGTGCTCTCCACACTATATAAAATCCTTCTGGACAGGTCAAAAATAGGTTCAGATCGCATTGATATATCGGCCGATATCACATCCGATATATCGGCCGATATCACATCTGATATATTGGCCGATATATCGGCCAATATCACATCCGATTGGAGCTGCATTCATTGAAGGAGGACAGAGACGCCTGCATTCAGTGATGCCTATTCTCTTACTTCAGCCTTGTCGTGTCTGCAGCACGCCCCACCGATGGTCAGTGGGAACGGTCTCTGGCAGTGGATCCCTCCGTCACTCCCGCAGCACATTTTATAAGATTGTATGTGATGTTCACAACTTTTATCCTGTTTTTTTTTTTATTGTTTGGATTCCCCCTTTTTGGATTAAAAAAACCTTTATACAAGCTGCTGAATACTGTCCAGTTAAAAAGACACCTTTATGGGAATGCAAGATAAATTTCAAATGTAGGTGCTTTGCTATTACTCATATATTCAGAAGTCACTTGACAAAGATACCCTTATATGCACACCTGATAGAACTAGAATGTAAGTTTTATTTCTACCCAATAGAGGTGATATCAAGTGTGGAGGTCTTCTTAAAATGTAAAGGGACACTGCATCACTTCAGAAGGATTCATCTACCGTTACCATCACCTTCAGTGCTGGTCACCTTTAATAATAATTTTTTTATTACATGTATTATAAGGTTGGGTGTCAACCTTTCTTTTAGGAGACCAGCAGCTCTTTATAGGTTTGTGAGCACAAGGTCAGAATAACCTTTTTTTGCAATCATAGAAAAGCTGCCAATTGACCTGGGTGCCCAGCTAACCAGGGACCCGGGCTATACACACTATGCGGATTCATCAGCCATGCTGCCGGAGGTGGCAGGCTGCGGGGCTCCATCTCAGCAGCACATTGCTGGATGTGAGGCACCCAGGGACAGATGTCCCTGCAGCCGGGGACGCTGCCTCCAAACACCGCAGTAAGACAGGGTACCCACGGCAGCTCCCATGATGCAGGCTGGCAGGGACAAACTGTTGACTGAGTGACTGGTAAAAAAAAAAAAAAAAGGAAATAAAGAAAACAAAGAAAATGATAATTCAAACTCTGGAGCTTTCCGGGTGCATTTCTAAAACTGGTCTTGTGGAGGGGCATAGAGTGAGAGGAGCAAGTCACGCACATTAAAATTTAAAGTGTCCAGCTCTGGTGATCCTCCCCTCTACACATAATTAACTAAACTCCAGCATCCCCTATGGATGAAAGGGAAAAAAACTAAGTTTAAAAAGTACAGAACTTGAGGCCTAAAGGAGCCCATACACGCTCCGTTCCTGCTCCGTCCGTTCTGTACTATGAGATGCGCGCTCCCGCGGCATCTCATAGTACAGTACAAAAAGTATGTGCTGCACATACTTTTTGTACTAGCTTTACATCGTATCGCATCGCATGCAAAAGGCATGCAATGCGATACGATGTGTACTTTAAAAGTACAGAACGGACACCCAGAACGGAGTGTGTATGGGCTCCTTAAAACATGCAATAACAGGTGCTGATAATTTGTTCAATAATGAAGAGGTGATTCTGGCACAGCTACAGCTTCCTATTAAAGGAAATTGTGAACCTCCTATTCGTATATGGCACAGACAGAGGAAACCCCCTTTTTTCTACCAATATAGGAAGCACTGCTGTAACAGAACAAATTATGACCTTCATACAGTAAACAATTTATTTTATGGTCATAGAAACAAACACATTATCTTTTAGGCATGCCCCATAAGACAGGTAAAATACACAATGATCACATGAATCAATAAAAAAAGTGGTACTTGTGTAATATCTGGGCGCCCGATTTTTTCATTGTATTGCATCGCATTGCATGCAATATAGTGGCATACAATTCATGCAATGCGATTTTTCATTGTAAAGACCAGATTTTTAATTGTATAGTCACCCATGGGCGATTTCATACCCCCACTATCCAACTACGCATGGAGTTGATTTTATATAGTGTGGCGAGTAAGGAAGTCCATTTATTTATATATGCAAAGTCTATATAGCGTAGAGAGCGCAGCGAGCCCCGCAGAATACATGTAAAGTAATCCGCGTGCGCTCGCCACGCTTCGGGCTCGGTGGCTTGCTGCGCTACTGTCAATGCCTAATTTTTCCCAGCATATAATTTCCATAATTATAATTATAACCATGCCAATAACATTAATATAGTCATAGATAAATAATTTTTATCCCATAAGCCAGGAAATATTGCATATCAAGTTACACATATTATCCCATAATGCCATGCTTAGTCTCTAAATGATCAGAATTATAATAGCTGTCAGATGACAGTTATTAGAATTCTATATCATGTTGCACTCACATGTTATAACAAATTATAAGTTCACATTAGAGTAGTCATAAGAAAACCAGCATTAGAGATGAAGTCATTAACATTCCCAAACACCAGTGAACCGTACAGGATACAGCAAACAAAGGGGCGTGTCTATAGGCTAGTGATACCAGGTGAATGAATAGATTCTCCCCTCCCCCGAGAGTTCTCTTGAAAGCAAGAGAAAAGCACTCAGCTCAGTTGCTGTTCGAACTCGACGCAGAGAGGATGGGTCTGGCCACGCCGGGAGGTTCCTTCCATTACATATGGATTTGGACGTGATAAGTAAATATGTATCATCAAACTGAATTGTGCGCCAGGACTAGGATATGATTAATGGACTGGATGTTTAGGAGAAAATATGATGTAGAGAGCTACGTGTGAGATATAGGAAAGATGTATTCTAGCTTCAATAATACATAGCCAGGAATGTTGTATTTCATTGTATGAGTAGTATGATGTGTTTCACGGTGGCTACGTATAGCAGCGGTTGGTAGAATAAGGATAGACATGCTTAAATTGGTAGATATAGCCGTGTACGTTTACATGTGGACAAAGTGAGGCCTAAGCCTGCTGCTGCCATGTGGCAAAGCAAAGGCCTAGGTCCTGGATCTTTTGTATGCAAGGAGTGTAAATAGCTTCCTTTTGTTTGCTATGTGTCTGGATATTTAAACTAGCCACTGTGTGTCCAAGTGTGGTTGCGGAAAGGCTTTTAAAGTATATTGACTAGCTAGAGTATCCCGATAATCGGATGTAACAAGTGTTGTTAGTTTGATGCTCGGATTGTGTGTGTGTAATGGCATGTGATGTGATTATGGTATGATTAGTCCTTAGATTGTATGGTGCCATTTAAGTGTTCTGTACAGAAGTACATTGTAGCTTAAATGATATTCAAATTGTGTATGCTGCAGGGTTAGTGTGTGTTTGATGAATGTGCAAGTTTTATTCAGGATTGTGAGTATCGCATGATGCAGGTTAGAGGTAATATTAAGTAAATGTTGTGGGCAGAATATATGAATGTACAAGCAGTTTATGTGTGATTGCCAGGCAGCTGTTTGAGCCTGTAGAGTGTTAAGGTTCTTGTGTGTGCCATGTGGAGGAATCTAAGATGGCGGAATGCCATGCGGCAGACCAACATGTGTTCTGGCTAAGATGGCCGACAATTAGTTATTATAAAATGGCGACTGCCTCATAGCCACGCCCCCCCCAGCTCTGTATTCACATTCATATATATACATCACTGAGATTAGCTTTATTTAAGGATGCTGGAGCAATAATCGTTAGTAAGTATAATACCTGTATTGTTATATTTATTATCCATGATACAGTTTCATCTGGTTACACTTATAAATAATATTCATTGATTATAAATCTGGACATTCTCTTATTGATTGCGTGCGACATAAATAAATTAGATAGACTTTGCATATATAAATAAATGGACTTCCTTAGATGGGGCCTCAGTCCTCGGGATTAAGCATTTGACGATGTGCGGATATGCGCAGGTTTGCGAATATCGGCAGGTGTGGGATCATCTGCCAGAAAAGAAGAAAAAGTTTTTTTTTATTTTTTTCTGGTGCGTTTTGTGTGTTTCCATATTACTGCCGGTTAGGGGCCTGTGTTGGATCTGTAGTATTACAAAGCTCTAATTTGAACTTTGGGACAAAAGGAAAAACATTTATTTATATTTAAATATCAAGATGCAATTCTATAAGTATATATGTTATAATAATTTGTTTTCTCTCATGTGATGGTATCTCCTTTTGATGTTTATCTTTTAAATAATAGTCAGATAGGATTGGCAAGGGCTGTTTCAGGTTGAATTGTTTTTTTTTTTAAATTTGAATTGTTTTATAAGCAGTGCAAATTTTAAATAAATGCACATCTTTTATAATTGCCGCAGAAGCGGATTATAAGGGAATAATGTATAGCCATAAATTGCAGGTATTTTACTGCAGACCATCTCAACCTGAGAAAGCCATTGTATAGTTGTATGTTGCAAAGAACTCTGGGTAAAAATGCTATTTCTACTAAATAAATTTATTTTATTTTAGTATACCTTTCAACATATGGTAATGAGAATAGTAGGCAAGGTAGAAAGCATTGCCAGTGTTAAAGTGTACAGTGCTAAGAGTGTTTAATGGTAAACTTTTCATTCCCATAATTGATAGGATTGAGTCATAAGTATTTTAACTTTAGAAAGATAAAAGTAGAGAGAGATAAAATACCAGTCGAGGGAAAATCAGGTAAATTTACAGTTAAGCTAACAAATTCCAAGCAGTATGAAAAGTGAATGTTACTCTAAAGTATTAAATTTGAAATTGAAATTAATTATTACCAAATATGATAAATAACATTTTCTCTTTTTATTCCAGGCTAAAAGACAGATTTCCCCTAAGCATATAACACAGCAAAGAAAAATTTGTTAACTTTAAAAGGGCCAGCCAGAGGGTATTTAGATGTAAATTAAGGTGTTGAGACAATAGATTTAACCTTGAAACTTAGACAAAGCAACTTCACTTGGAAAGGGGGAATTTGAATAGGATTGATTCATTTGCTTTCTCTCCCAGCAGCAACTGTAGTTTTGAATAGGCTCAATAGACAGAATATTTCTTTTTTTTCTGTTGTGATCTGTTACCCCAAATGCATAGGTGCAGAAAAACTGTAAGAGGTATTGTACTGTGTGGAGTTTGTTTGTACGTGTTAAGAGAAAAATTGCATTTGTTTTTCCCCTGTGAATGTGAGATATTTACAGTATTGTAAGAGGTGTTAAATTCATAGTGCCATATCCTTGCTAACCACAAATGTTATAGAAAGAGTGTATTGTTTGGATTTCTTGAATAATTAAGTTACTGTGGGACACAACGCCAAGTGGCATTGTGTACACCCACATAAGTATGCAAAAGAAGGCGGGACTCGGACACATGGGTGTCAACGTCTGCCGCTCATAGAGACACTGTTTGCGTGATGGACACATGTGCTGGCGCGTGTGATGGCCTAGGTACGCTGTACAGGTAAATGCCCAAGGATGGGTAGTGATACTTAATTGAGTGATAATTACAATTCATAAATTGAGTAAGACTCCTGTTGAGTTACAAACAGGATTCTTTTATTATTGTTCAAAATTCAAGAAATTCAAATAGTATTGATTAAATTCCCATTGATAGTCAAGGGAACACTCGCGTGACATCCAGTAGAAAAGCTACCAGCCAGGGAAGATTTTCTGTACAGAAATATTTCAAGTTTAAGCATAAGACCATAAGGTGTATAGCGCCCAGTGTGAAACATAACTGAGGCGAACGGGTGTGTGACGGCACGACTCATGCGCAGTGTAGTCCAGTGTAGGACAGTCCAGTTAGGACAGGGTGCACGTGGCGACGTGCCCATAGGAACTGCCCCTCCAGTGGAACTACCTATTTTGATCCACTAGGAGGGTACAAGAAGATACATCGGAACCCAGTGATCCGATTAGCTACTTTAGAAAATCCGATTTTTGGGGGTACAGGAAAACAAGTTTGTTGTACCCTGGAAAAATTAGGCCGCACCTTGCAAGTTGACTAGAAGTTCGCTGCTAGTTGAAAGACTTGGTGATTGAGTACATTACCTCGCATTGTGGGCTTCACGCTTGATTGCGGAATAGTGCCACTGTGTGGAGAAGTGAGTGGTTGGGGAGCTCTCAACTTAAATAACCCACCGGTATCTACTAGCTGTGAACGTTTATTCCTGTAATTATGGGTAATAACGGGTCACGCTGTGATAACGTGTCAGATAGGGAGGAAGCAAGCCGACCAAAAGGATCGGCGGCTTTTATTATGTGCTGTGTGCACGGTGAACGAGCAGTTGTTTACCAAAAGAAATGGAAATGAATACACAAGGCAGCAAGTTAGAATTTCCCAGTGTTGATAGCTTCGAACCAGATGAATTACACAATAAGAATTGAAAAATATGTCTGCTCTCATCAACGCGAGGTAAGAAAAGGCATAGTGATTGTTTAAAACTGTGGTATAGGAAAATGGCAATAGGAAAAGTGATGGTACAGATGCAATTGGACTGTTAAAGCGGAATAGCAACACCCCCCCCCCATTCGTATATAATGGGACCAGTTATTCTAAAGTGTCTGTTGAAATTGCGAAACTGACTAACCTATACCCTGTGTCAACTCCTTGTTAAGGATTAGTAAGTGTTGACGTAATATTCCAGACCGCTGTCAACTCCGAGACGAGAAAAGTCAAATGTAAGGCGGAGTCAAACAGCCAGAGAGGATGCTGTTTTTCCCAAGTGGTAAGAGACGGTACAGTTAACGCCAAATTGACACAACTGGAGAAGTAGGTATACTGGTTTCACACTGACTCAGGTAATAAGTATTAAGGTAACAAGATAAATTGAGAATGCCAAATTGTATTTGAAGTTAATTACATCCCCAGGTTAATAACTGCTGTAGGTATAGAGAAGCAGAGATATCACACAAATGAAGAACAGTAGCTAACAAGACTCCTAAACTTTCTTTCTCCCCTTTTTAACAAGTAGATTAAAGATTTAAACGTAGAACATAAGATTACAGCGAACACATGAAGGTTTAGACTATGGTAAGAAATACAGGTATAGAACACAAGGAAAGGTAGAGAACAAGATAACATGTTCTATTCAAAGGAGTACTGCATACAATCCGCCCTTGGTACCAGGGTAACGACGTATTGGGAAATTTGTTTTTGAAACATGCTTGTTCATTACATGACATATAGTTCCCATGACACATATGTATGTAAACACATAGATATCGGGAAGTGGTTAAAAGTTAATAGCCACCTAGTGGTGACTTGTATGTGATGTAATTGTCAGTCCAGGTTCTTAGGAATCAAGTAAGGAGAAATGGAAGTTAGTCTATACGTACTCTCTTTTGTTTGTTTGTTTGTTTGATTGTGATTGTTTGTTTTGATGGTTCTCAGAATCAGACATATGTCATGTAAGGTGTCTAACGATTTGTTTTTCTTTGTGTTGTTTAGTAAGCCGGAAAGAGCTGTGATTGGACCCGGTCAAATGTGACGCATTGGATTTGGAAACCCCTGTTGCTCCTAATTGCATGGAGAGCGTATGGACCAAACATTTTGAAAAGTTTCATCCCCTAGACAACGAGATATATATTAGTGTTTTTTTTAATGAGATTTAAAAATCTCAAGATATTGATAGTGTTAGGTCCAGATGTCAAGTAACTGATAGTCCCTAGTGATTGGACAAGGGAAATGAGAGATCGAATATTGAAGCTGAATATCTCAGACTTCCTCTAGTCACATTTTTCCGAAGAAGAACAAAGATTATTTGGCTCAGACAACTGTATTTGTAATATATGGAGTGGTATAGAGGTTAAATTGAAAGAAGTTTAGTAGTACAGGGTAGAAATACCCTTAAATAAATTAGAGCGCCACCTAGTGTCAAAAGACAGTAAGGCGAGGGTTAAACTATAGCACTCTAGAGTGTAGAAGCTTCACAGATGTGGGAGGCGGGATACTTTTAACGCTTGGGAAGTTCTTTCTGTTTATGTCTCTGCAGGGAAACAAGTCGACGACAGAACTATCGGAAGTCTACAAGTGGTTCGGATGGAATACAATACACCAAGAATGGTAGGGAAAAAAAGGTAGAAATCCAAAGATATTGATACTTCTTTTTCCTACAGATGCAATGGAGAAGGAGAGACGAGCCCAGCCGTAGACAGATGATGGTCCTCGAGATGATGACTTGGATACCGACAGATGACTGGACAGGAACCCTGCTAGAAAGCCCCCAGAGCCGACGAAATACACAAGCCGACCAAGAGAATGATGACCCCTAGACGACCCCACGTCGTGATGAGCAGAAGACCCACTAGAGACTTTTTAGACCTTAGTTTTAAATGTCAAGAGACACTAGGAATGACCCAAAGGGCGTAGAAGGTTTTTGTCCTGGGACCCTATTCAGGTTTTTAATCCCCTACTGCCCAAGGAGAAATGACTGTTCTCCACTCTTTCAGGAAATCTTTATAATACTCTGTTAAATTGTTTGTTATGATTGTTCATCAATGTTTTCCCAGCATCCTTTGTAGGACATATGAAGGTTGTTCACCCCTGTACATCCTGCGGTAGGTAACACAACACCTATGCAGGAACACTACACCCACATAGACTACACATACATTACCCAAATGTATCATTCAGTCGTGTGTGTCTGGGCTGTGGCCCTACAACTATTGTGAGGTCATGGTCTGGACATGCCGGCGTTAAGTAAATGCACTCCCCCATTTATTATTAATCTAGGATTAAGACATTGCGCAAAAATGATACATCCCCTTCTTTCTACACATACACATAAGTTCCACCCTTTAAAAATCTTTTTTTATCAATGAAAAATATTTTTATGAAAAATATTGAAATTTTATGAATTATGAAAATTAATGCGGAAATTATGCATTATTAATTTTAATGTGACAGTTTTATATACTGTCAAAGGGACGACTGTCAATGCCTAATTTTTCCCAGCATATAATTTCCATAATTATAATTATAACCATGCCAATAACATTAATATAGTCATAGATAAATAATTTTTATCCCATAAGCCAGGAAATATTGCATATCAAGTTACACATATTATCCCATAATGCCATGCTTAGTCTCTAAATGATCAGAATTATAATAGCTGTCAGATGACAGTTATTAGAATTCTATATCATGTTGCACTCACATGTTATAACAAATTATAAGTTCACATTAGAGTAGTCATAAGAAAACCAGCATTAGAGATGAAGTCATTAACATTCCCAAACACCAGTGAACCATACAGGATACAGCAAACAAAGGGGCGTGTCTATAGGCTAGTGATACCAGGTGAATGAATAGATTCTCCCCTCCCCCGAGAGTTCTCTTGAAAGCAAGAGAAAAGCACTCAGCTCAGTTGCTGTTCGAACTCGACGCAGAGAGGATGGGTCTGGCCACGCCGGGAGGTTCCTTCCATTACATATGGATTTGGACGTGATAAGTAAATATGTATCATCAAACTGAATTGTGCGCCAGGACTAGGATATGATTAATGGACTGGATGTTTAGGAGAAAATATGATGTAGAGAGCTACGTGTGAGATATAGGAAAGATGTATTCTAGCTTCAATAATACATAGCCAGGAATGTTGTATTTCATTGTATGAGTAGTATGATGTGTTTCACGGTGGCTACGTATAGCAGCGGTTGGCAGAATAAGGATAGACATGCTTAAATTGGTAGATATAGCCGTGTACTTTACATGTGGACAAAGTGAGGCCTAAGCCTGCTGCTGCCATGTGGCAAAGCAAAGGCCTAGGTCCTGGATCTTTTGTATGCAAGGATAGCTTCCTTTTGTTTGCTATGTGTCTGGATATTTAAACTAGCCACTGTGTGTCCAAGTGTGGTTGCGGAAAGGCTTTTAAAGTATATTGACTGGCTAGAGTATCCAGATAATCGGATGTAACAAGTGTTGTTAGTTTGATGCTCGGATTGTGTGTGTGTAATGGCATGTGATGTGATTATGGTATGATTAGTCCTTAGATTGTATGGTGCCATTTAAGTGTTCTGTACAGAAGTACATTGTAGCTTAAATGATATTCAAATTGTGTATGCTGCAGGGTTAGTGTGTGTTTGATGAATGTGCAAGTTTTATTCAGGATTGTGAGTATCGCATGATGCAGGTTAGAGGTAATATTAAGTAAATGTTGTGGGCAGAATATATGAATGTACAAGCAGTTTATGTGTGATTGCCAGGCAGCTGTTTGAGCCTGTAGAGTGTAAAGGTTCTTTTGTGTGCCATGTGGAGGAATCTAAGATGGCGGAATGCCATGCGGCAGACCAACATGTGTTCTGGCTAAGATGGCCGACAATTAGTTATTATAAAATGGCGACTGCCTCATAGCCACGCCCCCCCCGCCAAGCTCTGTATTCACATTCATATATATACACATCACTGAGATTAGCTTTATTTAAGGATGCTGGAGCAATAATCGTTAGTAAGTATAATACCTGTATTGTTATATTTATTATCCATGATACTGTTTCATCTGGTTACACTTATAAATAATATTCATTGATTATAAATCTGGACATTCTCTTATTGATTGCGTGCGACATAAATAAATTAGATAGACTTTGCATATATAAATAAATGGACTTCCTTACTCGCCACACTATATAAAATCAACTCCATGCGTAGTTGGATAGTGGGGGTATGAAATCACCCATGGTTGACTATACAATTAAAAATCAGGTCTTTACAATGAAAAATCGCATCGCATTGCATTGCATGCCTTAAGTAGTGGCATGCAATGAAAAAATCAGGAGCCCAGATAATACACAAGTACCAAAAACGTCCCTATTTCTAATAAGGCATGGAGATAGATATATGCTGAAAGGATGAATACACTCCTAGGAGTAAATGAATATCATGTGTTTGAAACCGTATTTAAAAAGGTATCTGTCCAAGTTGCAAGCAAGTATATTTTGTATCCAAGTAAATCTTCTAGATTCCACTTGCTGATGCTCCTGCATATCATTTGCACAGACCAGCAGGTTAAGTTTTTCTGTCAATCTTTTACACTCCCCATGATCTCAGCTGTTTTTTACTATGTCGATGTATAGGGTAGCTGGCTTACTGGTCATTCGTGAATAGAAGTAACAGGGTCCTCATATCAAGAGACTGCATCAATCGCCAAAAGGTACGAATATACAGAGCTCACATATGTGTTTCTCCGCCTCTTTCTTTTTATTTAATTATTTTTCTTTATAGCATATATCCAACTCCATGCCTCTTTAAAAAAAGGGACTTTTTTACGACCATTACATAAATTGTTGTGAAGGTCAAAAGGGGGTTCCTCTTTCTCTGCCATATACTTGTGAACCTGAGGTCTAGCAGAAGTGTTGAAGGTGTTAAACTAACTGGCTACTGGTGAGCAAGCCCAATATTGGATATCAGCTCCATACTGTACATTGGCCAGCAAAGAATTAGACACTTCAGCCACAGATGTCATATAAAATATAATTCCTGTTAGAGAAAAAAACAAAACAAAAAACCCAGAGCCTACTACAGTATTTGACGTACCTGGCCATAGGTTTTGCAAATGCTTGTATAAATGTCAAGAACATTTCCAAAATGAAACTTGAGGTGTTTTATCTTCATCAAGCTAACACTCAGTGGGCTCTTTAAGTATATGTTTAGAATTTGCTCTCCATTGGCATCTGAGGAAAAGAAGAAACAAAACAAAAAAAAAACCTTACAAACCCATGAGATGTCGGCGGTAAGAATACAGATGCCGGCATCCCGATGGAGGGAATCCTGACGGAGGTCAGGTTATTTACCTTACTCCTGCCCACACCCCCCCCACCCACCCAACTGAGGTTCAACCATAACTTCCGTAACCCGCCGCCTAAACCTAATTCCCCACAGCATAACCCCCCTTTTAAGTACCTAATCCCAACCTTCCCATCTGCTGTCTAACCCAAAGTCCCCCGCTAGTGCCTAAACCTAACACTCCCCCCAGTTTAACACGTTACCCGCATTAATAAGTTTTGGATGTCTGCAGTCTTAATTCTAACATCAGCATCCTAATCGATGTCGACAATCCAGCACCGGTCTGCTGGCGGTAGTACTGTGACTGCCAGGAATCACATTTATCGGGATGCTAAATGCATCCAAATACATACATGTACACATACATTTATATGCACATAAACAGTAAGTACCTTGCAAGCTGTAACCACTGACCATCTCCTTGTAAAGTCTCACTGAATCCCAAAGGCTACTCTAAAAAAAATAAAAAAATAAAAATCATCATAAACAGATGTAGAGTAGGCAGTAATCTGATTTTCAGTTACTTTTAGCATTGCACATTAGGAAAAAAAAAAAAATCTACTGCCGGAGTATTTTCCGCTTTATTTTCCTTATTTATAGATAACAACTAAAGGTGGCCATACACACACAGATTTATCTTCAGATCTGGCTGGTGGGAACAAAAACATGGTTATGGATGAGAGCAAATGACAGTTGACCATTTGCTTGGAAATGCTGGAAAACTGACAAACTGTCACTCATCCATAACCATGTTTTTGTTCCAACCAGCCAGATCTATAGATAAATCTTACTAGTGTATGGGCACCTTTACAGTATAATTACTGTTGCAGAGATACTCAAAGTCGATACTCAAGGTACCAGGATTTAGGTATTTCCATGCCTGGCCTCTTTGAACAAATTAATACCCAAGTCAATTTGATATAACCATCTGGATATATTTAAAACCTGAACTGTTAGGCTACCTTGAGGACTAGGTTTGGGAACCACTGGTCTATAGTTTGGCGAGGTAATGTAGGGAATGTAGTACGAGATCTGCAGTAGAAGTGTCATTTATCAGTGCATTACGATCATGTGATAATTTTTACAGGTAATAAGGGCCAAATATAATAGGATGTGAGAATCAGACAGTGAGAGATCTTTGGAGTGTTTTCCCATTATTTTAAGGTGGCAATCATTTACACTAAAAAAACAGGTTGATTTTGCCATGTAACTGTCCCTTTAAAAACAAAAAAAAAAAAGCGAAAACTCTCCCAAAAATCTCTCAATTTCTGATTCTCACGCCCTGTTACATTTGCCCCTAAATGTTAGAAAGCAGGGCAGATCAGAGTGTAGAATAAAAGCATGTTTTCAGGGACACAATTTAAATTATATTAAAATAAAGTCACACACATGCATGCAATTCCTGTTTTTATCTTCCCCCGGCTAGAAAATGTCTTGTTTTGTAAATCATTTTTTAAACAAATCCTGCTTGGTCGCATAGGGTGAGAAATCGAGTGCAATAGATTATAGGCCGTTATCGACATGCAATAAAAGCAAGCAAACAAATAAAAGTGTGACATATGTAATCATAGCAAACCCCTCATGAACAATTATGTGCATTTTAGGACAAAAACTGATAAAGTGTACTGGATATCTTTGCTATAACTTACATCTGGACAACCACTACACTTGGAGCTCTCATCGCCACATTGTGGTAGCAATTGGCCGTTTCCACCTACTCCCTATCTGTGAGCATATTGACCTTTCTGTTGGCTCCCTGCACCCGATTGGGAATACAAATAGAACTTCCTTCTTCCACCAAGCCGTATATATCTGAGGACATCAGTGTTGTACCATCATTCCACTGGAATCAAGTCCTTGAGCGGCGTCGGGTAAATATTAGCCCAGATTGGGCATTGAAATTGCTCCATAAAGTGCTATTTATATATATGAATATAATGGAGATTGTCTAAGATGAAAGCATCCCTGATCCATTAGAATTCCCAGACAAATTTCCACTGACTTTGTTACTTATTACATTTTGATGACATATTAAATATCGCTGAAACAAAAATATAGAAATGTTGGCAATGCTCACCACTTTGTTTTGAATGTAGAAGGAAACACACTGACTCACAACATTAAAATCAATCCAGAAGTATTCAAGTTTTTCATCCTGAGGTTTTACCAACTATAAACAGATAGAAAAAAGGTAAGGGGTGGGAGGTTATCACTTCGTAACAAGCACACAGTCTAAAATAAATTTGTTGAAAATGGCGGTATATATAAGCTGGATAGCAATACTGTGGCACTAGTCACACAAAGTGTTGTAAATAAAAAACGTAGTACTTTTTTTTAAAATCAACGACTATGGAAACCAACCCCCCCCCCTTGCAGCCCGTCCTCCCTCATAGCCAAGTGTTCCCAGCATACTACAGATCAGGTTACCAGCAAAAAGGCAGACATCCCAATCACTGGCATGCTGAATGCATCCCATTCTAGGACCCCTGTACACATATGCCACATTACATATACATCATATTGCACTATGGTGTGGTATGACGGGCCGACAGTTGGGATTCTGTCAGTATACAGCCATCGGAATCCAGATGGCTGGTACTCAGACAGGGCGGACTTGCTGCAGGCTTGGTGGCTCGCCACAAATTCTATTCTACCTCTAAGCTGGTCATGGACCCCCACGAGGGAGAATAGCTCCCGTCAGTCAGGATCCCCACTGTCAGGCATTTTACAGTGGGCATTCCGATGTCGGTGTACTGACCGTCGCATTGCTCTAAATGGGGCATTCAATCCTGGTTGATTTTTCCGACAGTTGGAAATATCGGCCAACAGTATTCAAACCCATTCATTTTTGGCCAGGACTCACCTGTGCAGATTTGACTTTTTAAAAAGACAAATATGCATTGTTGAAAACAGCCGCTGGATTGTTGAATCTGCGGCTGTTTGACAATCTGCAGCCATTTACTCCATAGGCTTTCCAATTGTCAAAATCTTTCTGACAGTTGGAAAAAGGAACTGTTTATAGTATAGGTCCTATGTAAATTCAACCTAAACTTGTCGAATGGTTGATATTTCCACCTGTCAGAAATAATCGGCAGGATTGAATAGCCACCCAAATTTTTAAAGTCACTAGTAAATAATAGCTGAGCTGGTTATTGTGTCAGATCGTGGAAAAACTGTAAACATTAAAATTACCTCTTCCACATCAGTATAAATATGGTTACAAGGAAAGGTGTAGACCCTAAAAGACAGAAATAGGATCATGGTATAACAAAATAATATATGTTGTCAGATTAAACAATCTATACTGTATATATGTCTAGTGTCTGTGAGTCTCCAAAACACTGCCATCTGCTGGCAGAGAGTGAAACTACATAGCTTTCTAAAACATGAACAAAAATAGAAGGTAGGAGACTAGCTTTCGTAGCTTTTCGCTCGAGCAGGCTTACTAGTGCCTGAAACATTGGTCATCTTATGTCCCTAACACAATGTTGCTGGCATGTTGGCTTAATGTACGTGAAGTCTTACTAAGCAAACTTTGTAATCCACCTGCCTCACATCTAGGCCGCTTAAAGCCATTTAAAGTTACGGGTTGCACATTCAGAGTCAAAGGGGTACATCTACTAAAGCAACAACAACAACAAAAAAACAACAAGTGTTACTGATACCAATAGCAACCAGATTCGGTCTAGCATTTTCTCGACAAACAGAGAAGTAAGAGCTAGAGTCTGATTACTTGCTATGGAAAACACTACCAAATTTCATTTTTCTTAAACCAAGGTCTATAAAGTATTGTCAGAAAGACCCATCAGATGTTAGCCATCAGTTGTCAAACTAGAACAAAATTAGTTGCGATATAGGACAGTACATTATCATTAAGTTATCCCACTTGATTAACAAATCAGCAAGAAAGAAAATAGGTTTTTGTACTACAGTCAAGTCCTCCTCAATTTTTTGAGGTGAGGTGCCGCCAGTGACCAATAGAGGCCACTCGACGGACTAAATTACTCCTTAACAGAAAGTGAATACAAAGTGATCGCTTTCAAATTTCCTGGATATGGAGAGAGGGAGCTGTAAAGACAGAGATTGGAGGTAGGAGCCAATAGGGACTAAGCCATCAATTTGAAGGGCTTTTCACTAGTTTGCTCTGAAATATCAGAATGCAAATCTCTGATCCAAAAGAAGCATTCTTAGTGTTGTGGATGATGAGATATTAGGCAAAATGCAAAACCTTATGTTTAAAAACTCTATTTTAATTACAGGTGACTTGCAATTGATCCTTGAGGCAATATAGAACTGTTCGCTCCCTTCTGACCTGCTTGGAATCCAATAACATTTTGTGATCATAAGTTTTGTGTGGCGACTCTAGTTATTAATATATCAATTTTCACATGACATTTTAATCTACCACACAAATTATATGACACGTGTAACATCATAGACCCGGATTTTAGGTCCCTCCCCCCAAAAATGTTTTGCCAAGTAGGATCTTGGCTAATTTGCACTGACACAAAGTTATAGCCCAGACAAGGATAAACACAATATCCCACATGTAGAACTGTGTACAATACTTGGGAGCCATCTGGATATTGGGAATTGCTCCACCTTCTTTTGCGAGATAGACCACTAATTTGTAACCCTATTTGTTTAGAAGAGTGTTTGCAAAAGAATATCTTTGTGTGTCATCCTTAATTTTTTTTCCAATGCTTTGTGAGAATCTTTCATAACTTTTTCATATTAAAACTACATTGATTAAGATTGGCCTCATTTGTATCACTTTTTATATATAGCTTTGGACTCCTGTCACTTCCATTAATTAACACTTTAATGTTTTCACTGGTGTGCTGCTCTGAGCTTTATGGCTTATGCTGATTTTTTGGAATGCCGCACCCCGCACCTAGATATAGTAATAGGGACCCCCAATATACATAAAAGCCTTGACGATGGCTTGGGGGCTTAATCATTCATTTGCGCAAATATATGTTACCAAGATCTCGGAATTTAATTATAATGCAGTTTTTAAGTCTAATTACTGAGGTCATTCAAACCCCTTTTCCACTAGCCTAAATATCCCGGGTTTTTGCACGGGAGCACGCAAAACGCGGGATTTTAGGCTTGTAGAAATAACCCAGGTCGTGAGACCCAGCATTTCTACCCAGGTAGCGACCAGGGTTGAACACGGGGTTCCACCTGGGTCACTGTGTAGTGTAAACGGGTAACCGGGGTCGATGCGACCCTGGTCCCATTCACTATAACGCAAAAGCCGGCGCTAGGAGATGCTCTCATCTGCCAGCGCCTCCCCGACCCCATTCGCCCGGCATTATGTTGGGTGGGGACTCTAGTGTGAATGGGTTCGCAGGCCAGGTCGCACCCAGGTTGTAGCCGAGTACGAAATCCTGGGTGCGACCCGGCTTGTAGATGGAAAAGGGGTATTAGTGTACTGGGGGAAAACCATGTATTTTTCTCTTACCTTATTCCTATCAGATGCAGTTTGCCTCTGAATTCAGGTAAACAATGGATACTATCTGATGTACAGATTATTATTTTGGTAATAACTAGAACTTAACTTTAGTTGTAGGAAGAATTTGAGGCTTCCTATTTAGAGCTAGTAGCTTCTGAAACAACATTCGTAGTAGCAGATACATTTGGAAAATTAATAGTGGGGGAGATACTGGTTAGTGTAGTGCAGGCATTTCCAACCACGGTCCTCAAGGCACACTAACAGTGCAGGTTTTAGTGATATCCAGGCTTGAGCACAGGTGACTTAAACAGTACCTGAGTGATTCTGATGAAACCATCTGTGCTGAAGCCTGGATATCACTAAAACCTGCACTGTTGGTGTGATTTGAGGCCTGTGATTGGGAATGCCTGGTGTAGTCACTACTGTAGACCTATACACTGGTAGTTTTTACTCTGTGTCAGACCCACACCTCGCAGGCTCCATGAGTGCCGACACTGAAAAACTTACGGATAATGGTAAGAGTTCAAGGAACCAGGTTCATGACAATTTGATACAGTGGTGTATCAATAATGTGTGATGTTTCTGTGATATACACACAGGGCCCTTTACTCTTATGGCAGATAGACTTGCCAAAAGAAGAAGCTAAATTCTCCCAAATGGAAATTAACTAAAGAACCACTGTAAAGATTGAAATGGATATTTTCATTATGCAGGATAGAGAAATGCTTAGATCTTACAAAGACATCAGAGGAACTTATTGTACAGGGGCTGAAATAATACTGGACTGATGAAGGCCATGACTTGGTCTCAAGATACAGGGGAAGAGGAAGTCCAGGTTGTTAGGAAGGATGGGATGTCAGGAGGAGGTGCATAGGTAATCTATAACAAAAACAGATCATTTAAGCCTACTAGTGTTCCCACTAGGCTGTTTTAGCGGGGCGTTGCGCCCTGCACGATTTTTAAAGGGCAAAATGCGCCCTGCCCCGCTAGCAGCTCCCCTCTTAAACAGCCTGGTGCCTACCCCGACTGCTTGCACGGGGAAGCCCAGAGCCGCCTTATACGGTGATGCCCGGCGCTTCGCCGGCACCATCGGCGGGGCCGGGCCCGCCCCCTGTAGTGATGGCGGCGGCCAGGCACACCCTCTTTAGTGACGTCGGCGGGCCCGGACCGCCCCCGGGCGCCCTGCCCGACCAAAAAGCTAGAGTGAACACTACCTACGGCAATTCTATTATTCTTTATTACCCAATTAATACTACAGTGCAATCAGCAGAGATATTCTGCATGGGTATTGTCATTTCTTTTTACATACTCATACTGTACAATGTAAACATTCAGCAGTTCAGGAGAAATAGTTTGCAGGTCATAAAGTATCTCATATCCTTTAACTCCACACCCCGATATGAACATCAGCAAATCCTGTGATCAATTATGCTGATGAAGGCTGCTTTCTGATCTGAGTCATGGTTTCAGTTACAGAATCTACAAGACACAGACTACTAGCTAGTGAAGTTAAAATGTTATTGGTTTGAGCAGGAGGAGGAAACAAACAATTCGTTTGACAGGATTGGAGGAGACTTGTTCCTTTACATCAACATCTCCGTCAATATTTGGGGTTGAAACTACCATGGTTTCCAATTGTCTTATTACCAAATCAGATCCAGTATACTTAAATATTGATTACTTTTGCTCTTAAGAGGGCCATGATTGTGACCTAATTTGCAGTACAATATTTTTGTAATTGAACAGATGGCAGATTAATACCTATGGCATGTATAAAGTCAATCAACCATTTAACAATGTACTATATATGATATAAATTTATACTAGGTTACATATTAAAGCTCCACGTCAGCGTGCAATATCGGACATTTAAGTTTTAGGTAGACTAGTTTATCAGCCAATTAAGAAGCTCCATGTTGTATATTTAATCTAAAAATAATAAAAATACACTTACTGTAAAGAGAGTCAAACACTATTAAGACTGTGGTCTTCGTAAAGACTGCTGGTGCCACTGCTAACTCAGAGGGTAGAGCACAAAACTGAAATATATGTCTGACTGCTAATCTGAGCTGGCATGGATGCTCTTCAAAAATAGACACATGGGGTGAGATTTAATAGGATAAGAGATTCAGAAAATGAGAGATTTTGTGAGAAATCTCCAGTTTTTTTAAAGCGGCAATCATTTACACTGCAAAATCAAACTGATTTAGCAGTGTAAATGATTGCCGCTTTAAAAAAACTGGAGATTTCTCACAAAATCTCTCACTTTCTGAATATCTCATCCTATTAAATCTCACCCATGATATCTATGGATGATCTTAATTCCACCGTAAAAAACTAAATCTGCAGATAAAGCAGATATTTTTTAAAATTTGGTGACACATATGGCTAGTTATTTTGTACAAACATGCTTTAGGAAATGCGGCGTATGTAAAAAGGGCCTGCTCTTTAACTTGTTGACAGGAATTTCTATGCTAAATAAATTAATAAATGCAGACTAGGTTTCTGTAGTTCCAATATGGCCCCCATAATAGACAATATTGATCATTCACGATATGTAGCCTTTTGGTTTCTCTCTTCCCAGACCAATGGTGAAATTACTAGATATGTTTGGTGGTAACTGCCGGATTTAATTTGACACACTTCAGGAAATTAAGTGAAGAAGCTTCCCATAGCATCAAATCTGCTATTTACTGTTATTTTTGAAGACCGTGTTAGATAAATTAGATCTAGAAGCTGCTATGGGAATCTTTCACGTTCTCTCGCTCTCAAACGTTTGATGAATCTCCTCTATGGTCACTAACTGGTAACAATTTGATAAGCTGCAAATTGGCAAACTTGCTCCTGTGTAGGTGTAAATTGCCAAAAAAAAAAAAAAGAAACGTAAAACTTGCCTAAGGGAAGTCATGATTAACCATTACTACATGTAGAAACATTTATGCATATTACCTTTTATCTTGAATCTTGGAATTAAGATAATTCAAAAATTTCCGAGAATCCTAAAATAAAAATAAGAGACCATGATTTCACAGCTTGCAATTAGAAAACAAAGACCATTACATTGTTTGTGTTTTCTTTACCTTTTTACTTTATAGTCTTCTACTGTAATAGTTACAGATTCACAACATACATAAAAAGGTACTTGTTTCCTAGAAGGGCGGGCATCGCATGTACATCGCATGCCATTATAATGGCATGCGATACGACCGATGCGATGGCCGCGATTTTACATAGAAATGCATGGTAAAATGTAAATCGCGTCGGTCGCATCGCATGCGGACAAAAAATCGCATGCGATGCGACCGACGCGATTACCGATTTTACATAGGGAACAATGTTAAATGGCCCAATTGACCCGATTTTACATAGGGAACAATGTTAAATGGCCCACAGACCCCAAATAGCCACCCTGAAGTGTGAAATGGCCCCCCCCAATTGTTAACGCCACCCCACGATCAACGTCAACCCGAAGCGTGGCGAGCGCAGCGAGCCCGCGAGGGGGCGGCGGTACGCGTCCTCCGACCTTTTCATACCCCCACTATCCACGTCGGTGTGGAGTCGAGAATAGAAAGTGTGGCGAGCGCAGCGAGCCACTGAGCCCAAAGCGTGGCGAGTGCAGCGCGCCCCACGAGGGGATGCGGAATACGAGCCCGAAGCATGGCGAGCGCAGCGGGGGATGCGGAATACATTAAGTAATCCGTGTGCGCTCGCCACGCTTCGGGAGCGTGTTCCGCGTCCCCTCGCGGGGCTCGCCACGCTTCGGGCTCGGTGGCTCGCCACACTTTCTATTCTCGACTCCACGCCGCAGTGGATAGTGGGGGTATGAAAAGGTCGAAGGACGCGTATCGCTGCGCTCGCCACGCTTCGGGTTGACGTTGATCGTGGGGTGGCGTTAACAATTGGGGGGCCATTTCACACTTCAGGGTGGGTATTTGGGGTCTGTGGGCCATATAACATTGTTCCCTATGTGAAATCGGGTCAATTGGGCCATTTAACATTGTTCCCTATGTACAATCGCGGTAATCACGTCGGTCGCATCGCATGCGATTTTTTGGCTGCATGCGATGCGACCGACGCGATTTTTTCCCTTACGATGCCTAAGATCAAAATCGTGGGCGCCCTTCTAGGAAACAAGTACCCCGTCAGACAATTATTGTTACAGGAACAAGCAAGTAACCACAGAAAGGCCGCCACAAACGTGTGGCCATTCACAGTCATGAAATGGTCGCAACCCACAGGTTGAGAACCACTGATGTATACTATGGTCTAACAAAAACAATGTAAAAAACGTATCTACAATGAACCAGACACTGCAATGTTTGTAATGAGAATTAACTCACATGATCGATTCTATAGTGTTGGGGTTACAAGGTGTATAGATGAAAAACATTTTAAAAATCTTTTCTAGTGGCTTTTACTTCCTCAGCTGGCATGTCAAAGCAACTTAATCGCCATATGGTCTAGTTGGGCCACAGTGAAATACAATCAAATTTAGGATTGGTGATTGAACTTTATGTATTTTTCTACTAGAGGTAGGTGGAAGACTAGATTGTTCCCCAATAACTTTTTTCTTTAGGCATTTTTTACCTACTCCATCTACATGCAACCACCATCTTCAGTCTCATCATCTAGGACCTTAGCCCTCTCACTACTTAAGGTAATTAGTATTTGTACACCATTACCCACTCTTACAATTTTGTAAATCACACCACTTCTGGTAGTCACAGAAGCCTTCCCTAATGTTTCCCAATTATTTGGCCCCTTACATGCCAGTTTCAGGGATACAAGGATTGCCGTAACATAAATTTACAGAGAATATTCCCTTTAATGTTTGGTGTAGGTTTAAACTGAAAATTAATAAAAATTTTAAAAAGATAAAACTGTATTAGTGTAACATGTTAATGCAGTATGGATGTAATAAATCGTACATAAGCCAGGATTATGTATATGCCAATTAACTAAATACTTTCAATAGCATTTCGTTTGACGTCAAAAGCAGCGCTATTCAGAGTATTTTCTGATATATCATTAAATACTGCAACATGGGTGGCCAATTTAAAAGTCCACAAAAGCAGGAGAGCACTAACTTGTCCCAGATGCGTGGCCTATTTAGCCCTGAAAAATATGTACATAACTGCACAAATCCCAGTCACCAAGATTTTCAAACACCCAAGCAAAACATAATCCTGTTTTAATTAAACTCCACAGATCGTATGAGTTACTAGTCTCTCTCTCTCATATAATAAAAATTGCATATGTACAATTGCAGACAAACAATAAGAAAATAATAGAGACATCACGTTATCACAATGTAAATGATGCATACGGTTTCAAAGTCCTTTTCATTGATTTCTTGGAAGGCTTTTGCAATACTGCCATCTTCAAACCATCGAGAAGCAAAATAATCCCTTTTCTTTTTCGTCGCCATCCTGCACAGGACTTCAGTAATAGCAATCTGCACATCATAATCTATATAAAACAAGGATATAATTAAACTCTTATACTTTGAAGGAAACATGAAAATTACTTATTTTAAAAGCTATAATACATATACTGTATACCTAAACTATGAATCATATGTTTATGTGGCATTTCATTATATTTAAAAGAGTAACAGGGAAACGGTACTTGTTTCCTAGCACGGCCACAAATCTTGGCCATCGGGGGTAATTTTAGTGGCCTGCGACGCGACCGACGCCCCCGATTTTTCCATTGAAATGCATTGAAAAATCGGGTCGGTCGCGTCGTGTGCGCCTAAAAATGCTTAAATGGTCCACCCGCGATGGCCGCGATTTCCCCATAGGGAACAATGTTAAATGCCTCAATTTACCCGCGATGACCCCGATTTCCCATAGGAAACAATGTTAAATGGGTCAATTTACCCAAATCATCATAGGGAAGAATGGTAAATGGGCCAGAAAGCCCAAAAAACCCCCCTGACCAGTGAAATGTCCCCCCAAAAGTAGTTCACGCCACCCCGCGATGAACGTGAACCCGAAGCGTGGCGAGCGCAGCGAGTCCGCGAGGGGCGGCGGTACGCGTCCTACGACCTTTTCATACCCCCACTATCCACTAGGGCGTGGAGTGAGAATAGAATAGCGTGGCGAGCGCAGCGAGCCCCGCGAAGGGACGCGGATACCTTCACAGGTAAACGCGTCCCTTCGCGGGCTTCACAGGTATCCGCTGTGCTCGCCACGCTTCGGGCTCGGTGGCTCGCTGCGCTCGCCACACTATTCTATTCTCAACTCCACGCCCTAGTGGATAGTAGGGGTATGAAAAGGTCGGAGGACGCGTACCGCCGCCCCTCGCGGGCTCGCTGCGCTCTCCACGCTTCGGGTTCACGTTGATCACGTGGTGGCGTAAACTACTTTTGGGGGGACATTTCAATGTTATGGGGTGTTTTTGGCCCATTTACCATTGTTCCTATGATAATTTGGGTAAATTGAGCCATTTCACATTGTTTCCTATGGGAAATCGTGGTCATCGCGGGTAAATTGAGGCATTTAACATTGTTCTCTATGGGGAAATCGCGGGCATCGCGTCTGGCCCATCGCACCCGATTTTTTTGCGCATGCGATGCCCGCGATGGCCCCGATTTTACCCCCGATGACTGTGATTATGATCGTTGTGGCCGTGCTAGGAAACAAGTACCGGGAAACTCCCAAATTAATCTAATCAAATAAGCAAATAAAATAAAATCTTAAAGAATTTAACCAATATTTATTATAAATGGTTAAGCTCTATGGCAGCATGAAATCTTTTCTTTTAAATGCCAAATATACCACATATTAATGAATCCAGTTGAATTTTTAAATCTGGAGCACATTAGTGAACATCCAATATTGTTCAACAATAAAATTAGCTATTTTTTTTATAAAGGTTATATTTGATGTGTTAAACATACAATGAAGGACCTGCACTTTGTTAATTCAGTATTGTAATTACAGTTTGAACTTTATTTCACATTGTGATTCTATTATGATGATCAGAATCAATGATTAAAGTTTACATGATATATTGCCCCAGTTGCTTAGTTGAGCATGTCAACCCTCGTGAACTGTAGTGTTTTTTCTATGCAGAGCTTATACGTAAAAAATAGCAATGGTATACCTCCAACTTCAAACAGTTTTCTGGACAAACTTTGCCTGAAGAGAAAGAAAAACTCTCTTACTTAATTATGCAAGAGTGAGGTAAAAATCGGGGAAAAAATTGTTTTACAAAAGAAATACCCCACCCCTTTCCACACACACACACACACACACACACACACACACACACACACACACACACACACTATTAACTAAAACTTTGTCTGCTAAATACAGGTTGAGTATCCCTTACCCAAAATGCTTGGGATCAGAAAAAATTTGGATAACGGATTATTCCGTATTTTGGAATATTTTTATATTTGAAGGAGGTATCTTGCATTTATATTAAATAAGTACATCAACCACATGATTTGCACACAAATATATTTCATTTGTGCATGAAACAAGTTTTAAAACATGAAACAAAGTGGGAGTACAATCTCAGACACTGAATTTGAATGCCAAGCAATTATGCTCTTGCACATATTTAGCGCCAATTACATGTTATTTCCCCAGTAGTGCCAGTTACACTACTGTGGAACAGCCCCAGGGCGGGATTCTCTAAAATCCGCAGCCCTCTTCGCCGGCCACCGCATTTCTAATGACCGCATATTCTCTAAAATATGCGGTCATTAACGCAAGGGACAGCTCTTGCGGTAAGAGCTGTCCCTTGCGATGCGGCGCCGTTGCTGGACTTCCGGGTCCATGACCCGGGAGTCCGTCTGCGCATGCGCAGACTGACGCGCCGGCTGCAGGGCATGCTGGGAGGGATCCGTGACGGATCCCTCACACACCGCTGCGGTAAGAAGCCCATAGGCTTCTGCAGGGAACCGCCAGCTTTTGCTGGCGATTCCCTCCGCAGCGGTGACACTGCGGAGGGGGGTTAGAGAATACAGAAATGCAGTAAAAACCCCGATAACAGGGTTTTTACCGCATTTCTGTAATAGAGAATCTCGCCCCCAGTCTGTTATTGGTGTAGGTTATGGATGGTCCCTCTATTCACTGCTCCCTGTGCAGTCAGAGGAGCAACAGCAATGCCACTTGACAAAATGGACAAATGTGTCATTCAAAGTAGAGGGGCAGGTTGTAAAGGAGGGGGATAAGAATGGAGGAGAAGGAAGTACAGCAGAGGGCAATTGGGTCTCTGTATAAGCACTATGGCCAATCTCAGAAAAACAAGGATGATGTGTTAAGCTCTGGAGAATTCACAAACTTTAGCTCAAAGGCTAATGTGAACTGCATGAAGGCGAACCACTGGGCCCCATAGCAACAGAACCACCAACACAGACAATCATCCTCGTCAATATTCACCATCTTTAAGAAAGTAATGAATTATACGCTCTGATAATTCCATTTCTTCTTAGAGATCCCATGACAGCCATAGCACTGGGATAATCCTTCAGTTTAGAACGCATGTTCCTCTAGGGACCGGCCACCTGCTAGTATATAACCTCACTCCTTCCCTCTCTCCTTGTGTTTAGAGTGTCCTCGTCATAGGCGAATCTAGAATTATGGTAATGGGTGGTCCCAGATCTAGACACAACAGCAGGGGGACCTTTGCGCAGTGTAGCCGCGCTGCAAAAAGGGGGCGTGGCCTCATGGGAAGGAGGCATGGCATCACAAAAAGGGGTGTGGTATTACACTTTAGACCATACACAGTAATGCCCATTACACATTTTAGCAAACTCCGTAATACCCATTACACATAAAGCCACACGCCGTAATGCCAATTACACATTGTGCCACACACCATACTGCCCATTACACATTGTGCCACACATCATGATGCCCATTACATACTATATAACAAACCATAATGCCAATTACTTATTTGCCACATAAGTGCTGCTTACCTAAGTGCTCATTGCTAGGGGGTTCTTGCTTGATGGCACCATAGTACCCATTACACATGATGCCGCACACCATAGTACCCATTACACATGATGCCGCGCACCATAGTACCCATTACACATGATGCTGCACACATAATGTCCCTTACACATGATGCTGCACACATAATGCCGCTTACACATTATGCGGCACACCTTAATGCCCCTTACACATTAAGCCACACATTATGCGTAATACCGCCACTTGTAGCATCCCTTAAGCTATGCCCCCAAAAATGCCACTTACTGTAAAGTTTTATATGAGCCTTCGCTGCTGCTGCAGGGAGAGATGGAGAGCGGTGCAGCTGCTTCTATGGGGAGAGGAGCAGAGCGCAGCGCAGAGCACGCTCCCTCTCCCCTCCTGGTGTCCCCATTAGCCGAGTGGACATTTGAAATATTGTATGTGCTGTTGTTGTGCGTGACGTCGGGGGAGCATGCTGGGCGCCGGCACCACATGATTAAAGGGGCGGCCATGAAAGCGGGGAGAAGAATTGGAGCAGAAGCTGCAGGGGAGACCGTCATTGACAGCTGGGCAGAGAGCAGGGGGCTGCCCAGCTGTATTCAGATCACTGCAGGTCACGGCTGTTTGAAATAATACCCCTTTCACAACAGAAAATGCAGGGATTTACCCGGGAATATGGTCCCAGGATCATGCAGGGACATTCCCAGGCTGACCCCTTATACACCAGCCTAGTCCATGCATTTTCTGGTGTGAGGGGGAGAGACAACCACTCACCTCTCCCTACCCCCTTTAACCAACCAGCTATATTTTCGGAACCAACTGACCCATTTACATGAGACCAGTATCATATTGAAGAACTTTTGAGTTGGCTTCGAATGATATTGGTCCCGTGAAACTGGGCTGTTTGGTTCCAGAGAAATCTGCCCTCAAAGAACATAAACAGTCATTATGCCGAAGTGGGAACTGGCAGCCGTTGAACTGGGTGGGGGTCAGAATTAGCGGGTCCCATGTTATCCTATTGGGAAAATGTTCCAGCTTTGCCTGGCAGTATCTCCGGTTCCCAGGGGGCTAGAGACACGGGGCTGGGCTCGTTGGAAAGCCCCATCCCTCAGCTACAAAATGGTCTAATGGGTGGTCCTGTGCACCCCCGGACCACCCCCTAGATTCGCCTATGGTCCTCGTATATAAGTTTCTGGAAAAACACTACAAGGGGAGGGCACTCTGATGGCTGCCATAGGATCCCTAAGAAGAAATTGAATGATCGATGAGTATAATTCACAAATTTTCTACAATCCTTATGGCAGCCATAACACTGGCACATACCAAAGCAGAATAAAGGGGAGGGATAAACAACATCCAAACGCTGGCCCATTCTTGCTGGTTCCAGTTACGCAACATTGCTCGCATCAGGCCCTTTCTCTCACAGAGTGCAACTAAGCTGATCATCCACTCATTGGTCATCTCACGGCTTGACTACTGTAATGCTCTTCTCACCGGCCTCGCTCAATCCCAACTAGCTCCTCTCCAATCTGTCCTCAATGCTGCAGCCAGGCTTATCTTCCTCTCCCGCCGCTCTAATTCTGCTACTCCCCTTCAACAAAATCTGCACTGGCTTCCATTCCCCTACAGAATCCTCTTCAAACACCTCACACTCACATACAGGGCCATCTCTAATTCCATTGCTCCATATATCTCTAACCTCATCTCCATTCATACACCCTCCCGCCCTCTACGGTCAGCTGACGACTGTCGTCTCTCCTCCACCCTGATCACTGCTTCCCATGCTAGAGTACAGGACTTTGCCCGTGCTGCACCCCTTCAGTGGAACGCACTCCCTCGCTCCATTAGACTCTCCCCGACCTTGCAAAGCTTCAAACGGGCACTGAAAACTCACCTATTCATCAAAGCGTACCCTTCCACTGCATAAACCAGCTGGTTCTCCGACCCCTTGCCTGTTTCCTGTTTACATCCTGCTATCTAACCACCACCCCCTCGCTTGCACCTCTTGTAATCTGTCTGTCTCCCCTTCCTACTAGATTGTAAGCTCCTCCGAGTAGGGCGCTCTTCCCTCCTGTTGTCAAAGCCCACTTCTCTTCACATTTCACTCACAGCTCTCCTTTACTCCAACACTCAGTGACCATCTTCGTCTGCATACTCCTCTCCATCATTGGCCTCAAGCCTCTAGTTGTATGTTGATTGAGTCCTCACTACTTATATCCAAGCTGTAATGTGTATTGATCTGTGGCGCTTTTTATTTGTACTGTATTTTTGTTATTTATTCAATGTTATGCCAAGTTTTGTTTCCCTGTATTGTTCCTTTGTACGGCACTGCGAAACACTTGTGGCGCCTTATAAATAAAATTATAATAATAATAATAATAACAACAACATGCATTATGATTTATTTTACAAGAGCATCTTGCAAGACATGACCTCCAAGTGGGTGGTAGAAACATTGAAAGCGTAATGTTTACAAAAAATATATATTGAAGACCAGATAGCTACTTCACAAATGTCTCTTCTAGTAGTCCAAGCCTTCCTTGCCCATGAAGTCACCATTGCCCTGGTTGATTGTGCATCAATTAAAGCTGGAACATCACTACCTCCATTCTTGTATAAAAATGTAATCAAGTCTATATTCCATCTTTAAACAGTTTGCTTTGTGGGTGCACATCCCTTCTTTCTTACTTCTGTACAAATACTGGTTTATATTTTGTAATGCCCTTAGTCTATTAATGTAAATTCCTCTGACTAGATCCAATATCTCTCATTCTTTGGTTCAATATATGATCCCTTGGATTAGATGGAAAGCTGTTGCCACCATAGAAAAGTAGTATTTGTGCTAAATTCCACTCTATCAGGGAAAAAGCGTAAGTATGGTTTTTCCACCGACAAGGCCAGTAATTCACGCAATCATTCCTCTTAGCTGACATAATTGCCACTAAACACACAATTTTTCAAGTCAGAAATCTGAGATGAATTTCCTGTAAAAGGTTCAAATGTTTACTTAATTAATAAATTGAGAACTAGATTGGGACCACAATGAATTTGAATGGTGGACAAATTATTTTAAATGGCCTTGCTGAATTCTTCAGTAAGTTTTCATCTGCCAATCTCCTACCTAGAAGCACATATAAAGCTGCTAACTGACCTTTAATAGCTGTAAACAGTCAGGCCTTGTGAAAATACCACTGCACAACATTTTTAACCTTGTGCCATCGTAGAATCAGTGATATCTTCAGAAAACCCTTTCCAAGCAATACATTTTTTCCATAACTTGTAATATGCATGTGAAGAGACGGTACTGGTCTATTATCACTGTGTATTGTGTATTATCAAATAGTTTACGTACAGTCTTATTCAGCGTAGTGTCCCTTTAGCACAAGCGTCCTATTCAGCATAGTGTCCCTTCAGCACGAGCTTACGCAGTCAGTGTAGTCAGAATGCTTGCGCAGTCAGCATAATCAGTCAAAGGTGAAGCGACTGTAACTGCGGCTGTATTTCTGAAGCTCCTTGTTAAAATTCATTTGGAATGGCTGCTGAACTGCCGCCAATATTTAACCTGCCACAGACGGAGGAGTAGTCGATGGCATTTTATCAAGAGCTCCACTTGCTGCCAGACGCAAACCTGTCTCAATGTCCACCCAATGCATTTGAGCAAGGAGTGTATATGAAGTGTATATGGCACTACCACATAAAGAAATGCAGGTCAGTCTCCGTGCAAATTGGTTTCACGGCTGTCGCATCACGTTTCTGACCCTTCTGCGTTTTATTTTTTCGTGGGCAGAGGAGTTTACAAGTATTTAATTTTGAGAGCGACACCTGAAGTTATCACAAAAAAACACCATTTTGTATAACAATTTGATGCGTGAGGCCTGCACTCTTGATTTGATGTCCCATCCCTAACGCCGGAGGTGAACAAAAGTCTATTTGTCCAGCGCAAGAATTATGTTGGACGTATCCTACCTCAGCAGTGGCTCTTTGGTGGCATATCACGTGAGACCGGTAAATGTTTCATAACACCAGTGGCCAGCCATGACGCCAGAACCCGGATGTCTGCCATCCAGACGCATATTGAACCATTGATACTCAGACTGTTGGCGCGTGTACAACACACAACAATTTGAGCAGGCAGGGTACCATCAACCATCGCTACAATTTTATGGACCCAGACACTGGGGTTTCATACCCAAAATATTGAAAGGCTCTGGGGCTCATGCAAGTGGAGGACAAGAGAGTTCATATGGCGCAAAACCCTTGGCGAGGGGACACATTACGCATCCTCCTGACCTTTTCGTACCCCCACTATCCACATCGGCGTGGAGTTGATTTTATAAAAGTGTGGCAAGCGCAGCGAGCCCCGCGAGGGGACGTGGAATACATGTGAAGTAATCCGCTGCGCTCGCCATGCTTCGGGCTCATTTTCCACATCCCATCACCACGCTTCAGGCTCGGTGGCTCGCCACACTTTATAAAATCAACTCCACACCGATGTGGATAGTGGGGGTATGAAAAGGTCAGGAGGACACAATGTGTGCGCTCGCCACGTTTCGGGCTGACGTGGATAGTGGGGGCTTGAAATGGAGGCATTTCCCAGAATTTGATATGGAGCACTGGCAAATGCATCCTTTTTTGTGCACAAGATGCACGTGCACCACAACCCATAACACTGTCCGTCTCACTGAAGCGGAGACGGGCAGGGATTACATCCACAGCCTGAGAACATCTGAGACATTAGGGCATTCAACTAACATGGTGCCCGCCAGGGTTGGGGATCTGGCGATTCCTGGCACTGTAAGTGAAGCACGTCCTCAGATGCCGGCAGCTTTACTCGTTACTTTACACTACGCTGCCTTACTTTGACTACTCTGGCTGACACCCTAGCTCTGACTACGCCAACTACATTGCGCCCACCGGCGCCGTGATAATACACAAGTACCGAAGAGACTTCCTTTCTTGCATGTCACAGCATTTGGATTACTTCATCTTACAATCCCTTTTTTCTCAACAGGTTCCCTTCAATCTCTATGCTTTAGACATAATTTTGCTGATCTGGTCTGATTGGTAACTTCTAAGATTCTTGTATTGTCAATTTCATGGCTGTTGCAAATCACTCTTTCCTTGGTCAAAGGGATCGATCTCTAACTTCCACATGATCCTCTTAGCTCTTCTTTAGGATGTGAGTTAATCAATGAAAATGGGGCAAACATATACGCTAGAAGAAAACTTCCATTGAATTGAAAAGTTATCTACCGCAGATGCTCTGTGAAGACTATCTTGAACATAGGTGTGCGCACACTGTGTTAGGGGTGCACAGGCACCCCCTAATGCTGTGCCCACCCTTCTGAACATCTCTGCCGCTAGCAATACCAGCAAAAGACTTTTGTTTTTTAGAACTGTATTCCATTAAAAGAAGCACCCAATCAATAATGTGTGTTTGCATTGTTAATTGAACTAGACCATTGTCATATTACTACATACCTGCGTCATCCATATATGTTTATGACTATATTTGCATGTACTGTTACACAGAGTAATTAGAAGTTTAAAACTGAAATAGGCAGGAGATTCTGGTGTGGCTGAGATATATTGTAGATATATTGTAGCCAGTGCCAATCGATGATGGTAGGCATGCCTAATTGGCGGTGTTAGACACGCCCAATAGATGGAACTATGCACACCCCTTTGACTGTGCACCCCCTAATAAAATGTGCTGCGCACGCCTATGATCTTGAATAGCATGTCTCTACCTACCTGTTGAAATGAGTTGTCAAAGATCTTTGTCGGGTGGCCCAAATTTGTTCATGATCATCTGGAAAATTGTTGTTCATTTCACATTCACCCAGAAGGACCTTCCGTCTGCTGATAAAATCTGCCAATGTATTCTTCTTGGGAACATACACTGCTTTTAAGGATGTAACATGCTCCTCTGTCTAGATTATCATTTTTAATGACTGGCTTTTGGTTCCCCCTTGGTTCAATTGTGTTATTATCGTTACATGGTCTGAAAAGACTCTGATATGAGAACGTTTGATCTGTTCTTGGAAATCACGCCAGGCAGCTTCTGCCCCTCAGATTTAATGACACCAGACTCCCTTTTAAGGAGCAGCTTCCTTGTCCTGTCTGATGTGCAATGTGCACTCCCAACCTGATGTGTTACTTCTGTTATGACTAAGAACCGTGGTCGATTGAGGTATGTTGCTCTGTTCCTTATGTTTTACCATACTTCACAGATCCTTCTGACGTAAGATTGTATACATGACTGGAAACACATCATTCTCCACTGTGCCCAAAATATTACACCTATTGAAAAGGTCATCATTCCCAAAAGTTAGAGATCTAAGGGGTTAATCAAACCTGATCTCACGGCTACGAATTCACAGGCTGGGCAATAACCGTAATGCACATGCGTATAGCTCGTAGTAGGCATGCGAGGCCATCCGGCAATAAAATCCTGCTACTTTAACGCTGGCCGTCCGCAAGTTGATTTACATGAAGCCTGGGATGGGGGTGCTAACTAGCCGTCTTCTGTGAGTGTCAATGGTGAGGGAGTTGCTAAAGTTGCAGATAGTTTCAGGCCTGTGATATTTTAGCAAGATTTTAGATTTTCACAGGGCAGCATTTCCCTTTGGCTGGCCGGCGATTAACTGGTGCTCTACAAATAAGCAGCCCACTGATCAGGTCTAAATAGCCCCTGGTCTTCATGCAAATTTTCTGTTTATCATCCGAACCTGACTGGACCATGGATGGAACTTTGAGCATCTTTCTTCCGAAAGGATACACCTAAAACACTTGCTGTTTTTTTATGTACCCTCAGAAATTGAATCTCCTGAGTTGGACACAACTGGCTCCGACACAACTGTGGAGCTATAGCAACTGCAATAATTCAGATCGGTCTACAATAAGAATATCATGCAGATATGGTCAAATCTCTATATTTTGTTCTCTTAGACATGCTTTCAGAGTAATGAGGACTTTCGTAAAAACTCTTGGTGATGTTGGTAGGCCAAAGGCTAGGCAGGTAGATAGGAATGTCTGTCCTGGATATAGAAATACAGAAATTCCCTGCTCTCTTAAATTATATGTTAATATGTATCTTTCAGATCTATTGAGGTCAAGAAATCCCTTCTTCGGAGATCTGCCACAATGGTCTTTAACGTTTCCATATGGAATTTTCACACTGGCAAATGTGTTCAAGTGTCTGAGATTGAGAACCCACCTCCCCGCCATTCTTTACTAGAAACAGGCTAAAGTAAAAACCTTTCTTCCTTTGTGCTACTGGTACAGGTTTTATTGCACTGGATGCTATTAATTGAATCACATGTTCTAATAGCAGGAATCTCTCTATATGTTTCTTTGCAGATACACTAGAGATTCTATGCTGCAGCCTTACTGGATTACACAAATGATCCATCTGTCCTGAATTGAGTTTTCCCACACTACAGCAAAGGCTAAAAGCATTGCTCCTACTAAAGGTAGCAATGCTGTAATCATAGTCTTTTATTCATTCTATTTGGCTGGCGAAAGGATCGTCTTGATGTTCCAAAAGGAGGCTCTTCTACTATATATTGCTGGCCTGGTCTAGACAAGCCTGTTTTTAGAATGTGCATCAGCCTTCCTGATATAATTGCCACAGCTGAAGATGAATAATTTTTTTAATGAGTATTTTCCATTCTTCTATCCAACGTGTCTTTAAAAGACACATCTTCATCGGAGGGAACAGTAGTTCTGGATTTTAGCTCAGCAACATCCACTTTAGGTATCCTCACTGGCCGCTGCTCCGTCGTCCTTTTTGACAGGACAAGTGAAAGGCTTTCCATTGTCTCCTACTATGGAAAGTCGTTCACCCCTTAAACAAAACAAAAAAAGCACTCAGTGTATACGCAATATGCGATTTTCCGGCCAGCAATGTGCATTCAATCGATGGCCATACAGGCTGGTAACACTCATAGTGTGCATGGACCTCTATAGTTCTATAGAGATGACCTCATACATTTTTGCTGCAGTCATGCCACACATTCCCTTCTTGGCATGTCTAAATGCATGAGACTCCTCATGCAGTGATTGTTTCCTAAAAGTGCAAGTCAGTAGAAACACTAGGAAAGACCCATTTGCACAGAAACAAGTTCACAAGACTACTCACCACCATGGTCCAGGAATATCTAATTTGCATGCATGATATGGAAGTCGAGTTACACACACGCCATTTTAGGATAGTATGGCCGCCATTTTGGTTCGCAGAGTTGCGCAAATAAAGTTTCCATACCCGAGTATGCGTGGCAAAGTGGACCAGAAGAGTAGCCATACTATCACACATAAATTCATAAATACATACTGACACTAAGTAAAATATAGTTAAATGTTTAGAACGCCACACATAGCTTAGTTAGCCCTGCATACATCTGTCTGTATCGTGTTTAGTACCGTTCCGTTCAGTTCATTATGCGAAGTATTCCGGTCATTGCGAATATTTCACAATGTACACTGCCCGATAGTTATGGACATAATCCATAACTCAAAGACAGTTTCTGTTGAAAGTAGTTAACAAAGGAAACTAGATTAAACCAGTTCTTATCCCTGCTGACGCCGAAACCACCAAACAAAGGACTCTTAAAGTTCACTCCCCTGCACCTGGTCAGACCAGGTACAGCGTCTAACCTCCAATCACAGTGGACCGGACATATGATCTCTGACCAATGAGAATGGCCTTTGACCTCTCCTTTCTGACCCTATAAGATAGGCGACCCAGAGCAGCCAAAGTCTCTTCGGCACATCTAACTTTCCCTGGACCTTCCTACCGGACTATAGTTCATTCCTGAACGATAGTGAGCTCTGACCGGACTGCGCTTCGCATACTTGATGAGACGGGTAAACGGTTGCATTAACGGTATTTATCCTTATTGTATTGATTGGCTGATTGTGTCTTGTATCTGTTTTCTCTCCCCTTAGCAGAGTCTGTTTAGTATTCATTGTTAGTATATTGTATCACCTGTTATACCTGTTTATTCTTATTTCTGTAACCCCCTTTTGTCCATTAGGGACTTAAATACAAACCTTTTACGGAGTTCTAATCTCCTTATTCCTATTCAGTGGTCGTGTCTGTTTATTCGCATAATAGCGATAAGGTATATTGCGGACACAGTCCGATAAGGTATATTCGCAGATTAGAGACAAAGTACTGCGAAGGAATCTCTGATTAAGGTATTGGTTCTTGGTATACATAATACAATAAAAGGTACGCTACGCTGCGCTACGCTTTGTTCGCACGTAGCTAGGTATAAAGGGTACGTTGGTTGCGGACTTATTACGTAACCAACGCTTTTCACTTATCGTCACTCTGGTTATATTTTAATTACCATTAACAATTGGGGGCATCGTCCGTCCGCTCCACATTCCAGAACTCAGTACCAGGCGTGCGACCCGACCTATACCAGCAAAAGGGTGGAAGTATTTATTTTGTTTCCATTGCTGGATAGGCCGAGTCCGCGGCGGTGCGGGGTTCGGGAAGTGCTAGCGCTGAACCCGGAGTACAATAAGTGAAAGCCACGTGTTTTAAAAGCATATCATACCTAAGTGTTTAGTAAACTGTACTTCTGCCTGCCACAAGTAGTTTAACGGGGTATAGTGTCTTGGGCTGCTTGTTTATTATAGTATATGTACCACGTGCGATAAGGTTCGCACACGTGGAGTCTGTGTTTATTATAGTACATAGAGGATCCCCTCTGTGCAAAGCTATAACTTTTTGTTAGTTACTGCAAAACCAGGGACTCAGCCACGTGGCGACAAGTCCTGGGCCTTTTTTTGCAGTAACGTAAAGCGTCTATTGTGTATTACGCAAGGTGCGCGCGCACGTGCCCATATCGGGAAATTTTCGCATCTTTGTACGTGATTTACGGATTAAGTGCGGGATTTATTTCGCATCTTGATACGTAACTTTCGGACGGAGTTAAGGGATTTATTCCACATTTAAGCGCAATTACTGCGTATAGCGAAACCCGAGTGCAACCTTGCAAATACACTATAGAACACGTGGGTGGCCGATTCATCGGCGGCCTGTGAACAGTGCATGTACACACGTGGCTGTTCATTGGTACTGCACATGCAGCACACATAGGAACTCAAAGGTGAACAGTATTTAACCACTAGCTTTATTTAAACAGTATAACAATATACTGCGAATGAGGCGGTGATTAATAAAAGAAAATAAGTTTTTTTTTTTTCTTTTTGTTCATTTTTTTTTTTAAACAAGCAACTCAAGCATTATTTTAATAGATTCCTATAGAGTGTTATAAGGGATTTATACCTGCATAAGTATCCAGTGAAAAGCTACCAACTTGGGAAGATTTTTCTGTACAGAAATATTTCAAATATATGCATAAGACCAAGGTGTAACCAGCGCCCAGTGTGAAAAATAACTGAGGCGAACGGGTGTGTGACGACACGACTCAAGCGCAGTGTAGTCCAGAGTAGGACAGTCCAGGTAGGACAAGGTTAGGGTTCACGTGACGACGTGCCCATAGGAACTGCCCCTTCAGTGGAATTGATTCCGCTAGGAGGGTACAAGAAGATTTATCGGAACGCACTTGTTTCCGATTAACTACTTTAGAAATCCGATTTTTGGGGGTATAGGAAAACAAGTTTGTTATACCCTGGAAAAATTGTGCCGCATCAAGCAAGTTGGCTAGAAGTTCGCTGCTAGTTGAAAGACTTGGTGATTGAGTATCGTACCTCGTATCCTTCGCACCTGCTTGACTGTGGGATGTTCTAGGAAGCTGTAGAAGTGAGTGTTTGGGGAGCTCTCAGATAAGTAATAACCCACCGATATCTATTAAGCTGTGAACGTTTATTCCTGTAACTATGGGTAATAACGGGTCACGCTGTGATAACGTGCATGTTAGGGAGGAAGCAAGCCGGCCAAAAGGATCGGCTGCTTTTATTATGTGCAGGAAGCACGGTGAACTCGCAGTTGTTTACCAAAATAAATGGAGAAAAATGACACAAGGCAGCAAGTTAGAATTTCCCAGTGTTGGTAGCTTCGATCCGGAAATCTTATCGGCAGTAAAAGATGAAATATGCCTACTCTCCAGTCGTAAGGACAGAGTGAAGCATATAAATATTCTTAAATTGTGGCAGAAGGAAGGACAGGAACAATGGGGAAGCAGAGGTTTGGCAATACCTGACGCAATCAGCCACAATATAAATGCAACCGCCGCCACAATAGAAACAGCTCCCCCACCCCCATATGTGCCGAAGGGGATAACGACTCATAAGAAAAGTATAAGTAACAATGTATCCGTTGCTAACCTGTACCCTGTCTTATCCCCTTACAAGGAAGCCCGAGAGGAAAACGAGCAGCTGTTGGCACTGGCCGTCTCTCATGCAATTAATATGATTGAGGGAAAAGCTCAACCCGCTGTTGAGGCCCCAGCACAGGAGGAGGAGACGGCTGATGCCAACAGCATAGTATTGGACTCAGGTAATGATGCACCACACAGCACAGACACAATTGACTCCCAACCAGGTCCCAGTAATGCGAATGTGGTACAAACATATCCTATGCGCACACTGGAGGTTCCCTATGGTAAGGCAGACAGAGAGGGTGTGATACCTACCAGAAAGATGAACATGCTAAACCCATGGACACGGCTAGAGCTGCGGTCCATCATAACAGATTTCCCTGACCCAAGGAAAGATCTGGCATTGTGCCGGAAATTTGTAAGGGATCTAGGAAACTCTGATGAGCCCACCAACAAGGATTGGAGAATCATGTTGAGGGCATGTCTCCCCACTCACATTGACATCCCGAAATTCATTCAGGATAGTGGATTGAAAGTGGACAAGGAGATAAATGATGAGATCAACCAGGAGAATATACGCCTGATTAACTTACAGTTAGGAGTGTATTTTCCTGCAGCAGTAGAATATAGCAAGATTTTCACCATCAAACAGAAAGATGGCGAAACTGCTGCTGATTATTTTACAAAAGCCTTACTGGAGGTATCAAAGTACACTGGTGTCTCCGAGCCTAAGGACGACCCCCACCTGAGGGAGATGATTGTCTCTGTGCTGGTGGAAGGACTTAGGGAAAACCTGAAAGCCAGAGTCCAAACTTCTTTCCCAAACTGGCGTGGAATGTCAGTGGATGCCCTACGGGAATCTGCTGTGGACCACGACCGCAACATTAAGAAGCACAGGGAACTGCAAACTGACAAACTGATGATGGTTAGCATCCAAGCCCTTACTAATGCCCCAAACAAAGCTGCATACCAACGAAACACCAGGGACACAGGTAGAAAGCCAATTATCTGTTACAACTGCAATAAGGAGGGACACATTGCAGCTCATTGTAGGTTAGGAAACCACAGGAGTTATCAGACACATAAGCGAGAATGGGAATCTCACAAAGGTGAGACACGGAGATACCCAGCCCCTAGACAATGGGAGGAGACAGACAGGTCACGCAACATGCCTCCTCCCCATCTGATGGCTGACACTGTGCTAAGGGCAACGCAGGTCAGACAATAGGAAACAGGTCATACCTGTATCCTACAGCCAGTTAGATTAACTCAACACCTTGGAGAAGAACCTCAGGTGAAGGTTGATATAGCTGGAGTAAGGCAAACCTTTTTGGTTGATACAGGGGCGGCCAGATCTGTTCTCAACACTCCTCTTCACTTGGGTTTCACTAACCAATCAGTAGCGGCAATTGGGGTAACAGGAAAAATACAACATTACCCACTGACGAAACCAGCAGAGGTTATAATCGGGCCTTTGCATACCAAACATTCTTTCCTGTTGGCTGCAGCGGCCCCGACTAACCTTCTGGGTAGAGATTTACTATGCAAAATGGGATGTGTCATCTATTGCACCCCCGATGGGGTATTCCTGGACACTCCTAAAAATCTTACACAAGAAGTGCAAGATATGCTGGACAGTCCTCAGAGGCTAATGTTGTGTTCCACTGTTGTAGAATCAAATCCATCTAGGGTAGCTGAAATTACAGCACAAATACCGGGTTCCCTTTGGACTAAAGATGGACAGGACGCTGGGCTAATGGCAAATGTAGCTCCAGTAGAAATCCGCTTAAAAGAAGGCAGGATAGCCCCAAAAATACCGCAATACCCTTTAAAACCTGAAGTTGAGCTAGGAATATTTCCAGTGATCCAACGATTGCTCCAACAGGAAATCCTAGTTAGAACTTCCAGCACGGCCAATAGTCCCATCTTTCCTGTGAAAAAGAGCGGGGGGAGGGGCTACAGACTAGTGCAGGATTTAAGAGGGGTAAACAAGGTAGTTGAGAGCCAATTCCCCGTAGTGCCAAACCCAGCTGTCATCCTAATGCAAATCCCACCTCATTGTACTCATTTCACAGTCATTGATTTGTGTTCGGCATTCTTCTCCGTCCCTTTGCATCCTGACAGCCAGTATCTGTTCGCCTTTACTTACAGAGGAGTACAGTATACCTGGACACGACTCCCCCAAGGATTCATAGACAGCCCCAGCATCTTCTCCCAGGCCTTGCATGATTGTTTACAATCCTTTCAACCCATGAGTGGTTCGATACTGATACAATATGTTGATGACTTATTGTTGTGTTCTGAGTCACTGGAGTCATCAGTGGATGACACTAGACAGCTGCTGATGCATCTCTCAGAGACAGGACATAAAGTATCAAAGGATAAGCTGCAATTATGCCAGACCAGGGTTAAGTATCTGGGCCACTGCCTTACCCAAGGGCTGAGACACCTCACCGACGACAGAATCCAAGCGATTCAGAATATGGTACTGCCACAGACCCAGCATCAGATCCGTACGTTCCTAGGCATGTGTGGATACTGTCGCAATTGGATCCCAGGTTTCTCTATTCTGGCATTACCACTACAAGAGATGGTTTCCTCAACTAAGCCAGATCGGGTCTCTCATACTGAGGAATCTGAACTGGCTTTCGAGGAACTAAAGGTGAGCCTAACAAAGGCCCCAGCACTGGGAATGCCAGATTATGGGAAACCCTTCGAACTGTACGGAACTGAATCAGGTGGGTGTGCGGCAGGAGTGCTTGTACAAAAACATGGTGATGCCAACCGACCAATAGCGTACTACAGTGGCCAGCTGGACACAGTAGCACGCTCACTCCCAACTTGCTTACGAAGTGTGGCTGCAATAGCACAACTAGTAAGTAAGAGTGAGGACGTAGTGTTGGGACACGATTTAACTGTTCATGCTCCCCATGCTGTCTCTGCCCTCCTAAATTCTGCCCAAACACGTCATGTGTCCTCAGCACGGTTCACTAAGTGGGAACTGGCGCTGATGGCCCCAGTAAATATTACCATCAAAAGATGCAACACACTAAACCCAGCCACATTCCTTCCTCATGTGCCTTCCAAGGCACAAAGGGTGGAGGGTGATGGGAATGTTGCTGAATATGGTAAAGCAGAGTTCTACCTGAATCAGACCTTCACAGCACGTCCTGACATAAGCGACAGCCCATTAAGTGAGGTAGACATAACCTTATTCACAGATGGTAGCTGTCATAGACAGACGGACACGGGAGAGCTGTGCACAGGTTACGCAGTAGTAGATGGAGAAGGTATTGTGGAAGCTGAACCCTTGGGACCACCTCACTCAGCACAAGTAGCGGAACTGGTGGCACTGACCAGAGCATGTGAACTGGCCCAAGGAAAATCAGTCAACATATATACCGACTCCAGATATGCTTTCGGAGTAGTCCATGATTTTGGAGCCCTATGGCGCCTCCGAAATTTCATGACGGCGGCTGGCACACCAGTGGCGCATGCAACATATATTAGGAGACTTCTGGGAGCTATTCAGCTTCCAGACAGAGTGGCTGTTATCAAGTGCAAAGCTCACACATCAGAGAAGGACCCGGTGTCACTTGGTAACAGCCGCGCTGATGAGGCAGCGAAAAGGGCCGCATGCCCTGTAAATATTTTCACCCATCCTACCAACCTTTGTACACTGAACATAGTATCCACATCCAAACTGATAGACATGCAGAATTTGTGTTCCCCACAGGAAAGAGCAGTATGGAAGTCGAAGGGATGTGGCCAAGAGTCTACCGGACTTTGGAGAGATGGACACGGGAAGCCAGTGGCCCCCAGAGCATACCTTCCTAGTCTAGCCGAGGCGGCCCATGGGCTGACACATCTTGGGAAGGAAGGTATGTGCAAGCTGGTAAAGGCCTACTGGTGTGCACCAGGGTTCGCTTCTCAAGCAGGTAGAGTGGCAATGTCATGCCTCACCTGTTTGAGGAAGAACGTTGGAAAAGCCATCCCAACAGAGCCATCCCACATCCCTCCTACAGAAGGCCCTTTCCAGGTAATACAAATCGACTTCATACAGTTACCACCCTGTAGGAATTTGAAATATGTATTAGTTTGTGTTGACATGTTTTCTAGCTGGGTGGAGGCTTTCCCCGCTGCCTCCAACACTGCTACCTTTACAGCAAAGAAAATATGTCAGGAGTTTGTCTGTAGGTATGGTATCCCAAAGGTCATCGAGAGTGACAGAGGCACTCATTTCACAGGAGAGGTCTTCCAAATCATGTGTAAACTCCTGGGGATTAATAGTAAACTTCATACTCCATATCGTCCCCAGGCGAGCGCCAAAGTTGAGAGAATGAATGGTACTATTAAGAACAAATTGGGTAAAGTTATGGCTGAAACAGGGTTGTTATGGCCAGAGGCACTGCCTATTGTGCTGTATAGCATTAGGACCACTCCCAGGACTCCGCTCAACTTGTCCCCCTTCGAGATATTGTTTGGTCGGCAGCCACACATCATGATAGACCCACAGGATGATCTCAAATGTAACAATGAGCTAACTGTACAGTATCTCCTAAAGCTAAACAAACAGCTAAGGGAGCAACAAAAGCAGCTGAAACTACTGAACCCTGATATGCCTACAGAGAATTGTCATAATCTTAAACCAGGAGACTTTGTTATGATCCGAAATTTTTTACGCTCAGGTTGTTTGATAGACCGTTGGGAAGGACCATACCAAGTTTTGTTGACCAGCACTACATCAATTAAAGTCGCAGAGAGAGAGAGACTTGGATACATTCGTCCCACTGCAAGAAAGCCAGTAACCCAGAGTCCCAGTGTGCAGAGAGCGAGAGAGAAGAAGTGTCGCTAGAAGCATTGTTTCGGGAACACTGAGAAGCAGCCAAGGTCGAGCAACCTGAGCGAACAAAGGTCTAAGAGCAGAACAAAATAAAAGTCCCCTGGTAGAGATGATGGAAGGACTCCAAGCAAAAGGTTCACAGCTATGCATATATGTCTTTGTTTTCTTTCTGTGTTCTTTTATTCACCCAAAGATACTCGGTGGCTGCCACATCCTAGAGCGATCGGAGCGGAGTTCTGACAGTGTAATAATGGACCCAGATATGGGTGAGGTAGAATCCCTAAACCAGCTTGAAACTTTGCCCATGACAGGAGAAGGTAAAAGGTATGAGGGAAACGTAGTTCAAGGGCTATGGGATGAGTTATTGTCTGGTGAGTACTGTGTCTGTAGATATTGTCAACCTAAAATGGAAGAAGAATGCATCCAGCGATGTCAGTCGACAAGTAAGGCAACTACCGGCCGACATCCCTTGAGTGATTACCACTCACTAGTGGGTAAGGTTTTAAACCAAACAGAATGCTGGGTGTGTTCACAAGTGCTACATAAAAGGAGTAGTGTAGGCCTAGTCCCATACCCGCTTAATATTTCAGAGATAAGCATATTAAATAAGGGGAGGCCATTGGATAAGAGATACCTGTATACCAGGTCCCCTAGTCTTAGATTACACCCATACCAAGTGGATAAATCCCTGGTATGTATGAACTTCTCAAGTTCCAGAGCGATTGGTACTTGGGAAGTGACATGGCATAACCAGACAATAACTTACTCCCAGCGTCCAGATGGAGAGCCTATTGATAAAGAATTGTTGTTAAAAATCCGAACCAGTGGGAGACACTATAAATATGTCTACACGGTGAAGAGAAGTAAAATGATGGCCGGCAGAGTATCAGCCGGCTACTGTAATGTAACCCTACAGCCAGAAATCTGTGAGGAACAAGTCAGGGAACAGGGGACGGGGATGTTCTTATGGATAATGTGTGACAAGATCATGAAATACTCTGTCCCCTATTTTCTCCCTGACGATGTTTATTATATTTGTGGTAGGAGGGCGTACAAATGGCTCTCCATGAACTACGTTGGTATTTGTTATCTAGGCAGAGTGTTACCGGAAGTGATGACCCTCACACATGATGAGATGATGAACATACACAGAGGTATTTCTCCTCCTTACACTCATACCCATTATGACCAAATCCATAAAAGGGATTTAACCATCAGGAAAGAACCCCTAGCTTCCGAAATGATACACGAGTCGTTCGGTATCCAACTCCTCATTGCTTTAGACATCACCCATACCGCCAGAGGAGTCATAAATTTTAAATATATACAAGCATTAGCCAGCTTGGTAGATAATATCACTGAGATATATGATGACACCTTTAGATACACTGGGAAGGAGTTGCAAGCGTATAAAAGAGAGCTAGTCCAACATCGAATGGTGTTGAACTATCTGACAGCTATGACAGGAGGATATTGTGTCACCCTTTCTACACAGTTTGGGGTGAAATGTTGTACATATATCACCAACAATACTGAAGACCCAGAAGAAATCATCGATCACCGGATGGATGAGATTCTTCAGCTTAAATGGGAATTTAGAAGGGAACATAATATCAGCCTGGCAGAAATAGGTAACAAAGTTAGTGAATGGACCTCCTGGTTGAATCCAATGCACTGGTTCTCTGGTTTAGGAGAATGGGCGCAAGGGATCATAGCTAGCATAGGAAAACTCCTTCTCTGTATCGGTGGTGCCATCATAGTCTTTGTGTTATTGTTCAAATGTTTAAAAGTGGTGACCCGGGGAAAGACAAAACGTACCGAAATCATGAGTGTAAGAACGAGAGATACAGAGGAAGACCAGGGTTTGGTATATGACCCTAGAATCGAAACCACCTCCCTTTAAAGAAACCATATTTTGTGAACGTGTATATGTTGTAACCACCCCTGTTTTTATTTTTATCCCAAAATTGTACATTATCCTTCGTGACCCTGAGTAGATTGTTCGATAAATGCGGCCCATCGTTTATCCATGATCCTGGATCGGCCGAGAGCAGATGGTTTACTCCCCTTATATGTTTAATTCATGTATCCCAATTTCTCTGTTAGGATTATGAATTTCTGTATTGTCGTGTGAAATGTTTTTGTATTGTAACAGTTTTATAATTACTGTTAAAGGGTGGACTATGGAAGTCGAGTTACACACACGCCATTTTAGGATAGTATGGCCGCCATTTTGGTTCGCAGAGTTGCGCAAATAAAGTTTCCATACCCGAGTATGCGTGGCAAAGTGGACCAGAAGAGTAGCCATACTATCACACATAAATTCATAAATACATACTGACACTAAGTAAAATATAGTTAAATGTTTAGAACGCCACACATAGCTTAGTTAGCCCTGCATACATCTGTCTGTATCGTGTTTAGTACCGTTCCGTTCAGTTCATTATGCGAAGTATTCCGGTCATTGCGAATATTTCACAATGTACACTGCCCGATAGTTATGGACATAATCCATAACTCAAAGACAGTTTCTGTTGAAAGTAGTTAACAAAGGAAACTAGATTAAACCAGTTCTTATCCCTGCTGACGCCGAAACCACCAAACAAAGGACTCTTAAAGTTCACTCCCCTGCACCTGGTCAGACCAGGTACAGCGTCTAACCTCCAATCACAGTGGACCGGACATATGATCTCTGACCAATGAGAATGGCCTTTGACCTCCCCTTTCTGACCCTATAAGATAGGCGACCCAGAGCAGCCAAAGTCTCTTCGGCACATCTAACTTTCCCTGGACCTTCCTACCGGACTATAGTTCATTCCTGAACGATAGTGAGCTCTGACCGGACTGCGCTTCGCATACTTGATGAGACGGGTAAACGGTTGCATTAACGGTATTTATCCTTATTGTATTGATTGGCTGATTGTGTCTTGTATCTGTTTTCTCTCCCCTTAGCAGAGTCTGTTTAGTATTCATTGTTAGTATATTGTATCACCTGTTATACCTGTTTATTCTTATTTCTGTAACCCCCTTTTGTCCATTAGGGACTTAAATACAAACCTTTTACGGAGTTCTAATCTCCTTATTCCTATTCAGTGGTCGTGTCTGTTTATTCGCATAATAGCGATAAGGTATATTGCGGACACAGTCCGATAAGGTATATTCGCAGATTAGAGACAAAGTACTGCGAAGGAATCTCTGATTAAGGTATTGGTTCTTGGTATACATAATACAATAAAAGGTACGCTACGCTGCGCTACGCTTTGTTCGCACGTAGCTAGGTATAAAGGGTACGTTGGTTGCGGACTTATTACGTAACCAACGCTTTTCACTTATCGTCACTCTGGTTATATTTTAATTACCATTAACAATGAGCTATTAATAAAGAGTGAGAACTTAAACAGATGGGTGGGGCAAAAAGTAGGAAAAAGTTAAATAAAAAAAAAAAAAAGAAAACACGTGGTTACTATGCACTTGTCTCATGTCTTTATGGTTATATAAATCTCTATGAACAGTGAGGATAAATATGGTACGGAGCAACCCCAAAAAGTGTTTATGAGGAGTATATCTTGCATAAAAGGACTGTGGCTTAAAGTACTGTTAGAATGGCAATTTATTTATTACTATTAATGATGTCTCAGTCACGAGTAAGTTCCAACCAAAACATTTCATTTTAGTCAATATTAAGTAATCTCTCGGTAAGGTTCACATTAACCTTCACCTATCAAGTTTTACTTCTGAAACCATATATCTACACCCCAAACTTTTTACTACCATATATCTACACCACAAAGTTTGGTTGCTACTTACATTAGTGCGCACAGCTCTTCAGAGGAGCAAAACATTTTCCTGTCCTCCCGTGGGACATTATCAATAATGCAGTTGAGTGTCTTTAATGCCTTTATTCCAGGACAAAAACATTGTTGGTTGGTTAAATAGAAAGCTTGAGTTAAATCGGATGTTTTCAATAGTAAATGCTATTATACAAAATTAGGTACAAAAAAATTGCTCACCTCTAACCGAATAGTAACATCTGGCCATTTTTCCATAATTACATAACCGAGTGTTAACAGGAATGAATCCTGCAAATCTTTTATTCCTAAACAAAATGACATACACTTTTAAAAACTATATTAAAAAAATTGAGAAAATTAAGTCACACAATGGGGTAAATTTACGAAGATGTGAGTTCTACTGACAATGGAATGTTGCCATAGCAACCAATCAGATTCTACTTATTTATTTAGCACCTTAGATAGATAGAATCTACATTGTTGCTATGGCAAGATCCCATCGTCCCTAAAACTCCCATTTAATAAATTGACCCCAATAAATCGAAATGGTCTTTGATATCTACAGGACACGTGAATTTGAATGACAACAGGTTGGGAGGGTATGGGGGGGTTGTGGCAGTGTGGGCTCAGCTCTTTCTGATGTAAAGAACAGCAGTTGCAAAACACAAAACTACACAGCTGAGTCTGCCAGTCACAAACAAAGTCTCAGACTAGGTATTAATATACATTGCCGCCCAGCCGCAGCGATGCTAGTGCATATGTATTAACATTGGCGCCTCCTCCTCCCCTCACACGGGGAAGCCTAAGCAGGCTGTCTCCGGCACCTCCTCCTCCCTCTACAGCCGGAAGGTAAGCCAGGGGGAGAGGGGGGACGGCAGAGGGGGTGGGTGGCGATAAGAATCCCATAGGCTTCTATAGATTATCGCCACCTTGCCCTGCGATGATGAAACGGACAGGTATTTGTACATTAGAAAATGCGGTAAAACCCCCAAAAAATGGGGTTTTACCGCATTTTTAGCTTAGTACATCCCGCCCTAGCTCAGTCCAGACTCAGGGAAACACAGTAATGGTGTCAAATCACTGGTGTTAAGGCTGCATAGCACTGTGGGATTGACTCATGACTGTGTTGTGGGCGCTGCTGCCTCAGGTGATACAGCAGGCATCATTTGGTTTTGGATGGTGCTCCTGCTTTAGAATTTTTTTTAAGACCAAATCAAATAAAAAAATGAATATCCCTTCCGATCTTGTGGTTCATATATACAGATCATATAGATCGATCTCTCAGGTATCTGATTTTTTCATCAACCATTGTCAAATTCAAATTTGTCATTGATTCTTCTGCATAGATTGTGCTATATTAGGAGTCAGAGAAGACCATCAAATCTGGCTTTACTTTATCTCCATCATTTCACTTATATTAGGGGTCGAAAGCAGAGCAATTGTCCTCCATTTATTTTTGGGAAAAAAGGTTTTATTCTTTCCTTTCAATTTAATGGTTATAGCACAGCACGGTTTACAAATGTTCTTGCAAGTATAACCTATTTCTTAGTGTTTAAGGGCGAGATGCACCAAACAAAAAATGCTGTAAAAACCCTGTTTTCAGGGTCTTTTACCACATTTTCATATGCAGCAAAGCCCTGCCACCGGGTAAGGGTCCAGGGAGGGGGGGACTTGCCACACATCACCAGCCACAACGCAAAGGACAGCTGTCCTTTGCGTTAATAATCGGATATGTTAGTGCGTATGCTATTATTAATAATGCGAATGCCGGCGATGTGCGGCTGAGGACGATAGAGAATCCCGCCCTTAGTCTTAAAATAATTTATGCTTGTGGGGGTGCCAGCTAAAGGATCCGCACAATGTGCCAAACATTCTAGGTGTGTGCAGAGCCATCACGCTGAAACATGGGATGGGGGGTATGTTAAAGACGGGGATGGTCAAAAAAAGCAATTCTTCAAAATACATATGCTGCATACAGGCCTGATTCAGAGATGTATGCCAGCCTAATGATTAGCGGACATCTCCAATGGTAGGAAGACTGAACATGCGCAGGATGTGTACTGCGCACGTGCGGCCCTCCATCTGAAAGTCTGCTTGCAGATTCCCTAGCAAGTTAGACATGCTGTAGGGGCAGCGTTCCCGGAAGCGGGGCCTGGCACCCCCGGTTTCCATGAGGGATGAGGCCAGGGTCTGCATGAATGCTTAAGCTTACGCAGGCTAGCCAAACCTCTAAATGATGGAGAGCTGAGGCAGCTTCTATGGGCATTGCATTCTGATCACAAATGCAATGCAATAAGTCTCTATTTCATATAGACACCTCCCACTGCATTTGCATTTTGGTGGAGAGAACAGCAAAGTGGCTTGTGTGTGTCTTGGATCCACAGTTCACAGAAATGCATCTAGCATGGTAATCAAAGTCGGAACAAACTGTTAGCCCATATTTACATGGCTGATCACCTGACTGCAAGGAAATTCACAAGTAAAGGGTTCAATCCAATTGTCTGTGATCTCACAGAATGCGAGCCATCACTGCGCATTCACTGCCATCACACACATCCAGCTCAGATTCCTGCTCACTGCGCTATAGGGCTCTGAACACTATTGTGCAAAATCGGAACCGATTTCAGTGTCACCTACAATTGTATTTACTCCACTGCGTACTTACTCTACAGTGCTAAGGAATTTGTTATAGACTAAGAAATGTAAAAAAAACAGACATACATACCCTCCTCACTGCCACTTTTACAAATATCCTGAAACAGAACAGGAAATTGGTTGCCACAATTGCTTTAGTCTCTACATATGTTACCAGACAGAACTACAAATGTAGAATGAACAAGTTTTCTAACTATGTATAAGCCACTGCGTAAATCTATAAATTGGATCATCACTGCTGAGTCCATTAAACCATAATGGCCAAATAAGTAACTTTAAATTGATCCTGTAACCTTAGGAGTTCTGTGATTAGGTATAGGCTATACTTTTGAACCAAAATTACTGTCATACCCAGGACTCAAGCTCATGACCTTCCATATTGTAGTCGACACCTTACTCATGGAGCTCTTTTGCTCCTGCACGGAGAAGAGTGTTTGAAAAAACTTAAGCCGAGCGAAAATCTGTTCAGCCTGAATACATTTGCTAAGATTTTATTATTATATTTAAACTGTAGCCTTGAATAAGAAGTCACTGCCCAGATTGATGAGCTATTACTGGTAAGACTGACATATTATTGCTTTAGCTGTTTAACAGAACAGTTAATGTAACCTCCTAATCTCTGAAGTTGGGAACACTGACAAGAAGTGGGCAGAATGTGACTACTGGGAGCAATATGGCTAGTATGTGGAAACTATAACCCTTTTATACAATTTAATATCGTTATCCAAATATATCAAAACTTTAAGGTTAAAACATACCAGAATAGTAGCAAAAAATTCTTCCACGAGAGAAGGAATTAATGAGCTTTTCTCTATACAAATGCGCAGAAACTCCAGAACTCTATCAAACCACATGACCATGTAAAAGAAAGACGACATTTATAAAATTACAAGAATCATCATACATTGGGCAGGATGTATTAAAATACATTGCTGCCCCTCCGCAGCGATGCTAGCGCATATGTATTAACATATGCAACTAGCATCGCAGTGCGGTGACGGAGGCCCCCCGCGATACCGGTGCTGTGTTGTGTGGGAGGTCTCAGTCACACCCTGGAACAGCACGGCTGTCCCCAGCGCCTCCTCCTCTGGCTGTGACATATGCTAGGGAGAGGAGGAGTTTTAAGGCTGACTGGGAGGGGGTAGGAGTCTGCGGTGGATGGCAGGCAGCGAGGGAAGCCCATAGGCTTCTACAGGGTATCGCCAGCCAAATGTGGCGATACCCTATAGCCTCTCTTCCCAGCCCATTTTATGGGGAAGAGACTTTGAAAAGTCATAACGTGGAGACATAAATTACCAATCAGCTTTTAGCCATCAAGTTTTAAGCATAACCTAGAAAAAAGAACAGGAGCTGATTAGCTGGTACTTTCTCAAAAGGCTCAATAAATCTCCTATGTGTTCTATACTTTCTATCTGTGCTGAAAGTAATGCACCACTACTATTGTTTAGGGAAACAGTAGAGGCAGTTACTACAGTACCATTGTAATAGACAAGAAAAGCTTAATCACACAGTAATAAAAGTCATGTTGATACAGAAAATAACCTATTTTATGAGGTAAAATGGTCCCCATACACATCCAATTTGGGCCAATTTAGCCCGATTCCAACTGAGAAATCGTCCTAAATTGGATGTGCGGTCCTGTGTGCATCGGGTCGGACACCCACAATGTGTTAGTCTGATCCGTATGTGTGTGCCAGCGGTGAAGCACCACCGTGAGTGAAGAGCTAATCCACCCAACCACCCCCATTAAGATCATTGTGTCATTATATTTATGATTTAGATCTATACTTGTGATTCATTTTTATTTTGTATCACCTCAAGTGTGGATTGTTACTTGATGTAATTGTGATTGTAATATCTGCACTACTCATTGAGTACAAGTTTATCACACACACAAGTCCATACCTGTCATTGCTATACAAACACAGGAGCAGAGCGTAGCACTACCAATCACTATAATCACTTGCAAAATCAGCCCAGGATGCTCTCCGGGCAAGGGCAGCAGCTAGCACTGTCCAAACAGTCAAGAAAACCCAGTGCCCAGGTCCCACTAAAAGTTATAACAGAAGACATATTTTCATAGAGTACTGGTCTAGAAAAGCTGTATCAACATATGTACTAATGCCATTAAACCAGTGTTCTGGACAAAGAGTGGCAGGGCTTGGGTGGTGGAAACCTCTTTCCAGGTTTTGATTTCTTGCAGCACACCATACATTTGGACATCCTTGCTGGCGGGTCGCCAGAACGTACGCGCTGGCGACCCGCCAGCGAGGAGACTGAGACGCGCGTGCTTCTCACGCGCACGCGCGTCTCCGTCGCTAGCGTGGCGGAAACCCTGTCCGTCTCCGCCTCAGGGAGACGGACGGGGTTAGGGGGGATGTGGGCAGGCGGCGGGGACCCCGGGTTACCGCCGGCAAGCCGGCGGGGACCCGGGGAAACGCATGGAAGCGCCGTCGGAAGGGGGCGCGCGCGCGTCCCCTTCTCACGATCGCCATGGCGCTGGCGGGGGATGGCGGCTGGTGACGCCAGCGCCATCCCCTGCCAAGATGGGAACAGACCCATCTGTATTTATCTATTGGTACTTGTGTAGTACCAGGGCGCCCACTAAGCAATTTGCTTAGTGGGCTATTCTGCGTAGGGAAATCGCATTGCATGTCCCTTTTTAGTGCCGTGCGATGCGATCTTCTTAGGTAATTTATTCACTGCTCTCTGGCCCCGGGCTTATCGCATCGCATGCCATCGCACCTCACGCAAAATCACATGCAATTTTATAGGGTGCAATGCGATTAAGTTAACTACACTGCAATGACATGCAATGAGATTTTTAGGCACCCCCCCCCCCCACACACACACACACTATCCACGGCACCCCAAAGCGTGGCGAGCGCCGTGAGGGGCAGCGGAACGCGTCCTCCCGACCTTTTCATACCTCCACTATCCACGTTGGATATATAGTGTGGCGAGCCTGAAGCGTGGCGAGCCCCACGAGGTGATGCGGATTACTTTACATGTATTCCACGTCCGCTTGCCACGCTTCTGGCTTGGTGGCTCGCCACAGTATATAAAATCAACTCCACACCAACGTGGATAGTGGGAGTATGAAAAGGTCGGGAGGATGCGTTCCGCTGCCCCTCGCCACACTTCGGGGTGGTGTGGATAGTAGGGGGGGGGGGGGGGGGGGGGTCAGAAACACATTCACATCTGCCATACCATACTTTTGACACAGTAATGAGGATATGTGTTAAAGATTAACTTTCAATTTACTTAATAATGAAGAATAAAGATAACACATTAATTACATTTATACACAGTAAAAGTGAAACAAGAATAATAAAGATAATTAATTAAGAAAAAAAAAAGAAGACTAATAGAGTCACTATGAAGGCAGGTCATTTGCCTTGGGAAGCAGTGTCAGAGCATGTGGAATGCGGCTAAAGTGATTAGAAGCGCCCCCAGAGTCTTCATCCACATGAACTCTTTCAAGTACGAATCCAAGTTTTTTTCGAGAGGTGCCTCTTTGGCACTTGTTTCGCCATTTACACGCCCCCCACAGCCGCTCTATATTCTGCGTATGAACCCCTGACTCTGGGACTACAAAGTTGAACCGATGGTTCACACGCGCGTGCTCATAGCCTGCTTGCTGAAGCTGCTCGGTGTTGTAGGCCCTCCAACAATCAGAATAGATCATCGATCCAGGAGCAACGAAATCGCTTATCTCTCTTCTCAACTGCAGTGACAAAGCTGGCACCATTCTCCCTACAGATCCCTCCAAAAATCCACTGCTGAGGCAGCATCCTTCCAACATGATTTCTGCGCCTCACAAAGAGACTTTCATCAACTTCAACCACCATGCCGGGACCGGAAATTTGCCTATGGGGCTGGGAAATCAAGTCCATAGTGCATGCCTCCCGCATTAAGCCGTTGTACTGCACTGCAGTTTTGTTAGACATGTGCAGCTCCTAGTCACAAAACGCCACACTTGTACCATGAAGCGGACCAGGGTGAGGAAGGGTAACCGGCACCCCGGGAACCAGTGAGCCACTCTGAGGCTCACCTTTTTGCGGCAGGCCTTTATGTGGCAGCGCCAAATGCTTTCCTTCAGAGATAGCCGCATCCAGAGCCGAATTTCCCATTAGGCACGTGAGGCACGTGCCTAGGGTCGGCACATGTTTGGGGGCGGCACTTGGGTGCCTGTGATAGTACTGTCAGCCCAAAATGTACCAATAACTGCAAAATATCCACTGTACTGTACTATATTCCATTTTAAATAGAGTGTAAATGGATAGGACATGCAGATACTGCCCCTATAAACTGTCCTACTTAGTAAACATTATTGTTGTGCATAGGGGCGCCCTCATCCCTAAATCCGCCCCTGGCCGCATCGGGTGCCCGTTGACACAATTCTGCGTGACCGGCAGCAACTGGTGGCCCTGGAAAAAGATTACAGCCTTCTCCTCTGTATTTGGTAAGGTGATCATGGTGACTGGTTCACCTGCCATCACTAACCTCAGTTGCAATATCAGCTTTCCCTGATGCAGCCATCACTCTGTTATTCACCTCAGACTTACGCAAGTTCTGACTGACTACACTATTTGCGCAGCCTACGCTTATTCAGAAAGCCCAGCTACGCTACCCATCAAATTTCCATACCATATTAACTACTGAGATCGCATCGCACGCCACTAAAACGGGCCGTGCAATGCGATTTCCTTATGCTTGCGTACGTATGTTAATTGGGCGCCCTGGTACTACACAAGTACCTATCTATTTATCATAATATAATATTTTATAATACCCTGCTTTTGATAGCAAATTCTGTCACAGTAATATTTCAAAGATTCTGCAGTGTATTTTCAGTAATACATTGCCGAAATGAAGGAACATTAATATGGATATAGGACTTATTGGAATGATCATTTACTGTAAAATAAAAATCCATAAAAACAAAGCTATATTAGAATATTCATAGGTTGTACTTATCTTGGAAACCAGCCCCTGCTGAATCAGAGACCAGCCTTCCTGGGATTTACTCTTGCAGAATTGCTGAATGCATTTCAGTAATAAAATCACATGTTTAAATTCATTGCGATCCAATTCCTACAAGACAAAATACAAGTTTTAAAACAAAGAACAGCTGCGCTAAACATTGTGCTACGTGAACTGCTAGATACACACCTTGTTAACCAGTCTGTCCAGTTGGTTTAAAAGCATCTTTCCATATTGCTGCTGCGGACAGATTACATTTTCTTCAAATAATTCATTCATTTCCTGAAACCCTTTGCCTTTATAAGCATCATTTATGAGACTTTCCAGCTTAATAAAAAAAAAAAAACAGGAAGTATAAAGATCTTACCAGAATGTAAACTTTTTATCCACTCACTTCTTTTCTACAATGCTTGCACAATAGGCCCAAATGTAAACCTGTCTCAAAATTAGCCATGTTGTTATCCCTCAACCTACGGATTATTGGGAATTTTCAGGTTCTAGCAGCACCAATTATGTCAAATTTTGGTCACGTTAATTTTGTATATAGGAGGACCATCTGCTGGACTGGAATAAAAAACGCAAGGTTAAAACCAAAATGTGGGCCTTACAGGGGTTCCTCAACAACAAATATACATCCACCTGTGGCCAGTATTCAATGCTCCAGATTTACCGTTTTTTTTTCGGCGAATCAGGCTGTTTTCACTCCTTGCATTTAATTTTTTTCAATGAAAATATGATTCACCCTATTCAATGTTCACTGTTCCCTGAAAGCAATGGAGAGGTGCACAAGTGTGTGTTATTGTGGTGAATGTAGTGCTGTGCAGTCATGTAGTTTGGCATATAGGGGGGATGTAGTGTATAGTATAGTGTGGATGTAGTAAGGGGATATGTAGTGATGTACTGTGGGGTATAGGGTGAATATAGTGTAGTGACGTAGTGCAGAGTATAGGGTGGCATAACACAAGGGAGTAACATATAACAATTTAGGGCCCCAAATTGAGATTATATATTGCCCCCAGCCAACCTAAAAACATTCTGACGCCTCTGCACTGAGGAATGTATTATCTGCAGCTGTCAGCTCTTCCAGCTTGACCCACCACTCTGATCCGCTGTTGAACTTCTCTGCTGAGAGCAGAATGTCAGCGCGGCGGAGGGCAGCTGGAGAAGTGAACATGCCACTCTCAGCAGAGAAGTTCAGCGGCATGTCTGCTCTTCCAGCTGCAACCCGCCCCCTAACAACCCACTAAAGTCCACTGCTGAGAATGGCATGTGAGCACGGCAGGGGAGACTATATTTCCCATGTGGGAATTGAGGGGAGCCCCAGGACATGATGCTGTACTGGCTCCCCGCTCCTACATGTGGGCTGGGGATATTGTGGTAGAGAGAAGGAAGAAATAGGGATTTTTATCCACATAAGGAGGAGCAATATAGTGATTATCAGCATTGTATACTTGCAAATTCTATATATAAGCAAATAATATAAATAAGGTCCATCTAAATGGATATCCTTGCCATAAAATGGGGACTTAATAGGAAGGAGTATAGTTTTAAACACATTATATGATTTTGACCTCCTGACCCAGAAGTGTATAGGAGAGGAGCTTTATTAAGCCAAACAGGGCACACTTCAGGAACACTGCCCGAGGAAGGGAGAGGGCTTCCGATACGCGTTGCAGCTAAAAACACTGAAGTGTGTTTTAAGTACAGAATAGGGTTCCAGCGCCGGTGTGCGTGTAAAAGGACCTGGAGGTGGGTTTTCCGGAGAACCCTTGATACCTCACAAAGCTCATCTGACGTCTGCATTTATACCCACTGACATCTGGTGAACTCCCATCTGTATTATTTACAAAGATTAATTTGGAGTTCTGTCTTTTAAAGAAAAACTTGTCATTGTATTAATAAATGTATTTTACCTGATTGTACTATACCATATTGGATTTTATATCTTTTTTATATGGTTCCCATACCTTTTACTGAAATGAAAAGCCTAAGCTAGGCGAAGATAGGCAAAAAAGGGAAGTACGGTTTCATTTTTATTACTCTTTAACACATAATGTACCTGTGTTTTCACCTGTAATGTGTTTGGCATTCATATTCAGTGTCTGAGATATTACACAAACTTTGTTTCATGTTTTAAAACCTTGTTTCATGCACAAATAAAATACATTTGTGTGTATTTCATGTGTTTGATGTGCTTGTACAACATAAATGCAAGATTCCTTCAAGATACCTCATTCAAATATAAAAATATTCCAATACACAGAATAATCCGTTATCCAAAATTCTTCTGGTCCCGAGCATTTTGGATAAGGGATACTCAACCTGTAATCTACTCGATATTGCATTTATTTTTGTACACATCTGTTAAATTTCTTGTAAGAGTGTTTATCACTATTGAAACGAAGTTTGGAGAGTGCTATTACTGCAAGGTTTATTACAAGTGTTATCTTTATAACTGAATGTTGAACTTCTCTGGTTTCAGACACCGTGGCTTCAGAATAAATACAATTTTTTCTCTTACCACTCAAATCATAGCATTTGTCTACCTCTCTGACAGGGTGTAGTATATAGCAAGAGTATCTGCAGTGTGACGCAGACCAAGAAACCGGTATGTCCAATTTGTACTTAATGAATCCAAACCACGCCAGGATACTACAGTATAATTATTTAGATGCAAGCGGAACACAAGCAGGTATACAGAGGGGGGTGCGGTCAATTTCCCGGTGGTAGGAATCCCGGTGGTCAAAGTCCCGACGCCGGAATCCCGACCGTCGAAATCCCGAAACTTTCTCCCTCCGTAAGTGTCGTGGACACCCACAGAGGGAGAACAATTTAGTGTGCCGAGCGCAGCGAGGCACCGGGCCAGCTGCGTGGCGAGCGCAGCAAGTCCGCAAGGGGGGGGGGGGGGGGCGATCCACGTGCCCCCCTTGTCGGGATTCCATACCGAATCCTACAGAGTTTTTTTAGGAGAAATGACTGCACATGGGGCAAAAGATGAGTGGCAATGGCTTTATAGATAAAGATGTTGCTAAAAAATTTTTTTTTAAAAAGTATATTTATTAATGGAATTTCTTACATAATATGGGCGGGATGCACTAACACCCATGGCCCCACTTCGCTGGCTACCGCATAGATAATTATCGCATATGCACTAACATATGCAATAATTATCACAAAGGACAGCTTTTGCGTTAAGAGCTGTCCTTTGCGATGCGGCGGGGACAGGGTGCAAGGCACCGGCGCGCCCCAGGCGAGTCGGGGTGGGGGCGCCCCGGTGTCAGGTGTGGGGTACCTGTTGCGCCGTCTGGGGAGCGGGCAGGGGGGTCCATGCTGACGTCTGACAGGAGCCTGCAGTGGTGTCCTTGCCGCGCGGGTACCTGCGGCGCTGTGTATAAAGCTGGCGGCGGCTGGGGGTCCCTGCAGTGAATAAGAAATAACTAGCGCTATGCGGCAGCGCAGGAAGCGATTCTGTTTTGAAAACACTGCCCGCATGCTGATTGGCTGAATCTCAGCCAATCAGCATGCGGCCAGTGTTTTCGGACCCGGCAGCGCTTCACACGCCGCCGCATAGCGCTAGTTATTTCTTATTCACTGCAGGGACCCCCCCACCGCCACCAGCTTTATACACAGTGCCACAGGTACCCGCGCCGCAAGGACACCACTGCAGGCTCCTGTCAGACGCCAGCATGGACCCCCCTGCCCGCTCCCCAGACATCGCAGCAGGTAGCCCCTTTGCACGGGGGGCGAACTGCCGCCCTCCAGTGGCTGGCGCCCTAGGCAAATGCCTAGACCTGCCAAGTGGTGGCGCCGGCCCTGGGCGGGGATGTGCAGAGGCTTCCCCCTGAGACCTGGAAGTCCATCATGCTGCTGAGGTGGTGGGGGGGGGGGCTCTCCTCCTCCTCCTTCCTGCACCCGGAAGAGGATGTACAGTGCAGGGAGCAGGAGGTCACTGGTCCAGGCAGCACAGCACTGGGTGGTGGGGGACTGGTCGGGGCGGCGGTGAGTCACGGTAGAAGCCCATAGGCTTCTATAGGGTATCAAAGACCTTTTATATAGACTGCGCTTATATGGCAGGTGCACGTGGGCTAAATCAACGATCACTACTAAATAATAAATAAATATATATTTATTAGTATGAATATATCAATATATAAAATTAAAATGAATTTTCTTTATATACATTTATACATAAACAGACATATATAAACTCAACACAATAAAAATCGGTGGCCACCTAAAAATATATGAATAAATCAATAGTTAAATATTGCTTCACAAAAGGAAACTTTCCTTGATAAGGATGGATATCGCTTTTCCAGTGAAAGAGGGGACAATGTTAGCAGCCAATTTAGTAATTTTCAATCACCGCTTGTGGTTTTAATATAAATTGTCCAGTGCACTTTAGATAAATCTCATACTCACAGATTCCATACAAATGTGACGTTGGGCTGTAGCATCACTTTGAAAAAGCTCCAATACGAGCGAAACGCGTTAGAGGAGAATTGCCCGGTGTCTTTATCCAAAGAAGGGACCTTTAAACAGCCAGCAATCACCGATATTATCCGCTTACAGCAGCACAAACAGAGACCGCAGATCCATTCCTTCCAGCTGACAGAGAGCGGGTGAGAGACGCGACTCTGCAGCTTCACGCAAACAGCAGCACTAACAGAGACCGCAGATCCATTCTTTCCAGCTGACAGAGAGCGGGTGAGAGACGCGACTCTGCAGCTTCACGGGCCAGCCTGACGCCTGACTGTGACCCCAGCCGTGTGTGAGAGACACGGCGTCTGGACTGAGTTCAACTGCCGGCTTTTGGGTCAGTGTCACGGCGACGGAGTTCTCTGCGGGTGTAGAACGGAGAGTCACAGACTAAAGTATACTTACCAACTCTCCTGCCTCCCTGCTAATTTATGCTACAGCCCAACGTCACATTTGTATGGAATCTGTGAGTATGAGATTTATCTAAAGTGCACTGGACAATTTATATTAAAACCACAAGCAGTGATTGAAAATTACTAAATTGGCTGCTAACATTGTCCCCTCTTTCACTGGAAAAGCGATATCCATCCTTATCAAGGAAAGCTTCCTTTTGTGAAGCAATATTTAACTATTGATTTATTCATATATTTTTAGGTGGCCACCGATTTTTATTGTGTTGAGTTTATATATGTCTGTTTATGTATAAATGGGATGCGGTCATTTGGTCTACTGCATTATGGTAGAAAGTCATTAGGTCGAATCCATTAGGTCGACATGCTAAAAGGTCGACATGACTCTAGGTCGACATGACTCTAGGTCGACATGGGAAAAGGTCGACATGATTCTAGTTCGAAAGGTCATTAGTTCGACAGGTCATTAGTTCGACAAGGTCATTAGTTCGACATTGTCTATGTCGACATTCACAAGGTCGACATGGAGTTTTTCACTGTTTTTTGAGCCAACATGTGCCGACAGGCGGTATTTCATGCCCTACCATCCACTAGGGCGTGGTGGGAGAATAAAATAGTGTGCCGAGCGTAGCGAGGCACCGTGCCCGACGCATTGCGAGCGCAGCGAGCGATGCGAGGGGATGCAGTGCACTTTAAACTGTGTCCATGTCGACTGTGTTGACATTCAGGTAAAAAAAACAGTGAAAAACCCCATGTCGACCTTGTGAATGTCGACATAGACAATGTCGAACTAATGACCTGTCGAACTAATGACCTTTCGACCTAGAACCATGTCGACCTTTTCCCATGTCGACCTTTTAACATGTCGACCTAATGGATTCGACCTAATGACTTTCTACCATAATGCAATAGACCAAATGATCCCAACCCGTATAAATGTATATAAAGAAAATTCATTTTAATTTTATATATTGATATATTCATACTAATAAATATATATTTATTTATTATTTAGTAGTGATCGTTGATTTAGCCCACGTGCACCTGCCATATAAGCGCAGTCTATATAAAAGGTCTTTGGTTGGACAGGTGGGGTAAACTTAGGTGCACCCAACACCTGATTAGGTGCGAGATCACAATCGCACCATTTAGTCTGCTGCTCACTATATATAAAATATCCTTGTCACAATATTTAATTAAGATTCTGATAAGCAAAAGTAAAAACATCACAGTTTGATCAGCGCCTATCACAGGGAGAAAAGTATAATACTTTCTTTCCCAAAAATTCTATAGGGTATCGCCAGCTTTTGCTGGCGATGCCCCACATCGTGGTAACCTAGCAGTGGGGCTTTAGTCTAGTCAAGTTTATTGTCATCAGCAGAAGGAGAAACGCTCTCTGCAGACGAAATTGTAACGTACATAAAATACCAGTACAATAAAAGCAATATCCACATATAACATACATTTAAAAAAATTAACCAAACAACATCTAAGCATTCAACATACGTACTGTTGATGGTAGGAAGCTATTGTGCAGACTTGTGCATGCCCTCAAAGTTCTAAACTTTTTATGCGAGTGTAATTTCTCAAATGTACTGTAAAAAGGATGGCTCGAATCCGCTAAAATATTTTTAGTTCTCTGAGATTCTGGCACTATAAATCTCCAGAATGGTTGGCAGCTGCACAATGATTTTACTTACTTTTTAGTGCATCCCAAAATGCGGTAAAAACCCCGGTAACAGGGTTTTTACAGCATTTTTGCCCCGTCCCCTAATATAATTATATAAGTTCAGAGAAAATAGAATAAAATAAGCAATAATTCCTCAATTGCATGTATAATTAGAGTCCTTTTAGGACTGAAATTTTAAAATGTCCTGTTTAAAAAGCAAATGTTCATTGTAAGTAATGAGAAAGTTTGCATAATTACCTAATGGTTGTTTTGGAGCTGGTATTTTGGCCTGCCCGCCCACCCACCGGCCAAGGAGGTCAGAGAGAGAGCACTCTTCATGAGCTGATACGCTGCCGTCCACCCACAGGCTTGAGAGCGGCAGCATCGGAGGGTAGGCCAGCATGCACACAAACCCGAGGACGGTGAACTAGCCCTACCAGAATCCCTGAGTCGACCCGAATGCCTCCGGAGCAAGCGCCAAGTGTTAAGCGGGCTTAACACTACAATGGCTTATGCGGATGCCCGGGCGCTGTGTGGCTATCTCTGGGTGATCCACAATCCAGCAAATATTTTACATGCATGTATATATGTGCTGTGTGATTCTCCCCCCCCCCCCCCCCCCCCCCCCCACTACTTTGTCAGTGCTGCAGCAGCCTCTTGTAGGAGTGCCAGCTCTCAAGAAAGGAAGACTTTTGAAGGCCAAAGCTGCCTCACCCACAACCTATCCTATATCATCAATGCCCCCCAGCATGGGTGATGGAAAATTGTCCCTGCTACTTGGCACAATAAGGAAAGCTATTTAAAAGGGGCAGAAGTAGCAACTGTGAAGCCTTCATTGACACACAAGCAGTGGCATAACAATGGTGCAGCAGACCCCACCAGGGCTTGGGGTAGCCAGTGTCAGTGGGATCCTCAGGGTGCACTAAAAATACCTGCTGCAGCAGCCAGTAGGAAGAAAGAAAGACAGGCAGCCAATCAGGAGTGAATGCTCCCGATTGGCTGCCAGGACCTTGCTGTCACCAATTTTGAAATGCCTCATCGGATCCACAGAGCACAGGCAACAAATTTAATCAGCTCAGCCTGTTACCGGAATGGCAGGATAAGCTGTGGCCTGACCTCCAACCAGCGCACATATGCCCCTCTCGTGGACGTAAGCAGGGAAGTGGGGTTGCTTCCACCTGCCCCTGCCATGATCAGCCAGCTGCCGGCTGGGCGTCCACTATGATTTATATTTAAAAAATAAAATAAAATCAGGACTCTCTGCATCAGCAGTCCATGGCTCCCTATCAAGTGCCTGACAGTTGACCGCTCCACCTCCTGCCCTGGGGCCAGCAGGGAAAGATCAGCAGTGTGCACAGCATGCAAACTGCTACTGCCTATCAAATCCCAGGGGAACAGTGACCAGCCACACAAAAAAGGCCAAACAACTTAAACGTGCTTGGCCTCATGATGATATATTGGGGAAGGTGGCTAGTACATAATATTATATCGGTCCTGCTATAGCTTAATGAATGGACTACATGGATGTCACTTTTAATTCTGGCGATACATCAATTTCACGGCATCTCAAGTAAATCTTTAGAAAAATCCTGAGCTTGCCCCTGTGGTATGTAGGATAACATTGTGTGGCATAATATGTATGCATGATAATGTGTTATGGGCATCACAGTGTGTGGCATTATAAGGTGCGCCATAATGTGTTATTTGTAATGGTCATTACAGAGTGTGGCATAATGTGTAATGGTGGCTGGAGTGAGAATGCAAATTAGGGGAGTATTCAATGGCTTTATTCTCCATGTACAGCATGCCCCTGACGGCGAATTTTAACCCAGGGACAGATGGCAGGCAGGGAGATGTAAGCCTCCCTGCCTGCCCCAGAATTTGTGGGGGAGGGCTCCCAGGGACACAGGCAGCAGAAGCTGTCCCCCTTTCTCCCCCCCCCACACGAGAGCTAGGCAAAGGGTAGGGAGTCGCTTAACTGGTCCTGCTTGTAAGGAGCCGGGACCAGTGTGCAGTGAATAAATGAATGTCTAATGAGCAGCTCCCAGCTACCTGCTGGCAAATGTGTTAAAAAAAAAAAATGTAAAACAAAAATTACAAATAAAAATTCAATATATATTAACGTGCTTCAAGCACATGAATAAAAATAGCATGCCCGGTCACAGAAAAAAAAGAAAAAAAAAAACGTTCTTTTAAAAGATCACTTTCCAGTTCACCTTAAAAAGATGTCGAATGCAAAACGGTGAATCATGGCAAAAATCAGGGAGAAAGCAATTCGCCATCCTAGCATTAAATATACTCTCGGCGAATCCCAGGGAAATCCCCATTGAGATACACCAGCGAATTGCAGCGAGCATGAAACAGAGAACTGGCCGGCATTCACTGTTCGCTTTCGGCGAACAGTGAACATTGAATAGGGTGAATATCATTTTCAGTGAAAAAGATTCACTGCAAGGAGTGAAAACAGCCCGATTCGCCGAAAAAAACACGGTCAATCGGGAACATTGAATACTGGCCTAAGTGTTGGCCTAACTATGTGCAGGTTCACCAATTAACAAAGTATGAGTATATGGCCGCAATAGTTACACAATAATTAATGAGGGAAAAACACAAATGATGTGAAGGGAGAAGGAAAAAGATCAGCGTGATGATGCCCGACTCTAGCTGTAACCATCCGTCTTCAATGAGTGACGGATTGAAGGACGGTTACAGCTAGAGCCAGGCATCATCACGCTGATCTTTATCCTTCTCCCTTCACATCATTTGTGTTTTTCCCTCATTAATTATTGTGTAATTATTGCGGCCATATACTCATACTTTGTTAATTGGAGAACCTGCACATACGTAGTCCAACAACTATTTGCATTCTCACTCCAGCCACCTCAGATACCTAATATCCTCTGTTTTATAGCTTGTCAATACAGCATTACTATTTGATATACAGAGAGGGTCACAGGCATCATATTTCACCCCGTGTTTATTAATCCAATTTAACAATTTTGAAACATTATTGGTCTCTGCCTTCTTCTGTGTGGGAGAGACTTTCTGGTAGCGCATTTCAGCCCTGCAATGCTTTTGCACCAGGGCTGACCTAACGCTACAGACAGAAGTGTCCTCTGCACACCACTTTTTTCCATCAACGTGTCATTGTCTTCTCGCACCTTCCGTCCACTCATATGACGATGCCAGGCAGCAGAAAGACTTGAGGGGGATGTTCTAACATCCTCACCCCCTTACCGCCCCCCATCGCATTCATAATTATCGCATATGCACTAACATATGCCATAATTATGGCAAAGGACAGCTCTTGCGTTAAGAGCTGTCCTTTGCGGTGAGAGTCAGCGCGTCCCATGGTGACCCGGCGGCTCTCCCCTCCGTCCCTTACCTGGCACAGCTCTCCTCCTCCCTGCACCCGGAAGAGGATCATAGTGCAGGGAGGAGGAGGTCACATGTCCGGGCAGCACAACTCTGTGCTGCCCGGACTCAGGTGAAGGGGGGGGGTCGCGTTAGAAGCCCATAGGCTTCTATGGGGCATCGCCAGATTTTTGTGGCCATGCCCCCGCCGCGGTAACCTGGCGGGGGATGCTTGGAGCATCCCAAAATGCGGTAAAACTCCCAATAACAGGGTTTTTACAGCATTTTTAGTTTAGAGAATCTCCCCCTTGATCTTAACACATCGTACTATATTATACTTACCTTTTCTTTCCCTTTTGATACCTGTGCTTATATTAGTCATAGTGCCAATTCATCAATAATTGCTTAAATTTTAAGCCTATACTTGATTTATCATAAGCGGAACCAACTGTACTCTTTATTATTATTATTATTATTAGTGCCTAATTAAGCCAATACTTATGAGTTCATTTATATCTAATGTAAATTACATTACACTGATTGTGTCCCTAATTAGTCTGATTTTAGGACCCAATTTACCCTAATTTTAGGTGTGGAATAGACCTTATTTATTTAAGTGTCTTGCATTACCACTTATTAGTGGCACATATTAGTACACATACTGTACCTACGCATACTTAAATAACACCACCCATTCTACTGCATTAATATAATTAACAATTATCCAGTAGAATTTTTACCCTAATTGTTGATATTTTATATAAGATGTGGAATTAAAAGTTCAGTTTTAATACATTTCATATCACTCATTGTAACAAAAGTGTGCCTCCCACAAAGATATCTGTTTTCTGACAGATTGCCTGTCTCCTATGGTCAAACCGCCATTATTTGTGAGTATTCGATTATTACATTTGGGGGGGGGGGGGGGCACCTCCAACAGCAATTAACCATCATATGTGACAAGGATTATTATGTTATTATAAGTTTATGATGGTTGGTTAACCTATCCAATTAAAAGCAAATTTTTGTCCTGTGCGGAATACTATCTCTCTCTGGGGCAAATGTATTAAGCCTAGAGAAGAGATAAACTGGAGATAAAGTAAAAGGAGATAAAGCACCATCCAATCAACTCGCAACTGTTATTTTCAAACACAGCTGATTGGCTGGTGCTTTATCTCCTTTTACTTTTTATCCACTTTATCTCTTTGCTCTATACATCTGCCCCTGTCGGTCATAATGTGTAATGAGCATTACGATGTGCGTGTCATATGAAATGGGCATTACGGTGCATGGCATCATTTACATATAATGCCATGCACCGTAATGCCCATTTCATATAATGACAAACACATCATAATGTCATTACGGTGCATGGCATCATGTGTAATGGGCATTACGTTATATGGCATCATGTGTAATGGGCATTACGTTATATGGCATCATGTGTAATGGGCATTACGTTATATGGCATCATGTGTAATGGGCATTACGTTATATGGCATCATGTGTAATGGGCATTACGTTATATGGCATCATGTGTAATGGGCATTACGTTATATGGCATCATGTGTAATGGGCATTACGTTATATGGCATCATGTGTAATGGGCATTACGTTATATGGCATCATGTGTAATGGGCATTACGTTATATGGCATCATGTGTAATGGGCATTACGTTATATGGCATCATGTGTAATGGGCATTACGTTATATGGCATCATGTGTAATGGGCATTACGTTATATGGCATCATGTGTAATGGGCATTATGTTAAATGGTATCATGTGTAAAGGACACTACAGTGTATGGCATCATGTGTAATGGGCATTATATTGTGCGGAATAATGTGTAAAAAGGACATTATAGTCTTTGGCAATGTGTAAATGATTAAGAGCAGGATAAAATAAAAACAAAATCAAGGCAAAACTCAGAAAACTGCAAGGGGTGGGGGGTGGGGGGGTTTCCACTCTTGGACACATTTCCTTTATAAACCAAGCTCTCAAATGCACTAGTTTCCAGAGCTTGAACCAAGCAGACACCATTTTATAGAAACCTTATTCAGATCCATTCGGTTCTCCGTGCATCGGAGGACCGATGTGTGTTGACGCATTTCTGTGCATGTGCAGTGGGAGGGCGGAAAGGGGTGGGGGCGCCGGGCAGCCCCATTACCATATGGGAAAGCCCAGCGTTTTATGGGTGTTCTCATGGTACTGAGGCAAACACGCGGATGCGGGCAGCTGACACCACCGGATGTCAGCTGCCTGCCCTGTCCTCGCACAGGGCACCCGCAGTTTAGAGACGCCATATAGGTGTCTCTGAACTGCGAGCATTGGAGAAATCCTTCGATGGTCGCCGACCATCGAATGATTTCTTCCCGCCTGTGAATGGATGATTATGTAAATCATCTATTCGCAGCCATGCAGGGGGGGGGGGGGGGGGTCCCGTGCGAAGGGGGGAAGCCGGAGTCATCAAATTTTGCAGCTTTGCGAGTCAATCAGAATAAGGTCCTTAGTTTGCGCAAGCTACGGAAGACAGGTCCATTATGATTATAATTACATGTCTAAAGTCATACCTGCACTATTAACATCATTGTGAACGTAGTAAGTGACAGGATGTATCGCACCCACAATGAGATGACTGATGCATCCTTCCCCCAGGTTTTTTTTCCTGTAGGGTAGAAAATGCCCTACAGCAGTGGTTCCCAAACTTTTGAATCACGGTACCCTAGAGTATCAGAATTGCCTAAACATTTTGTTTATAATTAGTTTTAATTATGTGGTGAGGGACAAAGTTAGATTCTGTTTGTCCACATATTTTATGTCTGGCAGCCATCAGAACTGGTTTTGCCAATTACACTGGCTATAAATAATTTGAATTGGCCCTGGACAACTATCCCAAGGCACCCCAGGGTGCCACAGTACACAGTTTGGGAACCACTGCCCTACAGTATATAGTGACTCATCTCACGCTGTAATTGTGATCGCACAGGTCATCTTTAGTAAATTAAAAGGTAGCCATTCCAGTTACAAATAAAAGGTTTCTTTTGAATAGTATTGTGCAAAAAATAATAACACGTTCATCAATAGTGCCCTTGCTGGTAAAACACCACAATGATTAGGTAACATACATAATACTCAGAATGAATGTTCATTTTTTCAGATGGATTCAAACATTCTTTTTCCTGTAGAAACACAAACACAATAAGTTGATGGTATAGTCAAAAACATTCAACAGTTCCATACAAAAGTAGATGGTTAGTGTGTTACTTAAGTACAGGAACACATTTTTAAATATTACAGTTTATGCTGTTGCTATCCTGCAAGACAATGGGCCCAATTCAGTATGGATTGCAAATTAGAGAAAAGCCTGTGTTCAAAAAGTCACCATCCAGAAAGAAAGAATAAAGAGGGATAAAGCAGTGCCCCTGAAGCTACTTACAGGTGCCGTAAAAATAAATATTTGTACCCTTTTATGGTACGCCTATTATCTCCCTCCCACGCAAGGCAACAGATGCTATCTTTTCCCAGTACTCCTCATTACATGTCCGTGGGTGGGATTCTCTAGTAACCCCCGCCACACATCGCCGGCATCTGCATTGTTAATATCCGCATATGCCCTAAAATATGCGATTATTAACGCAAAGGTGAAGGCCGGCGATGTGCAGCGGGTCCCCCTCACTCCGGGAACCCTCACCCATCGATGAGGGCTCCGCTTCCTCCTCCCTGCACCCGGAAGCAGTGCAGGGAGGACAAGATCACTGGTTCGGGCAGCACAGCAGGAGGCTGCCCGGACACAGGTGAGGGGGATGTGTCGCGGATCGGCAGGGGGTGTGCAGGGTGGCAGGGGACGCGAAGGGAAGCCCATAGGCTTCCATGGGGTTACGCCATCTAGAACTCCTGTAACCCCCTGCAGCAAAGCCCCGGCGGTGGGGCTTTACTGCATATGAAAATGCGGTAAAAACTCAGAAAACTGGGATTTTACAGCATTTTTAGTTTGGTGCATCTTGACCCATGTGTTTCTAAAGATCCACACATACTAAGTGATATTATAAATGATATCACTCATTTTGCCCCTTCTCATTGACATCATTTATAATATAGTTTAGTGTGTATGCTCCACGGTTAACGATGCATGCTCCCGCAGGTCGTTAAGCGTTCTCCATTGTCCTGCATGTACACAGGGGTATGGATCATTAGGTCTACAAGATGATAGTCGACAAGCATTGGGTCGACACCATTAGGTCGATTTGCTGAAAGCTCGACATGGGGTTTTTCACTGTATTTTGACCCGAATGTTGACACCGTCGACATGGACACAGGATAAAGTGCACCGCGTCCCCTCGCATGGCTAGCTGTGCTTGCCATGCTTGGCACACTATTTTATTCTCCCACCATGCCCTAGTGAATGGTAGGGGATTGAAATACTGCCTGTTGACCTTGCCCATGTCGACCTAATGCTTGTGTCAAACGAATGACCTGTCAGCATGTCAACCTAATGACCGTATCCCTGTACAGAGATGGTGCACATTGTTAACAATGGCAATGCTGCAGAAATCCCTGAGTACACACATTGTGTAGTTTGTACCAGGGCCGGATTCAGCCTTCGGGTGGTCCGGGCACTTTAGACAGGGGGGCCCTCTCCCTTTAGTCATTACTGGCCGCAAACAGCACAGGAGTATATTACACTACATTACAGAACACAGAGTAAAGGCAGTATAAACTTAAAAGACCATAGAGTTGCAAAAGCCGACAGGCAGATAAAAGCAAGCGGCAATATTAGCAGCAAAGCTTTGCATGTAGATCATACATATGAGACAAGTTCAAATGTAAGGACATGTTATAAAGCAAAGGTAGGAACATTGAGCTAAGAGAGTACATGTAAACTCCAAAGTAGTTGGGAGAGTACATGTAAACCCCATGGCTAAACGTGCTAGTCAGAGCATCTGCATTATCAGAGAGTTGTAACCGTAATATATGTGGTCTACAACTGGAGATGGTCAGAAAAATAGGGGAAAATTACGTGGGAGAGTATGTACAAACTTGCTGGTATTAGATGTCTTGTGGGTTCTAGAATGTACAACAGGCTGATAATCTGAAAGCTCTAATGGGGAAGTGACCATAAGGGGCTCAGGTTAAAGGATCAATAGTCAATGAGTAACTGCAGGGGGGGGGGGGGAATATATACAGTGGGGCAAAAAAAATAGGATTTTAATACCTACCGGTAAATCCTTTTCTCGAAGTTCTTATGGGATACAGGGAGTCGTTCTTAACGATGGGGAAAAGAGCTTATCCAAAGGAGACAGGCACATATAAAACTTTATACAGGGTGTACTGGCTCCTCCCCTCTGCTCCCCTCCCTCTAGCTTCAGTTAAGTGAACTGTGCCGAAGGAGAAGAACAATATGAGAGGAATATGTGTATATTTACCGTGGTGAGATTCATCCAGCACACCCAACATACATTCAACATAATAGACCACGTTAGCAACCCCAGAACCTGGGAAGTCTAAGGGCCTAATAACATGTCAACATGACAACTTTTTTGAACTGTGTTCCCACTGGAACAATGTATAGGAATTATCACCTAAGTGACAATTTACACTCGTGAACCTTTAAGGTACACTATGTAACAGTAAGTTACCTAGGTAACCTACACCCTTATGTCCGCCAGGAACAAAAAGGGTAGCAGAAGGACCCAGTATTGGTCCACATCTCACAAAGTGAGCAAGGCAAACCTCCGCACAGAGGCGGGCGCCCTGTATCCCATAAGAACTTCGAGAAAAGGATTTACCGGTAGGTATTAAAATCCTATTTTCTCTATCATTCTTATGGGATACAGGGAGTCGTTCTTAACGATGGGGATATACCAAAGATATCAGAACGGGCGGGATTGTGCGGAACCTATTGCCGCAGCACCGCTTGCCCAAACTGAGTATCTTCAGTGGCCAGAGCGTCAAACTTGTAGAATTTGACAAAAGTGTGTTGGCCAGACCATGTGGCTGCTCTACACAATTGTAAAGCCGAAACTCCTCGGGCAGCCGCCCAGGATGTCCCCACAGAACGAGTAGAGTGAGCTTTCACCCCAACAGGCATAGGCAGCTTTGCTACCACATAAGCCTGTTTAATGGTTGCACATATCCATCGTGCAATAGACTGCTTGGAAGCAGGATGCCCAATCTTTTGGGCGTCATAGAGGACAAAAAGTCCATCAGTTTTGCGAATCCTCGCTGTTCTCCTGATGTAGACACGGAGAATCCTTACCATGTCCAAAGACGTTGGCACCTCAGAATGAGGCCCACCAGCAGGAACCACAATTGGCTGGTTCACATGGAACGCAGACACCACTTTGGGTAGAAAGCGCGGGTTAGTGCGTAATTCTGCCCTGTCTTCAAAGAATATCAAATATGGACTCTTGCAAGTCAATGCCCCTAGCTCCGAAACCCTCCTAGCCGAAGCTAGGGCTAGTAAGACCACTGTCTTCCAAGTTAGATATTTCAGGTCAATTTCCTCCAAGGGCTCAAACCAGGAGGATTTAAGGAACTTCAGAACGACATCCAAGTCCCACGGTCCCACTCCTTGCAGAAATGTCTGCACTTCAGGTATATTAGCCAGTTTCCTCTGGAAAAAAAACAGATAATGCAGATACCTGCACTTTCAAAGAGCCTAGCCGTAGGCCCAGCTCCAGACCTGCTTGTAAAAAGCTAAGAAACCTTTCCAGTTTGAACTCTGAAGGAGTAAACTTTTCCTGTTCACACCAACCCACATATCTTTTCCAGATATGGTGGTAATGTGCAGCCGTTACCGGTTTTCTTGCACTTGTCATAGTCTTGATGACCGAAGTGTGAAATCCCTTCTGAGTCAGGATCTGCCGTTCAACTTCCAGGCCGTCAAACGCAGCTGTTCCAAGGCCTGGAAGACGCACGGTCCTTGCATGAGTAGATCTCTTTGCAGGGGTAGGCGCCACGAGTCCCTTTGTAGACTTAGAAGCTCCGGGTACCACGTTCTTCGTGGCCAGTCTGGAGCCACCAGAATCACCTCAGTTCCGTCTTTTCTTATCTTCCTTAGCACCCGAGCCACTAGGGGAATCGGTGGGAAGACATACACCAGGCTGTTGAACGTCCACGGTATGGAGAGGGCGTCCACTCCTTCTGCCTGAGGGTCTCTTGCCCTCGAGAAGTACCTGGATACTTTCCAGTTGTTCCTTGATGCCATCAAGTCTACCAGTGGGGTCCCCCACCGGGCCACCAGAGAACTGAATACCTGGTGGTGTAGACTCCATTCCCCGGGGTGGAGCTCGTGGCCACTGAGGAAATCTGCTTCCCAGTTGTCCACTCCGGGTATGAATATGGCCGAGAGCGCCTGGCAGTGACTCTCTGCCCAGGACAGGATCTTCGATGCTTCCCTCATACAGGGCCTGCTTTTGGTCCCGCCCTGTCTGTTCAGGAATGCCACAGTAGTGGCATTGTCTGATTGGATGCGGACCGCCTGGCCGCTGAGGAGAGGGGCCGCCTTCAGAAGTGCGTAATACACAGCACGTAACTCCAGGTTGTTGATATGGAGGCGTGTTTCCCATAGGGTCCACTTGCCCTGAAAGGACTGACCCATGGTCACTGCCCCCCATCCCGTGAGGCTTGCATCCGTGGTGACTAAGACCCAATCCTGGATGCCAATCCGACGCCCTGCCAGCAGGTTGGGCGTGTGGAGCCACCACTGTAGTGACAGTCTGGTCCGAGATGACAACACAATTCGCCGGTGCATTTGGCGGTGTGATCCGGACCACTTTCCCAGGAGGTCGAGCTGGAAAATCCTGCTGTGAAACCTCCCGAATTGGAGAGCCTCGAAAGAGGCGACCATCTTTCCCAATAAGACAATGCACTGGTGCACCGACACCTGGGGGGTTCTCAGCAAGTCTGTGACCAGCTGCTGGATGTCCAACACCTTGTCCTGTGGCAGGGACACTCTCATGAGAGCCGTGTCCATCACCATCCCCAGGAACTGGAGTCTCTGTGAAGGGATCAGAGAGGACTTTGCCAGGTTCAGGAGCCAACCATGACCCGACAGGGTCTGTATGGTAACTTGTAAGGCTGTCTGTAATTCCTGTGGTGACCGCGCCTTTACCAGCAGGTCGTCCAAGTATGGTATCACACAGATACCCTTTTTTCTTAAAACCACCATCATCTCCGCCATCACCTTGGTGAATATGCGCGGGGCTGAGGACAAGCCGAAAGGCAGTGCGCAAAACTGATAGTGCTCGTTTAGCAGCGCAAACCTCAGGTATTTCTGATGAGGGGGCCATATGGGGATGTGAAGGTAGGCGTCCTTCACATCTAAGGACGCCAAGAACTCCCCCTCCTCCAGTGCCGCTATCACGGCCCGCAAGGACTCCATCTTGAATTTGGTTACTTTCAAGAAGGGATTTAGGGATTTTAAGTTCAGAATCGGGCGTACTGACCCGTCCGGTTTTGGAACTACAAATAGGTTCGAGTAATAACCCTGCCCCCTCTCTAGGGGAGGGACCCGGGTTATCACCTTGGCCTGTACCAGCTTTTGGATTGCTTGCTGCAACACCCTTGGTCCTCTGGGGACGCTGGGAGGCCTGATTTGAAGAACCTCTGAGGTGGCTGTGCTGCAAACTCCAGCTTGTAGCCGTGCGTAATAAGAGCCTGCACCCAAGAATTGAGGCACAAGGCTTCCCAAACCTGGCCGAAGAACGCCAGTCTGGCTCCCACCTCTGCCGGAGCTAATGGTGGAGCCCCACCGTCATGCTGCGGGTTTACCTGCAGCTGCCCCGGATGGCCGCTCTGCGGTGGCCGAAGCAGAAGGCTTCCTGAATTTACCACGGGAGCCTCTTGCAGCATTTGAACCACCCCTGGCTTTAGGGCGGAATTTACTTGCCCGAAAGGACTGCTGGGAGTGAGCTTGAAAGGGACGCTTCGGCGCCTGTGGAGTTGATGGTAGGAAAGTGGACTTTCCCGCCGTGGCTTTAGAGATTAACTCGTCCAAATCACTCCCAAATAACCTGCCACCTGTGAAGGGGAGGTTTTCTACACTCCGTTTGGAGTCAGCGTCAGCTACCCACTGCCGGAGCCAGAGGGATCTGCGCCCTGACACCGCCATGGCTGAGTTACGGCCGTTAATGGCTCCGAACTCTTTCTGCGCTTCACACAGAACTTTAGCAGTGTCCTGAATATGGTGTAATTTCTCAGACACCTGTGCTACTGTCATATCGCCCAGAAGACCTTCTTGGATCTGGGAGGCCCACGTGTATATAGACTTGGCCATATAGCAACTTGCTAATACTGGCCGCTGACACGCGCCACTAGCAGTAAAAATGGACTTTAAGGTGTTTTCAACCTTTCTGTCCGTGGTATCTTTTAGTGAAGACGACCCTGGTACTGGGAGTACCATCTTTTTGGCTAAGCGAGACACAGAAGAGTCAACCTCTGGTGGCTCCTCCCACACCTTACGTCCCTCAGGATCAAAGGGGAACGTGGATTTAAACTTTTTAGCCACTTTAAACCTCAGTTCTGGGTTATTCCACGCTGACTTGAATGTACTTTCCAGGTCAGACTGCTCAGGGAAAACTACCTGTTGCTTTTTCTGAGTAGCAAAAAAGGCATCCCCTGCTGTGGATTCAGCTAAGGGAAGGTCCAACACCTCCCTGAATAATTAATGGCTCTGTGCCCCGCAACAGTGACTGTGAAGCATCAGGCTCCTCATCACCTGCGTCTGCATCATCCACATCATCATCGTCATCCCCATCATCAGCCCCAGAATCAGGGGTTTGAGAGGGGGCCCTTCTCTTGCGAGTATCCCCAGGGGTGGGAGTGATTACATCCACTCTGGCAGAGAGGATAGCCAGCTCCCTTTGTACTCTCTGGGTCTGTGCTGCCGTAGCAGTTAACTGTGTAGTCACAGTTTCAAGCATGGCTTTCATTCCTGTAGCCCAGGCAGGCTCTTGTGAGCTGTCCTGCGTGCTACTCTGCTGCCCAGTAAGCTGTGGGGGAACCCCAGTACTTTGTGGGGACATGCATGGCTCACAAGTAACCTGTGATGAAGATGCTGGCACAAACTTATCACTGCACACCATACATGTAAGTTTCCTCACCATTGTGACAAACAAACAGTCTCCCCTCACACACCGCGCACACACAGTGGATATGCAGTGTGATATAATCCAGATAAATACTATGTGTAGCTTTATCTGATCTTGTACAGCTTAACAAGCCAGTGGGGTGGTGTACAGAGGATAATGGAGGAGACCAATACACCTGATAACCTTAGCTCTCCGATTAGAAGGGCTGGTAATACAGTACAGTAATCAATAACAGTACTTTTACAGTGTAAGCAGGCAAGTGTACAAGTACACAAGCGCTGAAAACCTGAAGCTGTCTCTGCAAGCAGATTCCCTCTGATCCACACCGCTGAGGAGTGTCTGGAGCAGTATAATGGCGTTTCCAGCAGCCAGGGAAGAAGCAGGAAGCAGGTTTTGGCGCCCTCACAGAGCTGGTCTCACTCTGGGTAAGCTCCGCCCAGCGTAATGGCGCCGGAGCTTACCTGCGTTTTATACCGAGACTGACATTGGGGAATGTCCAAACCTCTTTGGTAACTGCCCTGGACAAAACAGGAACTGTACCCTGTCCCAGTGTAGGCAGGGGGTTACGCGGTCCCTGTGCAGGGCACCGCCATACCGCCGCACAATAACCCGGGGACCCCACGGCGGGGGACCCCGGGGTAATACTCACCACTGACGTCTTCAGACTGGACTAGGGGTGTGCGGCGTGCCAGGGGTGTGCGCGCTGCAGCACAATGTCCGCGGTAACATCACCCACTCAGGACGGTGGTCCTGTGGCAGGGACAGCTCGGTACCTTGAAGTGGCCAGCAGCTGAACCCTTCCCCTAGTCTCCTACGACGCAGGACTGCTGTTAAGTCCAAACAGCAGCCCCAAAATAATAAAGAAATAAAACAGAAGATAAAACTCTCTGGAGCTCTTCCTGATCTGTGCTTCTCCTGAGGCACAGTTCTCAAACTGAAGCTAGAGGGAGGGGAGCAGAGGGGAGGAGCCAGTACACCCTGTATAAAGTTTTAGATGTGCCTGTCTCCTTCGGATAAGCTCTTTTCCCCATCGTTAAGAACGACTCCCTGTATCCCATAAGAATAATAGAGAAATATATATATATATATATATTTGGACAGCTGCGTCCTGGAGTGACCTAGCCAGTCTCCAGACGTCAACCCAATCAATAATTTGTAGAGGGAGTTGAAAGTCTGTGTTGCCCAATGACAGCCCCAAAACATACATAACAGATCTAGTGAAGATCTGCATGGAAGAGTGTCCCAAAATACCTGCTACAGCATGTGCAAACCTGGTCAAGAACTACAGGAAACGTTTATTTTGTGTGTGGTGGTAAAATTATGAAACTGAGGGTATCACTTTAAATTTCACTTTACTAAAAGGTATTCACAAGATGGTACAGATGTCCTTCACTTTTAAATTCTACCCTACAGTATCCTCTCTGTGTTGGCGATGCTGTAGTTCCAGAGGCACGTTGCTTCACATCTGGTGGGATTGTCCTTTGATGGATTCAGTATTAAATCCCGGCGGTCGGGATCCCGGCGTTCAAAATCCCGACGCCGGAATCCCGACTGCCGAAATCCCGACAAGGGGGTGTACGTAGATCACCCCCCCTTGCGGGCTCGCTGCGATCGCCACGGAGGGAGAAAGTGTCGGGATTTCGGCGGTGGGATTTTGAACGCCGGGATCCTGACCGCCGGGATTTACACTGCATCCCGCTTTGATAACCCCCTTCTGGAATAAGGTTATAGAGCGATCCACTGAAATTGTAGGCTATCCAGTCCCAAAGGGCCCAGATTTTTGGCTGCTTTCTCACTCCAACATTCCTGTGGCTGCCTATAAAAAGTCTCTTCTTAAACATTTAAATAATGCAGCCAGAGCCATCGTACCTGTACGCTGGCGCTCAGTGGCACCTCCTACCCCCTGAGAGTGGTTCCAGTGCATAGATTTTTACATGTACATGGAGGACCTTTTCTACGCAGACTTGGATAAACACTCTGAATATGTAGCTACCTTGTTTGGTTGGATGGACTTTAAAACAACAAGGTCCTATACATCCTTGATGCCCACCAGTACAACGTAAGATACCAACCAATCTGAGACATTTGAAAACTGACCACTGATTCACAATTGTGCTTGCACTTCTGTAACTCCCCCCTCCCTTCCCTCCCCTATTGTCTTTTCCCATTGTAGTTGCTATTTGTAGTTGTTGTTAGGCTATTTGTTTATTGTTATAAAATATAAAATGTTGATGACTGCCCACTACCAACTGCTCTTTTCTCACACAACAATAAGACTCAGATATGACGTTCACCCTGATTGCATTTGTATGTCCGTTTTACATGTATAACTTAGAAAGGTCTTAAATAACGCAGTGGAGTCGTTGATTGTTCACTATCACTGCACGTGTTGTGGAGGTTGTCAACTTTTCAAAATAAAGAATTTATAAAAAAAAAAATTCACTTTACTAATTTGGACAAAAAAATAAAATAAAATAAAAACTAAAAGAAAGTGTGGAAGAATTGGTGATAGGGGTGTTGGAAAGTTGGGAAAAGTGAGCTGTTATAATGGTCTGTTCTGGGAGGTTTGATGGTTCCTCTTAATTGGTGTTTTATTCACACCTATATGGGGTTCCCCTTAGTAGGGACATTTTCGTCACAGTATCACTGTGGGGAGATTCCCTATTGGAGTTCAGATGGTCTGTACTAGACTCTTTTACACTCCCATAGGTCTTTTCTCTGTGGCCTATGGTCTCCCTCAGTGACTTAATAGTTTGTTTTTATAGTCAAGTGTTGACACGTAGGAGGGGAGCCTTAGGAGCTTAGGGCGATTCACTATGAACCCTTTTACAATCCCATAGACTCTAGGTGAGCCTATGTCCTCTCTGGGCTGTGCCTATAACTCCCTGTTTAGTTACTGATCCTGCCTGCGGTGTCCCGCTGGGCAGGTAGTGGTGGGCAGTCTGTTTGGCACTCACGGTTTGAAGCCTCAGGCTGGGGTCAGTCCGTCCGGTCATGTGTTTGCCTCCGTGGGTCTTTTGTGCAGACCTCATTCAGCAGACTGTTTTCCAGCGTCTGACACTGGCCGGGTGCTAATTAGCTGGTCTGTGCTGTTGTCCCTGTTTGCTGTACTTCCGGCTGTGACTTGCGGACTGCTGTTCGCGGCTCTCGCAAGTGTTGAGGGAACAGGTGGTGACAGCAGCTCCTTCTCCCCGGCGTGTTCTTTTCTGTGCACTGATGAATGTGATATGATTTAGGAGTTGGTGTATATAACCAACGCGTTTCAGCTGTAACAGCCTTTTTCAAGGTTGACAAACCGTTGGTTATATACACCAAATTAAGGCACAGAGGGCGGGATGTACTAAAGGGAAAATGCGGTAAAACCCCCGTTTTACCGCATTTTCCTATGTATCATCACCGGTTCGCCCCGTTTTCGCTGGCCAGGGTATCGCCACCCAGAGGGTGGCGATACCCTATAGAAGCCTATGGGCTTCTTTCGCCGCCCGCGCGCCGCCCCCCCCCCCCCCCCTCCCGTCCTCCTTTAACCTCCTCCTCCCCCTGGTGTCACAGCCAGGAGGACATCCGGCATCAGGGGGGAGGAGGAGACGCAGGGGGGCGCTGGCAGCCGCCGGGAGGTGACGGAGACCCCCGCAGCCCACATCACAGGTATCGCGGGGGTCTCAGTTACCGCAGCCCGATGCTAACCGCATATGTTAGTACATATGCGGTAGCATCGCGGCGGCTGCCGTGCGAAGGGCGGCGATGTATGTTGATACATCCCGCCCTAACTCCTACACCATATCACATTCATCAGTGCACAGATGAAAACACGCCGGGGTGAAAGAGCTACGAGAGTCGCGAACAGCAGTCCGCAAGTCACATCCGGAAGTTCAGCAAACAGGTACAACGGCACAGACCTCCTAACCAGCACCAGGCCAGTGTCAGACGCTGGGAAACAGCCAGCCGAACGAGGCCTGCACTAAAGACCCACGGAGGCAAATGCAGGACCGGACGGACTGACTGCAGCCAGAGGCTACAAACCGTGAGTGCCAAATAGACTGCCCACCACTACCTGCCCAGCGGAAAATACCTATGGGAGTGTAAAGGAGTCTATTACAGTAAACTGACAAAATGTTCACCCTATCTGTATCTTTCATACAAGAAACATTTTACTTTAGGCTTATCCAAACATTTATTTTCCACAAGAATATACAAATAAAGAGTTTAAAAATCATACAATCTGCGGGATTCTCTAATAACCCCGGCTGCACATCGCCGGCATCCGCATTGTTAATAATCGCATATGCAGTAACATATGCGATTATTAACGCAAAGGAGATGGCCGGCGATGTGCAGCAGGTCCCCCCTCCCTCCGGGAACCCTCACACGGCTGTGAGGGCTCTGCTTCCTCCTCCTTGCACCCAGAAGCGATGCAGGGAGGAAGAGATCACTGGTCCGGCCAGCACAGCAGGAGGCTGCCCGGACACAGGTGAGGGGGGGGGGGGGGTGTGTCGCGGATTGGCGGCGGGAGCACGGGGGACGTAAAGGGAAGCCCATAGGGTTACCCCATCTAACCAACTGGCGTAACCCCCCGCAGTGAAGCCCCGGCGGTGGGGCTTTGCTGCTTATGAAAATACGGTAAAAACCCCGAAAACTTTTTTTTTACGGCATTTTTAGTTTGGGGGGAAATTTACTAAGCCAAATACGGCAAAAACAAAACAAAAAAAAACCCTCATATTTGTACTACAAAATACGATTTTTTTTATTAGACATATTCGTATTTTCAGGATTTACTATCCTGAAATACCAGATTATTACCTGGTAATGGGTTTTCCTCTACTCCGCCATGGCAGCCATCAAGAATGGGTATCTCCCTGCTGGGTAGTGCTTTGGAAAGGAAAAAAAGACCTCTGGCTCCTATAAGAAGGCTCCTCCTCCGAACACCAGTGTCTTATATTCTTCAGCTTTAAAACAAAGGAACATCATTATTCCACATACACCCCCCTTTTCTGAGCGTTACACTCAAGGGAGGGAAATACCGCTGCCATGGCGGAGTAGAGGAAAACCCATTACCAGGTAATAATCTGGTATTTCCTCTGCCTCCGCCATGGCAGCCATCAAGAATGGGTCGTACCCAAGCAGTACTGTATTTCATAGGGAGGGCATACTCACGTATAACTTAGGAACAGGCCAACGGCCATATAATGAATAACTCAATAAAACGTTTCTTCATGTTTCAATCTATTGCTGCACTCAAGATCTTCCTCCCAAACTTAGCATCTGCGGAAGACCAGACGTCTACTCTGTAATGCTGTGTAAACGTGTGCGCTGAGGACCACCCTGCGGCTTTGCAAATTTCTGTCAGTGATGCAGATCCTTTCTCTGCCCATGATGACGCCATTGACCGCGTTGAGTGTGCTTTAAAACCTTCTGGTGGCTCTTGTTGTCTTATGACATATGCTTGTCGGACACAGCTTTTAATCCACCTTGATAAAGTCTGTTTAGAGGCTCTTTGCCCCTTTCTTTCTCCCTCTGATAATATAAATAAATTGTCGGTTTTACGGAATTCCGCCGTTCTTTGCTTGTAAATGGACAGGGCCCTGACCAGATCCAGACAATGTAACCTGCTTTCCTTATTGTTCGCCGGATTTGCGCAGAACGTGGGCAATATAATCTCCTGATTGATATGGAACTCTGACGCCACCTTTGGTACAAACAGCGGGTTTGTCCTTAAGACTACTCTATCCGTATACATTCTGAAATACGGCTCTTTTATCCACAATGCTTGGAGTTCTGAAATTCTACGGGCTGACGTCATGGCCACTAGGAATAATACTTTCCACGACAGAAATTTTAAGGCTACTTCTTGTAGTGGTTCAAACGGAGATTCTGTTAGTACCCCCAGTACCAGATTCAAGTCCCACGAGGGTACCGGACTTCTTACCCTTGGTTTAATTCTTCTTACAGCCTGCATGAATCTTTGTACATATCTGTTTTTAGCTATGTCCCAATCCAGTATGCAAGATATCGCTGAGACCTGCACTTTCAGAGTACTCGGGGAGAGATTCATCCTTAATCCTTCTTGCAGGAAAGAAAGTATGGTGACCACACTGCGAGGATTTTTCTTATTCTCCTTCGCCCAATACGCATACTTCTTCCAAACCCTATAGTATATCCTCATGGTTACCGGCTTTCTTGCCTTCAGCAAGGTCTCCACTACTCCTTCACTGAAGCCTTTCGCTTTCAGACTCCTGACTTCAGCAGCCAAGCCGTCAGTTTCCACGATTCCGGCTGTTCCTTGCATACCTCTCCTTGTACCAGTAGGTCCTTGGTCGAGGGTAACCTCCACGGGTCGTCTATTGCCAATTTCTGGACTGTATTGAACCAAGCTCTGCGAGGCCAATACGGTAGGATCGCTAATACCTCGATCTTTTCCCTCTGCAGTTTCTTTAGTAACTTCTGAATTATTGGTATCGGGGGAAAAACATAAGCCCTCTCTATGTCCCAGGGCACCGACAGGGCGTCTACTTGTTCTGCCAACGGCTCCCAGAACCTGGCAAAAAATCTGGGTACTTTTTTGTTTATTGACGTTGCCATAAGGTCTACCTGTGGACGTCCCCACCTTTGCACCAGCTCTTCGAAAATCTTTTGGTTGAGACCCCACTCTCCTGGCAGACATTCCACCCTGCTTAATTGGTCTGCCACCACGTTTTCCTTCCCTGCAAGGTAAACTGCCGTGATGGTTAGAACCCAAGCTTCTGCCCACTCGAACAGTTTGGTGGCCACCTCCATCAATGCTCTGCTTCGTGTGCCTCCCTGTCGGTTCACATAGGCCACTACCACCTGGTTGTCGGTCCTCACGATTAGTTCTGCACCTTGTAGTTGGGTCTGGAACCACCTGCAGGCTCTGACCACTGCCTCCATTTCTCGCAGATTGGAGTGAGCTTCTTTCCAGTCTTGTTGCCACCTTCCTTGAGCCACCTGATAATTGCAGGTTGCTCCCCAGCCTGTTTCGCTGGCGTCCGTGGTCAGCGTAACCTGTGGCCTTGTGCCAAAAAATCTTCCTGTTGTCAGCCTGTTTTCTGCTGTCCACCAGTCCAAGTCCTGTCTGGCCCTTGTTGACAGGGTTATTTTTTGGGACAAGTCCTTTGAGTTTTTGTTCCACTGTAACAGAAAACAGTTCTGCAGTTTTCTTGTATGGAATCTTGCCCAAGGGACTACCTCTATTGCTGATGCCATGAGGCCTAACACCTCCATGTAGTCTCGTGAGGATGCAACGCGTCTTCTTTTTAGGTTTTTTACTTGGTGAATTAGTTTTTCTCTTCTGACCTCTGTTAAGGAGATTTTCTGCTCCCTTGTATTTATCACTACTCCCAAGTATGTTATTTCTTGAGTGGGGGTCAGTTGGCTCTTTCTGTAATTCACCAGCCATCCGTGCTCCAACAGACACTGCACCACTCTGTCTGTGTGTTCCTGGGCTTTCTCCTCGGAGTCTGCGACTATTAGAATGTCGTCGAGGTAAGGAAATAATCTTATCCCGGCCTGTCTTAGTGCGGCTATCAATACAACTAGCACCTTGGAAAATGTTCTTGGGGATGTCGCCAGCCCAAATGGTAGGGCGTTGAACTGGTAACTTTTGCCCATCAGCCTGAACCTCAGATATTTTCGATGGTTTAAGCAAATCGGGACGTGCAAATAGGCGTCTTTGAGATCTATACACGTCATGAAGTCTTCCCGACTTAAATCCAGAATTACTGACTTGATACTGTCCATTTTGAAAGGTTTCACCTCTATGAACTGATTGAGTCGCCTCAGATCTAGAATGGTACGAAACCCTCCTGTTGCTTTCTTTACTACAAAAAAACGGGAGAAACATCCCCGGAATTCTTGCCCTTCTGGCACAATGCTGACTACTTCCTGTTCCAGCATTTCTTGCAAACTTGCCACTAAGGCTTTTCTCTCTTCCCTGTTCTTGGGAATTGGAGACTGAACAAAAAACTCTCCGGGAACTCTGTTGAACTCCACTTTGTACCCGGAGGATATTATCTCTTGGACCCACTTGTCTCCAGTGGTCCCGGACCAGACGCTTGCAAATTTCAGCAACCTGGCCCCTACTGTTTGTGACCTGACGTCACTGTGACTCCTTTTTGGAGGAGAATTTGTCTCGATTTCTTTGGGCACGAAAATTGCCCCGTGATACCCAGGATCCCCTTCTATAGGGTCTACCTGGTCTATAAGCCCGTGACTCTCTATAGTCCTGAGGCTGAAATCTCCCGAACTTGGCTGGAGGTACTCGTCTGCCTCCTTTGTCTTGAGGAAGCCAAACCGACTTCCCTCCTGATATTTTAGCCACAAGCTCGTCCAATTGTTTGCCGAACAAGTAGTCCCCTTGAAATGGCATGGACAGGAGTTTATTCTTGGACTGCACGTCCGCTGCCCATGGTTTCAGCCATAGGGCCCTTCTTGTTGCAGCTGTCGCGGCCCCTGCTCTGGCTGACAGTCTTACCGCGTCCATAGACGCTTCACAGATGAATTCCACTGCCAACTGCACATCCTGGACCACCTTTAACAGTTCAGAACTTGCCAGTTCGTCTAAAATGTCTCCCTCGAGTTGCTGACACCAGCCTCTTACTATCCTGGAAGTTACCGCCATTGCTGACGCTGCTTTAAGAGAAGCCCCCGAAATTAGATGTTGCTTCCTTAGGCCCAACTCGATTTTACGATCCATTGGATCCTTAAAAGCGTTGGCCTCTTCTAGTGGCAGTGTCGTCTTCTTTGACAGCCTCGCCACTGCTGCATCTATCTTCGGTGCTTCCTCCCATGAAAGCACCTGCGCCTTGTCAAAGGGGTACATTTTGTTAACCTTCCCCGGAATAGCCACTCTTTTATCCGGCTGTTTCCATTCCTCTGTTATTATGTCCCTCAGAGTTTGGGACAGGGGAAACGTTTTAGTTTTCTGCTTTTTATCTTTAAAAAGCATCTCCTGCAGGCTCACATCCTCCTGCTTGTCCTCAATATCTAATGCCTTATAAATCCGGACCAACAGGTTGTCGACCATGTCGGCATTAAAGTCTGAATCCGATCTGTCCAGACCTGGATCCTCCTCCTCTTCATCATCCAAGCCCCCACCAAGCGTACTAGGGCCGGCAGACTGACCCGGTAAATCTTCCGTATCCTCATTTAACACAAAGCTTTTCCGCTTGATGGGCATTTTGCCCGAATCCTCCTTAGGTGCGAAAGTATCAGCCAGGGCTGTTTTTAGCATTTGTACTAAGCTCGACATTTGAGCCGGGGAAAACATCTGAGACGCTTTACAGCCTTCACATACTGTTCCTATATGCTTATCCGGCAGCGTTTTATCACATGCTGTACATTTGCTGAGCACCACTTTCTTCTGCTTGCTTTTCCCTTTGTCCTTACTAGATTCTGACCTAAAAAAATATCACCAGTCACTACAGTCACTACCAACATAACACCCTGTGGACACCCTACACCATATGCTGCTCACCCCGTTTTTGTACCCGACTGTCTGTCTTCCTCCATTATGAGTAGTGCGCTCCTGTAACAATACACACCATCTATTAGCACTGCTACAAGCCAACCTAAGTCCTACCACAGCTTTAGCAACAACCACTAACCAAACACCGGCCGCTGTACTGACCTCCTTACAGCGCTTTCCTCACGCCCGATCTGCTAGACGCTCACTGCTGCGGGCCAGACGCTTGCACCGCCGAGACCTCAGATCAGCGTGACACCAACGCCGGCTTCCCTAAGACCTGACGCGTACCGGAAGTCGCGCCCTAATGACGCGCCTCCTCTGTGTACACGCCGCGCGCACTACTCGGCGCCCGCCCTTAGCACAGAGCCAGGGCAGGAGAAGCGTGTGCCGACAACCCGTGCCTGACCACCGCTTTCTTCCCCCCGGACGCCGCCGCATAGCTACCCCATGGGGCCCGCATTCGGCATTACGGAGTTTACACTCCTTCCTCCTCTGCATGAAGCCAGAGCTGCTGCAGGGAGCGACAGTCTCTACACAGGTGAGCTGGTGTCCACACGCATTGCACTACCCGGAAAGGAAAAAAAGACACTGGTGTTCGGAGGAGGAGCCTTCTTATAGGAGCCAGAGGTCTTTTTTTCCTTTCCAAAGCACTACCCAGCAGGGAGATACCCATTCTTGATGGCTGCCATGGCGGAGGCAGAGGAAAATACGTTAATTCGTATTCATGGCACATTCGTATTTGTATTTACAAATACAAATGTATACGCCATCGATAGAATACGAATAACCATTCAATAGAATGGCGATTCCTAATTTACTAAGCGGCCATATTGAAAATACGGCCGCTAAATGCCGGCCAAATACACCAGGAAAATACACTTAATTTTCCTAGCGTATTTGAAAGAAGCCTGCACCGATCAGTCAGATCCGTGCAAGCTTCTGACTGGGGGAGGGGCTGGTTACGCCCCCCATGCATAGGTGCCGATTTATGTTTTTGCTGGTGGGTGCTCAAGCCAAAAATATAGGGGAGTGGCTTCATGTGAAAGGGGCGTGGCTACAAAATAATACTGATTTCTATTACGCAGCACAGTTGTCTCCAATATTAAAATTATGGCAACAGTGGCAAGTACATAAATGCCCCCACAGTTCCAAATACATAAATGCCCCCACAGTGCAGGTACAAAAATCCCCCCCCCACAGTTCCAAATACATAAATGCCCCCACAGTTCCAAATACATAAATGCCCACACAATAACTGTGCTAGCGACGAGGGGGTGGGGGGGAGTGCAGTGGGACACGGGCAAGTGGGCCGCTGCTGAGCGGGTGGGTGCTCATCAATTTCGGTGGGTGCTCGGGCCCTCAAGCACCCACAGAATCAGCACCTATGCCACCACGACCGTAACCAACCCCAGGCTTACAGAGCTAGTCCTGGTTTTAAAAAATCAGGGGGGAAATCAAATAGGGTTCCAGGCCAGACCTGAGTCCCAAAATATGGGGGACAAAATTACTAAGGGTCACCCGTATTTTAAGAACCAGCACCAGGCCCAACCAGCCAGCAGAGTAAGGTCACAGCCGGGGTACACTTATTATATAAGGTCATTACACCCTGACGGGATTTCAGAATTTCCGTGCCCAGGCTGAAGCCAGGGGATGTCCGCGATGCCCCTGTGCGGTGGGCATCGCGCTGATAAAAGTGTAAAAAATAGATTAAAACTATTGTATATTGCTGTGGAACTGTGAGTCCCAGCAAGCCTCCCCCGCATGCAGGGACTTGGAGAACCACAGCAATACAAACAGTTAAATAAACACACTGACATACAACTAAAATAAAACTTTATTACATACATAGCCCACTTATACAGATACGTACCTATCTTAAACCCGTAGGCAGCCTTCCGCCCGTCCATCAGTGCGTCCAGAAGAAATCCATAGGGGTACATGTAGAAGCAAATTAAACTTACAAGGGTCCTTCGGGGTAGATCGCATCCTCTTTGTTCCATGTAGGCATCCAGGGTCTTGGCAAAACAAAAAAATGCAGACACCAGCGAACTGTTAGGAGGAGACGCAGGATGTTTGTTTACAGCCTGCGGCTCCTCCTCCCGAATGCCGCTATTGACCACCCAGTGGTCAATCAGGAGCTGCTAGGGGGCCATTTGAACACCCTGTTCACTGTGGCCACAGGCACCTGGCGTATGCACATGCGCAGGGTCATTTCTGCGCATACAGTACGCCCACCATCGGAGCCAGTGCAAATATTCGGGCCCGTGCAAACGTGTGCCTCAGCTCCCGAAGTTCAGCACCATTAATTATTGCCACAATGGTAGAGAGGTGAAGCTGCAGCACTACCCAATACATGCCAGCCACAGGGGGGCACTGGTGTACTGACCCCCCCCCCCCCCCCTGCCCCTCCCTTAATCCGGCCCTGGCTTGTCCTAGTTTAAGCAGATGAAATGGGTGTTGCATGTGCATTTTTAAAAATTAATTTTAGTTTATTTTTTTACGTGCCCTAAAACAACAGTGCATTAACCTCTACCATTGATTGTTGATATTTTTAAAGCGTGACTGCAAACTGGTTCATTATGGAAACTTCTGACGCAAATATTAAAGTATCATAACTTCTGGATAACAGAAATACTGCAGCATTCACACAGGGTCATGGCCAGTAATGTATCACAGCCCAGAAAGGGATATATCTACAGTATATAATTAAAACAGCGGTCAGATGATTGACAGCAGCATCCCAGAGATTACAATCCCAACAGGGGCCGGGCAAGTATACTTAACCTCTGCCCCTACAAACACCAAGGTATGTGCCCCCTGATGGGGACACCCTGAACAACCCGCCAGTCCTACATAACACAGATGGTCGATGTACACGCAGGTGATCCTTTGTTGCATCTTTAGATGCAGTAGCAGATCACAGAAGTGTGAATGAGATGTGTTAACAAGACGCCTCCTGCTGTATTTGCATCTTTTAGCTATATCTGCTGCACGAACGTCTAGGTAACAATCTTCATTCATTTTAATCGCAATGCAAAAATAAACAGTTTACATTACCACTATTGGCAATACATTATGTAGAAAAATGACATACCAGGCTACTAATACCCCATTCACATCGCTTCGGTCGCACCCAGGATTGCTTTCACACTAATCCTGGGTTGCCCATTATACAGAGAGCGACCCGGATTTAACCATTGTCGAATTGCAAGGTTGGCCTACCCGGGTTACAAGCTGTGGTTCTTTCACACTGCACCTGGGTCAATAAGCTCACCAACTCGGTAATAACCTGGGTCCCCTAGGAATCCAATTAGAACACACAGTTTTCCTACCACACAATTATGGTGTTCAAAATGGCAGTGATTCTTAAACAGTGAGGGGGGAGATGTATTAAGTATTAACAAGAGATAGACACGAGGGTAATAAAGACTGGGGTACTTGTGTATTTTGGCGGCGCCCCCGATGTCCGTCGTACGACGAACAGATCGCATCGCATCGCATGCCATGCACCCGATGGCATGCGATGCGATGCGACGCGATTTTGACCCCCTATACGACCAAAAATCGTATAAGCACCCTAAAGGGTGCTTTTGAGCACCCAAATGGGTGCTTACAATGTTAAATGCACCCCCACGCCACCCCCCGCTATAAACGTGAACCCGAAGCGTGGCGAGCGCAGCGAGCCCGCGAGGGGCGGCGGTACGCGTCCTACGACCTTTTCATACCCCCACTATCCACGTCGGCGTGGAGTTGAGAATAGAATAGTGTGGCGAGCGCAGCGAGCCACCGAGCCCGAAGCGTGGCGAGCGCAGCGAGCCCCGCGAGGGGACGCGGATACCTTCACAGTTATACGCGTCCCCTCGCGGGCTTCACAGGTGTCCGTGGCGACGCGGACACCTGTGAAGCCCGCGAGGGGACGCGTTTACCTGTGAAGGTATCCGCTGCGCTCGCCACGCTTCGGGCTCGGTGGCTCGCTGCGCTCGCCACACTATTCTATTCTCAACTCCACGCCGACGTGGATAGTGGGGGTATGAAAAGGTCGTAGGACGCGTACCGCCGCCCCTCGCGGGCTCGCTGCGCTCGCCACGCTTCGGGTTCACGTTTATAGCGGGGGGTGGCGTGGGGGTGCATTTAACATTGTAAGCACCCATTTGGGTGCTTAACATTGTATAAGCACCCATTAGGGTGCTTATACAATGTTTAATCGCATCGCATCGCATCGTATGGCATCGTATGCCATGTACAATGGCATACAATTTCAAAATTGTATGCCATCGTGCACTATCGTACGATATCGCGTCGCATCGCATACCATCGTATGTGTTATGGTATGCGATGCGATGGGCGCCGCCAAAATACACAAGTACCAAGACTGGTTAACGACTGGCCAATCAGATCCTATTAGGATCTCCTGTTAAGGCTTAATATATCTGCCCCTGGGTGCCATGGGGTTATGGACCAGTATCAACTAATTTATGGTCAATAAACAGTGCTTATGGTTTTCCAATCATAACTATGTGGACAAACAAAAGAAAGTCTTGTCCCTCCCCAAAGTACAGTTCCTGCGGACGGCATATACACACACACACACACAACTTACTTGAATTCTAATATTAATAAAGCTTCTAACATTCTAGACCACAGGTTCTCAAACTCAGTCCTCAGGGCCCCACACAGTGCATGTTTTGCAGGTCTCCTCACAGAATGACAAGTGAAATAATTTGGGTGCCGGACGGGGTCCCGACAGTCATTTACCGGACGTCAGGATCCCGACTGTTAACACACAGACAGACGGGTTCCCTACGGCAAACGGCTATTCTCCCTCGTGGGGGCTCCACACTCGCCACCGTGCCCGCAAGGGGCTTTGTTGCGCTTGCCATGCTGTCTGAGTACAGCCAGTCGGGATCCCGATGTCGGGCTAATGACTGTCGGAACCCTATACCACACCCAAATAAATTGCTCTACCTGTGGATCTTTTAAAATGTGTCAGTGAGTAATTAATGCACCTGACAGGTGAGGGGTGACCTGGGAAAGGTGAAATGTGTGGGATCCTGAGGACAGAGTTTGAGAACCCTTGTTTTAGGGCGAGGCAGCTAAACCTGTCCTTAAGCTCTACCAACAGTTCACGTTTTCCAGACCACCTAGCAGGTGCAGGTATGGATCATGGGGTAAACAGTGCCTATGTCTACATGCAGAACATTGACACAAGTAAAAGATCAAAACGAAGAAAGATCGACATTAGTTTTTCATGGTTTTTGAAGACGTGGGCTCCCATTTAGTGTAGAGCGAGAACTCCATGGCTTGCTTCATTCAGCATGCATTCACTGCTGTGCTCAGCACACTTTACCATTCCTAAATCAGCATTAGGCCTGCATAGATGTTAGAGTATGACAAAATTCAAAAAATTAAGAAAACAAATCATGAAAAACAAATGTCGAACTATCATCACAGCTATTGCATAGGTGTAGTCATTAGTTACTGTCACATTTACAAACCGACACATTGTGCAGATCCACATGTGGCCTGGAAAACTTGAACAGTTTGTAGATCTTGGAGACCCATTTGGCCACCCCTTTTGTAAGTGGACGCAATTCAAAACAAATTTGAGAACTGAAAATTTTACACTGTCGCTCAACTTTATCACTATACAGTAAATGCCTACTGTAACAATCACATTTGCATTTAAAATTTCTACCTTTAACTATAAAACACTGGAACATCTGAACAGCAAAGTTGTACCGTACTGTACACAGAGAACAAACAAACAAAAAATCTTCTCTTAATCATAATATAAACACTTTAAATGGCCATAAATAATCCTGAACAATAACATATCTAGAAAAACCTAATGCTAGCTATAAACCACCTAATGTGAATTTTAGAATAGACAGGCAAGTGGTGGATTTTCACAATTCCTGTTTAACTGCCATTTTTAAATGAGCAACAACAAGGCCCACACTTTTTATTTAAAAAAAAACTGAAAAAAGTGGCGTTTTGAAAATCCACTGCTTGGAAATTATTCCCCGCTGACTGTAGTGGCAGCCATAACCTTACCAGTGACATAAACACGCACGATCACACACCACGTTTGTATATGCTCCTACCATACTCTACAGAACTCGTCTCGTAGAATGCACGTAACGAAGAACACATCTGACGCAACAGGACAGCTTGCAGAGCCTCTGGGTACACAAAGAGCGCTGTAACCACGCATACGCTCATATCAGTGTTACAATAGAAAGCGCCGGGTGACCTCTGACGCTGCTGCAAGGCCGTAGTCACTCCGCGGCTGCGGCGGCTCGCATCCACGTGCACTGCAGTGCGTGCGGGGCGGGCTCACTTTGGGGGGAACGGAAAGAGCTCCGTGTGTGGTGGGGAGGAGCTCAGGGCCTCAGGCCGGGTGTGGACGATAGGACGCTAGTTGGCTTCAAAATCAAACTTCTAATGACAGCTTCCCAGACTTTTATTCAGCTAAAAAAAGTTGACTTTAATGGGGTCTGTTTAAAATGTTGGTAAACAAATATGTTAGCATTGTGTTTTGAGCAGTTGGGGTTTAAACTAATGAACATGACCCATCTCAAAATGCTCCCACTTTGCCTCCCCCGTATGATTGCCATCACCTATTTTGGAACACCATTTTTTTTATCAATTCATCACAGGTGCTAGCAATCATACATTAAAGAGGAAAGTCCAGGAGCAGAGCATTTTGAAACTAAAGAAATGTACACTTTCCAACTGTCCTGTTATCACACAAGTGGTAAATTCATCTTTATGCTGTGTTGGGGCACATTACTTAGCATATGGCAGGGTTGCCTACCTGACCCTCTCCTTCAGGGAGAAAATTCTCGGTTCCTGGACTTCCCTGGTAATGTATGATTGCCATCACCTGTGGTGAAACAACGTTCTCATACCCTCCAAATGTACCGTTTTAGCCGGTACAGTACCGTTTTTTTTAACAGTCTGTACCGGCTAAAATAAAGTGTACCGATTTTTTACAGCTCTGGCTGAGGGACTCTGGGAGATGTAGTTAATAATATCGCCGACTGCTCCCCAGGGAGTATGGGAGAGCATCCGGCCAGGACTACATCTCCCAGGGTGCACAGCTGTGGGAAAAACTCTGGTTGGGGGAAGTCACAGCTGTGGGGGGTGGTGTGTGCGAGCCGTTACCCCCTCCCAGCACCCTCTCCCCTTGCAGCCGGGACCTGCTCCCCCTCTCCAGGCTGGATGGGTGGATACGGGTATGGGACACCCGGATTGGAGCCCTGACCAGAGAGTCTGTGCCCTCCACGCACCTCTCCTGGGTGCCGAGTCAGGGGGATTCAGGTGAGCGGGGACTTGGACAACAGTCACGCCCACTATCTACGGCCACACCCCCTGGCCTGTACCGATTTTGCGTCGGAAATGCTTTCTTATCAATTACCTAGCTCCTCTCAGGTGATGGCAATCATAGATTACCAGGGAAGTCCAGGAACACAGCATTTTCTCCCTAGTGGAGAGGGTCAGGTAGGCAAGGATGGCATATGGATGAGAAGGAGAGGGCAATACTGGACATGCAGATGATGGCCTGGCATAGTGCTGGGCATATGGATGAGAAGGAGAGTGCAATACTGGACATGCAGATGATGGCGTGTCATAGTACTGGGCATATGTATGAGAAGAGGAAGTAGCGCACAATACTGGACATGCAGATGATGGCCTGGCATAGTACTGCATACCGCCCAACATGACCCTCTCCAGGAGGGACAGAATGCTCTATTCCTGTATTTTCCTCTTAATGTATGATTGCCATCACCTGTGTTGAAACACCTTTCTTATCAATCAACCTGTTCAAAACAGGTGATGGCAATCATTAAGTAAGAGGGAAGTCCAGAAAAAGAGCATGGTGTCCCTCCTGGAGAGGGTCCTGTTGATGGCCTGGCATAGTACTGGGCATATGGATGAGAAGGAGAGTGCAATACTGGACATGTAGATAGCCTGGCATAGTGGCACTGAACAGCGTGGGCTGAGCAGGGGAGAGAGACTGTACTGCTGCAGTATCTGCAGCGGGAGAGAGGGGCACGGAACCAGGACCCTCCAACAGACCCAGGCCTGGGTAAAAAGTATCCCCCCCCCCCTGATGGCACTGACTATAACACAATAAACAGACTTCAATAAGTGAACCCTTAACCCCTTGAGTGGTGGGTTTTCTTTGGGCAGGACAAACCTACCAGGGCAGGTTTGTCCTGCCCCAGAAATACTCACCACAGAAGGGGCAGCCCCTGCTCCCCTGGGACTGCTGATGCAGGCTTTGGCTCACTGCAGAGACTTGGAGAAGTTCAGGAGGATGCTGGTGTTCTTGTACTCAGCCCTTTAATCTGTTTGGGCATTCCTGTGTTTGGACACCCGAACACACAACCGGCAGATCGCAGCCCTGATCTCCCTGATTTGAGTGGCGACGGGGAGGATCAGCAATGGGGCGGAGGGATCAGCAACATGGGGCATGATGGTGTACCAGTGGTTCACTGCCAGAGGCACCACTGGCGCACCCTTTCTTTGTAGTGGCATGCCCAGAAATGTCCTGGGAGAGCCTGCTTCTGCAGCATAACTCAGCCCGAGAAATTTCCGGGCATACCCCCGAATCGGTTTAAGGCCTAAAAACTTTTGAGAATTGCATAAACTTAAGACTAATAGCAGATATTGTATAGGCTCAAATTGCACCTAGCACACATCTCACCGTGAGCGGGCAAAATTCCTGCCCACTGACAAAGTATGATGGTGCAAAAAAAGGGGGGGATTGTTACTATGCACAGGCTAAAACAATTTCATTCAGCCAGAATTTTTGGAAAAATAAGGGTATATCCTATTAATTTATGGAGACCCTAACCATGTTATACAGGATTATTTTATAAACTAAATAACATGTCTGGCGGTGCTCCCATAGAGTTTAAATTAAATATTCAAAAAGAAAAGAGAAAAGAAACTCTTTTTTGCTGGGGCACTACTTACTAAATCTATACAATGTTTAAAATATTTTATTCAATTTTGATAAAAAAACATACATCACATATAACTAAGACAAACATACAGTGCGAGATTAGTTTGTGCTACTAATATATACGTTTTATCTATGTGTGTAGCATAAAAATCAAGTAGAATGAACCGTGCTAGGCGAAGAATTGTACATTAGAATTCAAGAAGATATGGGTAAGAAAATTGTATTACCACTTTAATAAGTTAGAGATGTCCCTGTGATCTGGTAAGTCTGAAATTGGATATTATGTATCACACAAAAGTATATTGCAACAAAATATATTGTAACTTAAATCCTATTTGTGGAAAATAAGAGTGGATAGTACAAGTAAGAAAAGATAAGGCTATCAGGGCAGATTACCTGCTGTGCTGCATCATATAGAATTACATTGGATACAGCATGAGTTTCTTCTGCTTACCAAAAAACCTTATATTTTTAAATATAGAAAACAGAGCAGAAAAAGGATTGGAGAATATTAAAGGGGAGCTTGTACAGGACTAGCCACTAACACTTACTGGTTCCTCTCATGTATGTAACAGCGGAGAGGGAGGTTCAGTGTCTAAGCTCCGTGTCTCAGAATCCTGACAGCTCTTAAGGAGTTACTGCTGTCGGCATCTAGCCCTTTGTTAACCCGCCGATGAGTGAACTCTGAATAAGTATCAGAAAAGGAAAGATTGAGAAAGTCCACAGAATATGTGGATTCTAATGTTTATAGATTGGTTAGTGTGTACAGAACACAGAATTGGTACAATATAAGTCTGGTTGGATTGTATTTTAAATATATAGCCACAAAGTTTCCCTATAGAGAATACAAGCTCAGGTTACTGTTTTTTTATGCATTACTGTTGCCCATTCCGTGAATTCACACACAAAAGTATCTACTCAAATTATTAAATTTTCATACTTAAACAATGCATATATAGCATCAAATTTCCCAAATCGGACTGGATCGCCCGTATATGGATTAAGGCAATAATCAACATGTATAGAGAAGTACAAAAAACCACAAATTTTTTGCAGATTGGTCAGTGTGTATGAAACACAGAATTGATACAATCTAAGATTGATAGGTTTGTATTCAAATATATATCAACACTAGTCTTGCGCTTAAAATCTGTAAATTTACAAATTATAGAACAATAGTCAATCTATACAGAAAGACAGGAGTATGAGATTTAAAGGTTAGTCAGTGTATATGAAATACAGAGTTGGTACAGTATAGGTCAGGTTTTAGATTGTATTTAAATATATATCGACATTGGTCCTGCACTTAAACTGCTATCCATAAATATACATAGTCAATCTGTACAGAGAGGCCACAAAGTTTCCCTATAGAGAATACAAGCTCAGGTTACTGTTTTTTTATGCATTACTGTTGCCCATTCCGTGAATTCACACACAAAAGTATCTACTCAAATTACTAAATTTTCATACTTAAACAATGCATATATAGCAGCAAATTTCCCAAATCGGACTGGATCGCCCGTATATGGATTAAGGCAATAATCAACATGTATAGAGAAGCACAAAAAACTACAAATTTTTTGCAGATTGGTCAGTGTGTATGAAACACGGAATTGATACAATCTAAGATTGATAGGTTTGTATTCAAATATATATCAACACTAGTCTTGCGCTTAAAATCTGTAAATTCACAAATTATAGAACAATAGTCAATCTATACAGAAAGACAGGAGTATGAGATTTATAGGTTAGTCAGTGTATATGAAATACAGAGTTGGTACAGTATAGGTCAGGTTTTAGATTGTATTTTAATATATATCGACATTGGTCCTGCACTTAAACTGCTATCCATAAATATACATAGTCAATCTGTACAGAGAGGCAGGAGCATGAGATTTGTACATTGGTCAGTGTGTATGAAACACAGAATTGATACAATATAAGTCTGGTTTAGATTGTATTTAAATGTCTACTGACATTAGTCCTGCGCTTGAACTGCTGAAATTGTTCAACTAAATATGGACATTAAGTAACCCATCAATATAAAGTAACGTTATGTGTGCAGACTATAACAATAGTAGTACTATCTGTTCTCAGCTATATCAACACCATCGCCATCCAATATATTGTACAGTCTGTATGCAATTAGTTCAAAAAAAATTACATAAACCTTTTAAGAGATAGTAGTAAAAGGTAGATTGCTATATGAATAAAGCGATATTTTACATTACCACTTCCCTGAGCTGAAATATGCAGCATATAGGTCCTGGAGCGTTCTCAGCTTTTTGCAAGGTAGAAGGCTGTATCTGGATTTATTCTGTGGACGGTACTGCTGCTTGCAGTGTCAGCTTCGTTTTGGAGCAATCTCAGGCTGCTGGGGGGAGAGGAAGGCTGTATCCGTGGGTAATGCTGCCGCTCACATTAACAGCGTTTTGGAGCGCTTGCAGCCAGTGAGGTAATAGAAGACAGTGTCTAAACGAAAATCCCAATAGTGCACTATAGATACTGTGCAGTTCTAGGCAAACAATTTGGAGTCTGTGTATCCTGTAACGATATCGTTTCGCCCTGAAGGCTTGTTCACGGTGAACAAGCCTTCAGGGCGAAACGATATCGTCGGTTTAAAGGGTATGCACTGTGCGCACAGTGCAAACCCATGAGATGAACATCCCTGCAAGTCTCCAAGATTGCATCCCCATTACAGGATACACAGACTCCAAATTGTTTGCCTAGAACTGCACAGTATCTATAGTGCACTATTGGGATTTTCGTTTAGACACTGTCTTCTATTACCTCACTGGCTGCAAGCGCTCCAAAACGCTGTTAATGTGAGCGGCAGCATTACCCACGGATACAGCCTTCCTCTCCCCCCAGCAGCCTGAGATTGCTCCAAAACGAAGCTGACACTGCAAGCAGCAGTACCGTCCACAGAATAAATCCAGATACAGCCTTCTACCTTGCAAAAAGCTGAGAACGCTCCAGGACCTATATGCTGCATATTTCAGCTCAGGGAAGTGGTAATGTAAAATATCGCTTTATTCATATAGCAATCTACCTTTTACTACTATCTCTTAAAAGGTTTATGTAATTTTTTTTGAACTAATTGCATACAGACTGTACAATATATTGGATGGCGATGGTGTTGATATAGCTGAGAACAGATAGTACTACTATTGTTATAGTCTGCACACATAACGTTACTTTATATTGATGGGTTACTTAATGTCCATATTTAGTTGAACAATTTCAGCAGTTCAAGCGCAGGACTAATGTCAGTAGACATTTAAATACAATCTAAACCAGACTTATATTGTATCAATTCTGTGTTTCATACACACTGACCAATGTACAAATCTCATGCTCCTGCCTCTCTGTACAGATTGACTATGTATATTTATGGATAGCAGTTTAAGTGCAGGACCAATGTCGATATATATTAAAATACAATCTAAAACCTGACCTATACTGTACCAACTCTGTATTTCATATACACTGACTAACCTATAAATCTCATACTCCTGTCTTTCTGTATAGATTGACTATTGTTCTATAATTTGTGAATTTACAGATTTTAAGCGCAAGACTAGTGTTGATATATATTTGAATACAAACCTATCAATCTTAGATTGTATCAATTCCGTGTTTCATACACACTGACCAATCTGCAAAAAATTTGTAGTTTTTTGTGCTTCTCTATACATGTTGATTATTGCCTTAATCCATATACGGGCGATCCAGTCCGATTTGGGAAATTTGCTGCTATATATGCATTGTTTAAGTATGAAAATTTAGTAATTTGAGTAGATACTTTTGTGTGTGAATTCACGGAATGGGCAACAGTAATGCATAAAAAAACAGTAACCTGAGCTTGTATTCTCTATAGGGAAACTTTGTGGCCTCTCTGTACAGATTGACTATGTATATTTATGGATAGCAGTTTAAGTGCAGGACCAATGTCGATATATATTTAAATACAATCTAAAACCTGACCTATACTGTACCAACTCTGTATTTCATATACACTGACTAACCTTTAAATCTCATACTCCTGTCTTTCTGTATAGATTGACTATTGTTCTATAATTTGTAAATTTACAGATTTTAAGCGCAAGACTAGTGTTGATATATATTTGAATACAAACCTATCAATCTTAGATTGTATCAATTCTGTGTTTCATACACACTGACCAATCTGCAAAAAATTTGTGGTTTTTTGTACTTCTCTATACATGTTGATTATTGCCTTAATCCATATACGGGCGATCCAGTCCGATTTGGGAAATTTGATGCTATATATGCATTGTTTAAGTATGAAAATTTAATAATTTGAGTAGATACTTTTGTGTGTGAATTCACGGAATGGGCAACAGTAATGCATAAAAAAACAGTAACCTGAGCTTGTATTCTCTATAGGGAAACTTTGTGGCTATATATTTAAAATACAATCCAACCAGACTTATATTGTACCAATTCTGTGTTCTGTACACACTAACCAATCTATAAACATTAGAATCCACATATTCTGTGGACTTTCTCAATCTTTCCTTTTCTGATACTTATTCAGAGTTCACTCATCGGCGGGTTAACAAAGGGCTAGATGCCGACAGCAGTAACTCCTTAAGAGCTGTCAGGATTCTGAGACACGGAGCTTAGACACTGAACCTCCCTCTCCGCTGTTACATACATGAGAGGAACCAGTAAGTGTTAGTGGCTAGTCCTGTACAAGCTCCCCTTTAATATTCTCCAATCCTTTTTCTGCTCTGTTTTCTATATTTAAAAATATAAGGTTTTTTGGTAAGCAGAAGAAACTCATGCTGTATCCAATGTAATTCTATATGATGCAGCACAGCAGGTAATCTGCCCTGATAGCCTTATCTTTTCTTACTTGTACTATCCACTCTTATTTTCCACAAATAGGATTTAAGTTACAATATAATTTGTTGCAATATACTTTTGTGTGATACATAATATCCAATTTCAGACTTACCAGATCACAGGGACATCTCTAACTTATTAAAGTGGTAATACAATTTTCTTACCCATATCTTCTTGAATTCTAATGTACAATTCTTCGCCTAGCACGGTTCATTCTACTTGATTTTTGTGCTACACACATAGATAAAACGTATATATTAGTAGCACAAACTAATCTCGCACTGTATGTTTGTCTTAGTTATATGTGATGTATGTTTTTTTATCAAAATTGAATAAAATATTTTAAACATTGTATAGATTTAGTAAGTAGTGCCCCAGCAAAAAAGAGTTTCTTTTCTCTTTTCTTTTTGAAAGTATGATGGTGGCTGACGAGACAGTGAATCCTAGTGCTCGCTAAGCCAGGGCAGGAGGCTGTGTGCCTGTGGCCATTCTCTCAGCCCATGGTTGAGAGAACTAGGGGTGAAACTTTTGCCTGTCCCAAACCCCACAATTTCTCATGGCAGCCCTGTGTCCAGGGATATACTGTAAAAAATATATATATATATATATATTTTGTTGATATGTAAAGAACTATCACTTTTTTAAATCTACTTGTGTTTTCTGTATAGTTGAGCTTTGAATTCACAATGAGACCACTTTGTTGACACCCTTCTAAATATATATACCCTTCTAAATATATATATAGGTGATTGTTAAACCCGGCAGCTCTGTTTTCTACCCTGGTGGGTATTCCTGTGTTCAGCAGGTGGATATTCTAGAAATTAAATGAAAACAGGCGCTCCATAGTCCATGTATCCGTTAAAAAGAATTTATTTTGGCACAATAAAATCAACAGTGGATGAGATCATGTACCACAGCGGGCGGTTAAGAACCGCACTTGATTGGCATAGAGAAGGTGTTAGACACCTAAGTGTTGGCGCCGGTTACACTCTCTCTCCGTACTCCTTCCTTCAGGTGACGATGCTAGGCCACGCCCCAACGCGTTTCATCATCGACTTCGTCAGAGGGCTCCTCTGATGAAGTCGATGACGAAATGCGTTGGGGCGTGACCTACCATAGGTGCAGGGGGTGCAGCTGTTATGGGGCCCAGAGTTTAGAGGGGCCCACTTTGCCTGTCAAAGTATTATGTGCTGTATACATTTTTCAGCATTAGGTGAAAAATAGGGGCACTTACAAACTTTTGCTATGGGGCCCACATCTATGTAGTTACACCACTGGAATATCACATGCTAAGCAATGATATCATTGCATTAACAATATCTAATTTATGAGGACAATATTAATTCCCCTTCTAATTACTTTAAGCAAAGAAGTCATATTCATATATAAACTTAGAACACAGCACATATCAAATTACACTGAGCTACCATAAAAGGCTTCAGTATAGACCAACTGTTAGTACATTGAAATTAACATGAATAAAGAATGATCTGCAAATACTTCTCCATGAAACCAAAAAAATAAAAAAAACTGAGCCTCAATTAATTAATGGAATGTTGTGGGGATGCATATTTTGAAGAAAGCCATCGAAACCAAATATGATTAAATTTGGATTCAGCCTTTACAAATAATAAATAAATATTTCTCACATACACATCTTAGTAAATTTCCCCCTATATGTCTTTGCTTTATCCCAAATTTTAGGGATTTTTTTTTTTTTTGCTATATTTATTTAATGAGTTGTTAATACATCTAGATTCAGTGGCGTAAGTTCCCAGTCGCCCAGAGGCAAGACAAATATTTTGGTGCCCCCCAAATAGTTCAATCAGTAAGGTGTCTGTTTCTAGTAATACCACTTTCACACCGCCAAAACGTTTAAAAAAATATTTTTTTTAAACGGTATTTAAAACGGGTCTGAGCCTTCACATTGCAGTAGATTACCGTTTTAAATACCGTTTAGGTATCATTCACATCAGTCAACCTGTTTAATCCCCTGAACACATTTCAAGGCAGAATGCAGGGGACAGCCTATCACAGGTCTGTAGTCTGTTGTTTTTACTAAATACCGTTTCAGAGCCATTCTCACTGCAAAAAAAACGGCTCTGAAACATGTAGGACTCTGCTTTTTAAACGTTTTGAAATACCGGTTATCTTTAACCGGTAAATCAACTCTGGTGCTTTCCCACTGCAGCCTTAAACGTTTTAAAATGGGGAAAAAATGGCAATATACCGTTTAACAAGTGCGGTGTGACAGGGGTATAAGACAGGTCATGGTTTCTAATACAGGGTGTGGCATATGCAAAAATGGTGTTTAGAATAAAGAGAGTGTGACGTCTATTGTCCTGCTAGGAGAGGGAGTCAGCCACAGAAGCAATATCAAAGGCTTTGAATTTACTGATTCAAACATTTACAGGGAAGGCTAACCTCTAAGGTGAAGTACAACCAGTGATTGCTAGAGGCCACGCGACGGACCTTAACAGAAAGTGAAAGCAAAATGATATGTTTCAAACTTGCTGGATATGGAGAGAGGGATCTGTGAAGACATATAGTGGAGGTAGGCACAGTTAGGGACTAAGCCATCATTTTGATGGGCTTTTATATAGCCAATTCATAATGTTGGCTAATGTCTTACTATCCTGGAGATAACAACAGAAAAAATGAAGTTGTTTCAGCTTTCTAGAGACTGTGTCCAGGTGCTGAAGTGGAAGGGGCATCACAGCCTATCCCAAAGACACAAGTGCTTGGATCTCCTAGCATACACAGGGAAACGCATCAATCATGTTGGCAACAATGGTTGTAGAACAAGTCTGAAAAGCTGCATTCCCGGGTACAAATCTACCTTGGCTTACTGATCAACCAGCTCCACCTACTGGACCATTAACCCATCATCACTTTGAAGCCCTGCGGCAGAGATCACTTTAGTCCTTCACTGACAGAAGCCATTAATAACTAAGCATTAATAATGCATTGTGTATGTCACAATATAGTGTTGGCTCAAATTGTAACATTTACTTGTAAGTGCATTGCATTATAGTTATATATCTAGGAAAACTTTTACAGTGTAAATTAACAATTAATTCAGCCTAAATGATTAAGGTTACATGGTATATAGGAGACACTTCCTCCATAAACACAAACATATTAATACTCAGACAATGAACAAACATCAGAGGGCTTGTTTAATAATGGACACATTTGCACAAGGAGCCAAGCAAGAAAATCTGTATTTACATATATAAAAGAGTATCGCGCAGGCATCTCTTTCATCACTCCGGGGTCCTAGAATGCTGGGTTACCCCTGAAAACTGTCTGGCTGCAGGATCCAGATGCTGCACGTAATGTTATAGTATAACCAGGACCGGCTCTACCATTGGGCAGCTTTAGGCAGCTGCCTAGGGCACCGGGATCTGGGGGGCGCCCGCCAAGTCTGCCTATCAAATTATCAAGGATGTCTATGAGGATCCTTGTTGTACTTAATGCAGGTGGCTGCTGTGGAACTTATAAGACCTCACCTCTGTACTTTCCCTAAAGGCTGAGGTAAACACCCAATTTTTGGAGCTTTCCTGCCATGCCTTAACGGTTTGAAAAGTTGGTATTGTGGAAGGGGGGGGGGGGCTGTAGGTTGAAGTTTTGCATAGGGTTCTGAGAAGCCTTACACCGGCCCTGAGTATAACACCCGGCTCCTGTCACCTATGAGCAGCCTGCAAGCCCCCACACCCCCGTACTGATGCCACTGCCTGGGGCAGGCATGTCCAAACTGTGGCCCTCCAGCTGTTGCAAAACTACACATTCCAGCATGCCTTGCCATAGTTTTAGCATTCCCTATTAGCAAAACTCTGGCAAGGCATGATGGTTTCACAAAAGCTGGAGGGCAATAGTTTGGACATGCCTGGCCTAGAGGGATGGGTGATGCATATAAAAGGGAGGGGTGTTGTACAAATTAATGGTCCCACATGGGGCCTATGGAAAGTAGTGGAAAAGAGTCATGCTTACAAACTTTATGGCTGCCTCATACAGGGAGGTGTAGCCAGATTGGTATAACATAAGTCGGCGGTGTGGACATGCACCCAGATTACAGGCAGGGCTACGATGATGCAATTCAGTGCAAATTGAATCATCAGCGTTTCACTAACTGGGGGTCCATGTCCGCAGTTGTCAACATAGACCCCAAATTTTTTTTAAATACTCTTGAACAACTCTTTAAAAAATTTTTGTGTGTCTACCTTTTTCATAGTGACATTTTGACCCTGTTGACCTATTGCATGTCGACCTTTTGGGGTCGACCTATTGACCCTGTTGACTTTTTGACTCTTTTGACCTATTGCAAGTAGATCTTTTGGGCTAGATTTATCAACCAGAACCAGTCACACTACAGTATATTACAGAGTTCCAAACCAATGCTTTGCAAAGGAAAAATAGCACAAGATGACATCTAATTATGCCTTTAAATATTGGAGCATCAGATGCACCTCTCTTATAAGCAAATTAAATCTTTTTACAAATACATATATGGATTATTTTTTATTGTGGAATATTACTGGCTAATTTGATCCGGTCCAGTCTCCTCCTATTTTCACTCATCATTACGGGCACCAGTTGTGATCTCCATCAAGGGCCCTTCCAGGACTGAACCCAAACGGAGGCTATCCACTCTGAGTGGGGGAGCATCACTCCACAAACTAAACCTACCCTGGGCAACTCTGGACAAACTGGACATCTCCTATACCCAAGTATTTATCAGTAGACGTTATAGGAACGGATTCACCCACCAGTGGTCATAATAAATACGGTACCGCAGGGGTTCCAAATCTTTTTCGAATCACGGCACCCTAGAGTACAGTATCAGAATTTTTCCACGGCACCCCTAGGCGCCAAAAAATATATATAAAATTAAGTAGATTGTGTTTATATGTGCTTCTTAGGTTCAGTTATGGTTTAAAGGGCAGGATTTGCTTCTGATTGTACATATATTTTATGATTGGCAGCCACCAGCACTGGTTTTGTCCATAAATAATTGATCATAAATAATTTGAATTGGTCCTGGACCACCAACCCGCGGCACCCCTGAAATTGTCCCGAGGCACCCCAGGGAGCCACGGCACACAGTTTGGGAACCACTGCGTACCGTATGAATTGGACTATTTTTTCAATACCCCTCTTTTTATTGTTTTTCTGCAATTTTTACTTTTATCATGTCATGCAAAACTTCATGCTTTTATAATTAAAACTATATTTTCACACCATTGGCACATATTTTCATTTGTATCTTAATTTTTATTGTTAAGCTCAGTGTATCCCCTTGTGGTTTTTTTTGGCTAATGTAGATGTCCACAAAGTCTGAGTAAACATACGAGACTTGATGGCAAAACTTCTTATAATACCAACGCATTAAACCAGCCCTGAAATGGATTTTGTGGACATCTACTCCTGATACAATTTATAAGAGGTACCGCTAATGTTTATCTGCCTATTCATCTTTGGAAGCAACGCCACCTCTCTACAAGCCGGGATGCAAATAACAGGTTATCTGTTAAGTAAACGGACTGTCTAGATATAGTGGATGAAATCATTTTGTGTGACCAAATATTTTTTTCCAATCAAAGAATATCAACAGGACTTGACATCACATGGTAGTCACGCCATGCTACTCAGTGAACATTTTGGATGACAAGGGTATATTTATGGGACCTACTGTGCCCTAGGCATCTGCCTACGTTGCCTTGTGGAAATCCGCCTCTGCACTTGGCCTTGCGCGGTCCCGATTTGTAATGTGTAAAAGTTGTTATAAGCAAATTATTTGGTAAGTAGTCCAAAAATGCTATTTAGAATATATACCATAAAGATCTGAATAGAGATTTCATTTCACCAGTCAAACAATAGTTTACAACCAAGAAATTATGTTTTCAATATTTGTTGCTCTGTCACCTTGTCTCATTGTTGTGTTGTTGCTATGTGGTCTAATAGTTTACTTTATTCAATACTACATAACTGAGTAAGAGATTTGTTAGCTTCAAGTTGAAAGCTGAGGAAAATATTCATGCACAAACAAGCAAACAAATGTTATATATGTACGGATATGTATGGGGCAGTACAGATGGTGTAATGGTTAGCATTACTGCCTCACAGTGCTGAGGTCATGGGTTCATCTCCCACCATGGCTCTAACCATGCAGAGTTTGTATATTCTCCCCGTACTTACGTGAGTTTCCTCCCACAATCCAAAAATATACTGGTAGGTCAATTGGCTCCCAACAAAATTAACCCTAGAATGTGTGCGCATGTACATGTGGTAGGGAATATAGATTGTATGTAAGCTCCACTGGGGCAGGGACTGATGTGAATGTTCAACTATACTCTGTAAAGCTCTACGGAATATGTATGCGCTCTTAATAAATAATAATTATATATATATATTTATTATTTATTAAGAGTTTCCTTTATATTTATTATTTATTAAGAGTTTCCTTTATATATATATATTTATATATATATAAATATATACATATATTTATATATATACATACATATGCATGTGTGTGTGTATATATATATATATAATATATATATATATATATATATATATATACATATATATATATATATATATATATATATATATATATATATATATATATATATGTATTTCCTACTGCTTTGTTATGAAAAATGCCCTCACTCTGTCCAATTACAGTAAGCACTGTTGAAGAATATCTAAATACTACTTGGACAAATAAAATGGTGATTTGTTTAATATAAAAGTGACATATGACCATTAGGCTGGTGGAGAGAGAACAATATAATTTAGGAACACTTATTGATGACTCCAGTATGTAACATGGGGTCTGCTCTAGGAGTGCACATCCATACCCTCTTATATCCTACTGTTTAGCTCGTAGAAAGGAAGCATTATATTTCTGATCTATATGCGTCCTTCAGTAAATACTGTAGGTGTTCCCACATGTAATAGGAGTTAAACAATTCCAAGCAGTCATATAAATGAAAATATTATGTTCAGCAGTTATTTATTCCCATAAGGAACTCTTATATTAGTTATGTTGCTTTTTCTATAATGCAGCATATTCCATAGCGCTTTACAAATGGAAATAACTTATAAAACAAACTGGTATTAACAGACCAATATAGAGGTAGGAGGGTCCTGCTCGCAAGCTTACAATAAATAAGTCCACAAAGGAGATAATAACACATAAACAATAAAAGAAATGTAAAATGCATCAATCATACAATACTGTATTGCATCTTATAACTGTAAAGGCAAGCAGGAGTGAAAAGGAACCCAGATGTATCATATAATATGGAGCATTTGTTGTTTTCACATTGCAAGGTAGAACGCAGATACGATTGTATGTGAAATGATATTAACTGTTTACCTTATAATACATGTTTACATTAGCCAACCCTAAAGAAAAGATCATTATTTCAGTGCTTCTGGAAATACAGAAAGGGACATACATTACAATTGCCAGCTGTGCACTTTTTTTATTTAATTACTGTACGTTTATATGGATTCAAATGTACAAATATTTATAAACTTAAAGTTTTAAATGTAAGATTTTGTGGGACTACAAGTCTCAGAATGCTATGTGGCTTCATACTATACAGTAACTCCGCTGCAGATGAAAATCAGCATGTTGCAGACACCCGATCTATGGTAAATGACAAGACCAGGAATACGCCTGATAACCGGAGCTAAAAATCTGTCGGCCGGAGGTAGAACAATTGGAAACATTGATGAACAGGATCGGTTCGTCTATTTACTATCGTTTTACCTGTTTCGTGTTTATGATCCAGTTCTTCATTATAGAAATGTATGTTTATAAAGTGTCGAAAATATTTATTATGTACTGTATATTATTATTATTATTATTATTATTATTATATTAATACTACTACTAATAATTATTATTATTAATAATAATAATAATAATAATAATACTATATTGTATACAATACATCAAGTATAAAGTCGAATTGTAGGGTGTCTAAATGTCTCTGCGTGTTTTCGTACAGTAGTTTGGCAGGCGGGTTACTTGGCGGATCTGACTCACGTTGTCATTTCAGCGTTGAGTTACAACCCAATAAGCCTAGAAAATAGTTATAGGAAGGTATCTATATACTTCATACCTATGATATATATATTTATGGTTAGCACATAGAGCCATTTTGATTGTTAAGACCTCGTACAAATAGTAAGGGGATTTGTAGTAGTGATGATAATGGTTTGTTCTGTTGCTTGAAAACTAATATTAATGTGCATGTACTGATATATCTCCAGGCGATACATCCATCCAGTATCACGTGACTACAGACAGTGGTGCTATGCCCAACATGTGTACTTAAAGCAAGGGGAATATTCCCTGAATTGTCATATAAGCCCACTTTATAATGCAGCATCTCTGCCCCCTCTATGTTCCCTAGTCTGTAGTTACTGATCACTGGCTGCTTCTGTGATGTGCTCTGCTCAGACTAGGTGAAGCCCTTGACCTGTAACATGGAAGTTAGCTGCTATTACAGGCATCTCCCTACTTGTCACCTCAGTATTAGATTTCTTACACTTGTCACCTGGCTGTTGCTGTTTTTTACCCCTGAATGAATGGGTCCTAGTGATCTGCTGGTGTCTTTTTCTCCTTACTTGTGTCAGAGGAAGGAGGGGTCAGTCACTAGTGGGTCTTGCAGAACAGAGAGCAGGTAGTGTACACTAGACCTGCCCCTCTCATCTACATGAGGCAGGGGGAGGAGGAACTGGGGCAATGCAGGACTCTACCTGTTCCTGACACTCAGCTCATCACACACTGCCAGGCTGCACACAGGTAGGTGACATGTGCTGCTACCAACCCTACTGTACATGGATCTGCCTATAGGGAATCCAGGCTACTTGCAGATCTCAGTGCTGCATACTCTGATATACCTCCTTGGTCTGGCTGTGCTGTAGATCACGTATATACAGGAGATTTGTATGTAAACATGTGATTTGCTGACAATGTCATTTCTCTCTGTCACAGTACCGGTAACGACCATGTCCAAGGTGTCTGGTGACATGTACGATGACTCTGACTGTATTTGTTCCTATGGAATGAAGCTAACCTGGGACATCAATGACCCCAAACTGCCGCAGGTGAGCACAGTGCTTTCAGCCTAATCCAGTGGCGTAAGTTTATCCCAGTTGCCCGGTGGCAAGATTAATATTGGTGCCCCCCTCCCCCTCACACACACAACCTTAAATTTTACATTATATATATATATTTAGAGAGAGATAGAAAGAGAGAACACATATTTCAGAACTCCATTACAAAAGAGATATTGACAGTTTTCAATTAACTGATTTAAACTAGCAGGGGAGGAGAAGTGCCTCCTTGGGAGCAGGAGCCCGGCGGCAGATGCCTCCATTGCCTCCCAGAGTTCTGCCTCTGGCCTAATCCACTGCCATCAATATGTTACTGTCACTGCTTTCTGCAATCACCTGCTCCTTTGTGGTGTGCTAAAGCAACACTGTGGAGGTAGGAGCGCAGCACATGTGTATTTAAGATCAAAGAGGCATGTTCTTTTGGGCTAAGCAGAGCCGAACAAATACTTTCACACTGCATGCATGGACTACAGGTAACTATGCCTGATTTACACTATAGAAACTACACACCTCCGCAATATGCACCTGGGAACAGACACACAATAATGCATTACCCTAACCCAATACAGGTAATAGGGATCAGTATTAATGGGGAAATCAGTGTTTTTCAAAGGAATTTCTCTGCATGGCATAAGTTCATATTAAGTAGTGACAAGTGTCTGGAGAAATAATGTATGGTTTCTGTAGAAAATGATGTAATCCTAGTTGTACCTAGGACTAGTTATCTAATGCATGCTATGTATTATATTGATGGATGACATTCCGTGTGCGGCAATTACCGACGGATGTTGCAGATCAAGGTTACTATGTAGTTCATTACGTAGGGAATATAATGTTGTAGAAGAAGGTTAATATGTAGTTCATTATGTAGGGAATATAATGTTGTACAAGAAGGTTAATATGTAGTTCATTATGTAGGGAATATAATGTTGCAGAACAAGGTTACTATTGTGTAGCAAATATAATGTTGCAGAACAAGGTTTACTATTAGTGTAGCAAATATAATGTTGCCCATCAAAGTTACTTATAGTGTAGCAAATATAATGTTGCAGAACAAGGTTACTATGTAGTTCATAGGGTAGCAAATATAATATATATACTTTAAAGTGAGCCTTGTAAACCCAGTTACAGTTCAAACTCTCAGCATTAGCAATGCAAAACGTACTCAAATAATACAGCATACAGTATTTTTAGTAATATATAAAGCAAGGTATATTTTCCATATATTATGACCATAAATGTAGCAAGAAGAACATAACATTCTAAATAGAGTTTAGTTCCTTTTTTTTTAAAGTGAAATAAATAGCAATTCTCTGATGGGATAGTTCATTCGGAAAAATAGAAGTCAGCATGTAAACTACAGTGTAGGATGGACTAGTGTGCAACCAAGCAGAATAGAACAATTATGGAAACGTTTACAATGGTGACAATGACATAGTAATTGGTGAGCGGAACAGACAACACTGCAATGCCCTTGGCAATGTCTGACAGTCAGACAGACAGGACTTCTGCACAACTCTACATACAGTACTGTAGGTGTATCGGATATCTACTTACTGTACAGTATAACGCGCACTACGAATATACAGCTATGTAGTGTATTATTCTTTATTACTTTAAAGCACTTATTGTATTATTGTATTTAAATACAATTGATCAACTAGTGTGATTCTTCTGTAGTAATTGTGGTAATTTCTCAGCGAATCATTTGCTAATTACGGCAGCTAATGAACATCACACCGGAATCTCAGAACATCTGGACATAATAAGTTGTATCTGTGACAAAGAGCTGATATAGTTTAGGTAACAGCTATAACAATCTCGCAATACAGTAAAACCAACAGTACTACAGTCATCTTGTAGTAATCGCGATGATCAAACAGCTGCTTCGGCCGGCGTGGGATGTCATTAATAATAATACATTTGGTTAAACTAAAGTAAAACCTTAAAGAAAGTCAAGATAGAAATAATCACATTATGTAAAATAGGTTTTAATTATTCTCTACACCACAGTATGCTGCCCATACACGCTGCGATCCTTAATGATCTTTATGTTGCATTGATACAATATTAATACAATAATAATAATAATAATTATACAGAATATTTGTGTTCAAATAGCTATCTATATCTATATATAGATATATATCTATAGATTATATATATAGTTATATATCTATATATACAGTATATAGATAGATATAATTTTATATATATATATATATATATATATATATACATATACATATATCTATCTATCTAAATATGTGTGTGTATGTATGTGTGTGTGTGTGTATATATAAGTTTGTGACGCCCGGCACTCTCCCCAGCAGCTTGATATACCCCGGTGCCTTCTGGAGACAATATGCAGCAAGTAGAAGAAACTTGTTTTCATCTATCCCCTTGATGTACACTTGATGTACACTTATTTATACATACTACCATTGCACAATCTATTCTAATTGATATTAATGTGTCAGCGTTGTGTAACAGGTTCGGTAGTTATATAGCACATTGTTGCACTCACTGATCACATATGCTGCTGTTGGCATATCCGGGAGCAGTAATGATGCGCCCAGGATAAATCCTTGTGAGGCACCTGCTCCTTATTCCAGTCTGTACACAATGGAAGTATCTGCAAACATCGTGTCTGTGCTATCAATAGAACATGTCATCGCTGTTACTGGACTGTTCATTCTCAATTGCGCGGCGCTTTGTGCGCCTTAATCTATTGCCAAACAGTCTCATCCCAAAGCAAATACATTCACGATTCCTATAATGCAGTGGTTCCCAAACTGTGTGCCGTGGCTCCCTGGGGTGCCTTGGGACACTTGCAAGGGTGCCCCGGGTTGGTGGTCCAGGACCAATTCAACTTATTTATGTTTAATAATTTATGGGGAAAAAACAGTGCTGGTCGCTGCTAATCATAAAATGTGTACAAAAAGATGCAAATCCTGCCCTTTACCACATAACTGACCCTAAGAATTGCACATTCTATTTAATGTTATATTTATTCTGCTTTTTGGGGGGGGCCCAGGGGTGCCGTGAAAAAATTCTGATACTCTAGGGTGCCGTGATTCAAAAAAGATTGGGAACCCCTGCTATAATGGGTAACATGGGTAAGTGCATTATTTGCCTTGTTTCACATTAAGATAACTGTTGTAGTGATTTTGTACACGATTTATTTTGAATATTAATGAACGTGTGAATTGGTTATAGATGCGATTATCGTTGTGTTTTCATTAGATAATACTGACGACTGAAATGAACAAATGATGCTAGCCTGTGGCAGTGGCACTATTGTAATAGATGAATTCGTAGTTAAATCTGATTTCCATATAGCAGTATTTCACAGTCATCTTATCAAATATAAAAATTGATGAAAAAATTAAAAAGGAAAATAAAAGATGAGTCCACATATACAGTACAGGGATAGCGTTATTCACTCTGTTATCAGGATCATACAGTGACGCATGGCGCTATAGATCCCTAGACACTGCTTTCCCTATGTGTCTAATTATGTCCTATGCGGATATCACAGAAGCCTTGACCTTCACAGCGACTACCCCTGGACGTACTAATACCCCGGGTTTAGAACAACAGCTATACAATTGTAATTAATGCAATATTGTAACTCATTAATGATGATTGTAAGCAATGGCTTTATGCACGCAATGAGTGTTTCTATGTATTGTTGTGTTCTAAGTGTGGGGTAACAGTCCTCATTTGCACCTGTATATAGGATCACATGTGATCAATTTCATGTTGTCTCTCATGTCTCTCACTGTTTTTTATTGACTCTTACAGAGTTGCTTTCCTGATTCCTTTCTATGTGTAAAACAGTATATCTTGTATAGTGACTAGTATAAGTATACTTACCCTTATATTTAGATAGATAGATAGATACATAGATAGATAAAATATGTTGTTTGTAATGCCAGAAAATTAAGCTTTTAGACTATATAGGGATAACAAAACAATGCAACAATGCGACAGAGCTACAAATATTCACAACATAATTTTCTGGGTTGTAAACAATCTCTAATCAGAGTTTTCTATATTTTGTAAATAGCATTGGTACTTGTGGATTATCACGGCTCCCATCGCATGCCATCACATGCCATATATAGTGGCATGCGATGCCATGCGATTTTTGCCGTTTTTGCTGTTTTTGAAAAAAATCGCATGCGATCGCATGCGATTTTTAACAGAAAAGCATGCAAATGCATTGAAATTACTATGAAACATGTTCAATGGCCCCCAAATGGCATTTTTGAGGCTGTACCACCCCCACTATCAACGCGAACACGAAGCGTGGCGAGCGCAGCGAGCCCGCGAGGGGCGGCGGTACGTGTCCTAAGACCTTTTCATACCCCCACTATCCACGTCGGCGTGGAGTTGAGAATAGAAAGTGTGGCGAGCGCAGCGAGCCACCGAGCCCGAAGCGTGGCGAGGGGACGCGGATACCTTCACAGGTATCCGCGTCCCCTCGCGGGCTTCACAGGTGTCCGCGTCCGCTCGCCACTCTTTGCGCTCGCCACGCTTTGCGCTCGCCACGCTTCGTGCTCGCCACACTTTCTATTCTCAACTCTACGCCGACGTGGATAGTGGGGGTATGAAAAGGTCGTAGGACGCGGGCTCGCTGCGCTCGCCACGCTTCGGGTTCGCGTTGATAGTGGGGGTGGTACAGCCTCAAAAATGCCATTTCGGGGCCATTGAACATGTTTCATAGTAATTTCAATGCATTTGGATGCTTTTCTGTTAAAACTCGCATGCGATGCGATGCGATTTTTTTCATGTGCGATGGCCATCGTGGGAGCCGTGATACTCCACAAGTACCATAGCATTTTTTGGGGTCAATCTAATTCAGTGCAAAGGGTGGGATGTATTTTTATGACAGCAACCGGAATTTGCACCCTTCTCAGTCTTATATTTGCTTTGCACAAAAGTGTTTGGAGCCCTATGGGGGTAGCTAAAGGCCCATACACACTAGTAGATTATCTTTCCAATCTGGCTGGTTTAAATGAAAATAGGGAAATTTCTGGGAACAATATACAATCAACTGTTTGATTCCAAATGCTGGAAAATCGACAAAAGCAGTCATCTGCGTAAATTGATTTAACTAATTTGTCTGTAGGACCAGTTTTTGACTGTTTTCCATGTTTAGGAGCAAATGGTCATTTGTCATTTGCTCCCAAAATTTTTTAGATTTTCATTCCAACCAGGGAGATTGGACAGATAATCTTCTAGTGTGTATGGTCCTTAACACTTTTGTGCAAATTGTGGCTTCTGTAAAGCATGACTGCTCGTGATAACTTGCACCTTCGAGTTTCTCATGCTATTTATTCCCCCTTTGTCACTGAACATTAAATTAATGGCAGTTCTACCCATTAATTCATTCAGTGTGAAAGTTTCAACCCGGGTCTTAAATCCCGGGTCTCCATCACTGGTCTTTACCATGGTCGATGACCCGAGATCTGTAACCTGGGTTTACCCTATCACACTAAAGAAATACCTGTGTAATTCCGAAAAAACTGAGAAAATTACCCGCCACTCAAAATTCCAGGTAATTGCTGGGTCAGATGTCTCGAAGTGGTATGACCAAATAATTTGTTACTATAAAAACTGCTACACACTACAAATCAGACCCGCATAATGGGCCTTATTCAGATCTGAGCTCAGTACAAATTTGTTTGTAAAATGGGCAAAACCATGTGCACTGCAGGTGGGGCAGATGTAACATGTATACATGGGGTGTCCTGAAACTGAATTCTAAAATGCAGTGTAAAAATAATGCAGCTGGTATTTACCCTGCACAGAAACAAAATAACTCACACAAATCTAACTCTCTCTATACATATTACATCTGCCCCACCTGCAGTGCACATGGTTTTGCCCATTTTACAAACAAACTTGTACTGAGCTCAGATCTGAATAAGGCCCAATGTCAGGTGACTGTACTTATTACAGATGGAGCTCCCGTGGTTCTTGCAGGGGCTGGCGGTCGGATCCCCAACTGCTGCGTCCCCTTTTGACACTGGAGTTGATTGCCTTTAGGAGAGAAAACCCTTGGATAGTTCACTTAAGTAGTGACATTGTTATTTACGGACTCCTTCTGGCAACAGATTATAACATTATATTGTATCTTTTTCTGTAAACTGAATTGTATGTTGTAACCTTCTAACATTTGACTCAACCTCGGTGGTATGGTGTCTCAGCAGTGCTGCGGTGATTACTGGTTTGGGAAGCGCAGTGGCTGATCATCTGTATATGCCAATTTGTGATAATGATAGTTGCCTTCTTTTCTTATTGGGTGCACTGTATGGAGTTTAGGCAATAAGTCCAATTAATGCCGTATATTTGGCTAAACCGGTTTATAGTGGTAGGCACAGTAGGCACAGTCATAAATTAAAAACCTCACATTTAATTGGAGCAGTGATACAATTGTATCGTCCTATCTCAGCAGGTGCAATCAGGGGCGTAGCTAAAGGTTCATGGGCCCTGGTGCGAAAGGTCAGCTTGGGGCCCCCCTACATACAACAAAATTAAAATCTTGGTCTGTTTATATTTTAATGTAGACACATAATATGCCCCCACAGTGCCAGATATGCTCCCACAGTGCCAGAGACACATATGCCCCCACAGTGCCAGATATGCTCCCACAGTGCCAGAGACACATATGCCCCCACAGTGCCAGATATGCCCCCACAGTGAAAGATACACATATGCCCCCACAGTGCCAGATATTCCCCCACAGTGCCAAATATACATATGCCCCCACAGTGCCAGAAATGCCCCCACAGTGCCAAATAAACATATGCCCCCACAGTGCCAGAAATGCCCCCACAGTGCCAAATAAACATATGCCCCCACAGTGCCAGAAATGCCCCCACAGTGCCAAATAAACATATGCCCCCACAGTGCCAGAAATGCCCCCACAGTGCCAAATAAACATATGCCCCTTTCCCACCAGCAACTCACGATTGTTGCTGCAATGCTGCCTCTCCATCTGCTGCTGCTGCTGCTGGGCGAGGGGGGGGGGGGGATCCGGTGGGGTCCGGTGGGGTCAGACAGCCTCCTGCTCTCCCTGGCCGCTTAGCCAGTCACTGGCTGCGGCCAGGCAGCCTCCTGCGCTGGCCACGGCTTCCAGAACACGGCCGCGGCTACAGGAAAATGGCCACCGGCATGTCCTCAGTGCAGGAGGCCGGCGGCCATTTTCCTGTAGCCGCGGCCGTGTTCTGGAAGCCGCGGCCAGCGCAGGAGGGCAGCCTGTGACTGGCTAAGCGGCCCGGGGGGACCTGCTGCCATCGGCCCCCCTGGCTCAGGGACCCGGTCGCAGGTGCGACCGCTGCGACCCCTGTAGCTACGCCACTGGGTGCAATGTTATATTCATTGCTGCTGTCTATCTTTATTGGCGGATGTAACAATCTGCAGAGACACTGACCATCAAATGATTTCTCCAGGGCTTGCAAATATACTTATACTGACATATTTGCAGGCATCCGATTGGAGGCAGGGCAGGAAACTGATGTCACGCCCACCCCCCTGCACTCTACGTCCCGGCCAAACACCCATGTTTCCATCAGGATGCCCATGAAAGGATGGGCGTGACCCAAGTCCACCACCCTGCGCCTCTGGGCTGCATCACTATGTGCGATCGGCTCGGTGACTATACAAGTCGCCAAGGCCGTTCGCCTAAAAACCCTGCCCATGGCCATAAAACATTATGCGCTTGCACAGTAGGGAAACATCAGTCCCCCGTGCGAACGTGCGGGGGACCAAATCAACTAGAATCACCTCCATGGTTTTGTTCATTAAAGAAGGAGTTTGCTTTTGCAAGTAAACCAGAATCACGCCCTCCATCCACAAGAAACATTAATGGTCCAGGTTTTAAATATATCCATGCTTGGCTACAGGTGACTTCATTAGTACATCAGTCAATATATGATTTAACCATCTGTGCAGAGCCATGGATATACTTAAAACCTGGACTGTCAATGCTCCTTGAGTTTGGTAACCAATGTTTTAAGAGGATTTAAAAAATGAGTTAAAGAATGAGTTAAAGAAAAGTGCTATAAAATGTAATGCATATGCATGTAGTACATACGCACAAAGCTCAGCATGTAGTCTCCCATTTGTAAACACATCCCTGATTATGTGTAATATTGTAGGAGTTTGCAATCAAGTAAAATAAAATATCACGTATTACAAGTGAAAATAAAAGGAATGTGACATAGACAAAAAGCATTGAAATGATATCATTATTGTCTATATACCTACAGTATATTCAAGTCATTTGCAACAGATGTTTTCATGACCTGTAGAAATGACACAAAATAATGTATTTCAATGACTTAAAGTCCCACATTCTTTGTTATTGATTATGTTTAATGATTTTTTTTTTAAAGCTAATTCAGAATAATCAATTTACTGTACATGAGACATATCTTGAACTACTGCCATGATAGCAGCTGCACATTTACATTTCTTTCTTGAAGGAAACTATTACAACCGATACTACAGTTTTGTGGAAAGTAATCACTTCTCACATTGCAGGATCTGAAGCAGTTTGACAGCTTCCAGGAGTGGACAGATGGCTATGTTCGATTTGTATATAGTGGGGAAGACAAGAATGCTCAGCGTCACCTCAGTGGTTGGGCCATGAGGAACACCAACAACCACAACTGTCAGATCTTGAAGAAGTCTTGCCTGGGTGTGGTGGTGTGTAGCCGGAATTGTACTTTGTCTGATGGCGGCAAATTGCAGCTCAGACCAGCAATCTGCGATAAAGCACGCCAGAAACAACAAAGTAAGCAGTTCTTTTATGGCCAACATGGCAATGGTCGACACATGAAACGGTCAACATAAGCTTATTATATTCCGATTCCATGTGGATCCAATAGGGAATGGTAAATGTGCCGGGCACAGCGGCAGCAGAACATCTTTCCAGAACCATGGCAAGCGAAGTGAACCATGTGAGGGGACCTGGTACACTGCTAATACCCACAGATAGACAACAACAAAAAAACACCCTCATGTCGACCTTTTGCTTGTGTCAACCCTTTGTCTATTTCAACCTTGTGCCTGTTGATCTTTTGGGGTCAACTTAGATACTGTCGATATTTTCATTGTCAACCTAATATGTCACATCCATAAAATACACCATCTGGATATTAGACATTACAGCCAAGGGGGTTATTCAGACCTGTGACCAATTATCGAAAGACTGCGCATGCGTACAGATTGTAGCATGCATGAGTGAGTACAAACAGTGTACTCACTGTTTGTCAGTTGATTGACAGGAAACTGTCATTTGTGAGTGGTAACCAGCTTTTGTCTAAGAGAAAAACCCCAGGCTTGCCCAGGCGATTTCAGGGCGGGTCTGTGACTTCAGTGCCGGCCTCAATCAGCCTGCCCCTGCCGCATACTTGTGGAAGGGTCGGAGTCACTGCATAGACTGAAAAAAAATAATTTGATTTGCAGCTGGCCGCCGAAGACCGAGTTTTTTTGCAAGGTATCCACAGACTTGCACAGGGCGGGATGTCACTCTGTCTAGGTGTCGGCAGAGCTGGATTAAGCCTTCGGAGGGCCCGGGACACTTTAGACAGGGGGCCCTCTCCTTCTTGTCATTATTGGCCACAAACTGCACGGAAGAATAGTACAGTCAGAACACAGAGTAAAGGCAGTATAAACTTACAGTCCATAGGACCAGTAAAATAACAGACAAAAGCAGGTGGAAATATTAGCAGTAAAGCCTTGCATGTAGATCATACATATGTATAATGTCACTGACGAGTCCAAATAAACTAGGAGGCAATTTCAAATGTAAGAACATGTTATAAAGCAAAGGTAGGAACATTGCACTAAGAGGGTACATATGGATTATCAGAGAGTTGTACACATAATAATTGTGGTCTGCAACTGGAGGTGTCAGAAAGAATAGGGGAAATTATGTGGGAGAGTACGTACAAACTTGCTGGCATTGATGTCTTGTGGGACCTAGAATGTACAACAGGCTGATAATCTGAAAGCACTAATGAGGAAGTGCCAATACGGGGCTCAGGTTAAAGCGTCAAAAAAATGCCAGCCACAGGGGGGCCCTAGATAGAGGAGGGCACAGGGGTACTGACCCCCCTGAGCCCCCCCTTGATCCGGCCCTGGGTATCGGCTATCTGATTACAGGGCTCTGCAAATTCACACAGCAGTGATCAGTTCTAAATAACCCCTAGGATGGGAAATAATGAATGTACCTTGCAAAAACTATCAACCTATATTCTAAATACATCCATCTATAATTCTATTTGCCAGGCACACATAGACCAAAAATTTCTTAAGAAGTCATAAAAAAAAAGTTGTGCTTACCTGCTATACTTAGGTTAGCATTAGTGTCCATGTGCCCTGAATCCAATTAAACAAAAATGAGAAATTATAAAGCACTAATGAGAAATTCTTAAAACATGGAAACCATTATTGGATAAGAAGGTGAAGCCAGGGACAATACACAGTTATCTAGGTTTAAGGACCAGATGCACTAAGCTTCAAACGTGATAAAATGGAGAGTGATAAACAGCCAGCCAATCAGCTCCTGCCTGAAATTTTTCAAACACAGTCTGTGACATGGCATGTAAGATCTGGTTGTTTATCACTCTCCATTTTATAACTTTTGAAGCTTAGTGCATCTCTATGCATCAATTTACATAGTAATAAATGCATAAAAATAAATACCTAATTTGTTTTTTTGTTTGCATTGCAGAAAAGCTGTGCAGTAACTGTAACTTTGCTCTGGAGCTGATCCCATGTCGAGGTCACAGTGGTTATCCAGTCACAAATTTTTGGCGTCTAGATGGGAAAGCCATCTTCTTCCAGGTAAGTTTGTTAGATGATGTTGAGATCATGTTGTACAACAACCTAGGTAGAAGATGCTAATAAGGTGCCACTCACTCTAGTCATTATCTGTTGTAGCTGAGGTAGGAGGACCATGGTCATGATGTGAATACCAGGCCATCTCTTTTTGACATCACACCATGTTAGGGGGGAAAGGCTACACAGACTGGCAGACCCAGTCTTCAGTACATTCCATTAGCCCCCTTTACCCAGGAGTGCATCAAGAGAGAAGGGGGCCTGTGTGTAGTCTCTGTCTGGGTCCCCTCCTTTGCTGAGGCAGCACCCATTTTTCCAGTGATTTCCCTACTGCTCATATGCGAAATGTCGGAAAAATGTCCAATGCGCCATTTTGGTTTTTGCAATGCTGCTCCAGAGGGTAAGTATTGCAAAAACAGGAGCAGGGTGTGAGGTGTGGGCCCCCCTGGACCCTTGGGGGGGGGGGGCCGTGTGCACCACACATACTGTACCCATTATAGATTCATCAATGCCTTGCCCCTTTAATGCGCAAGGCCATAAAAAAACTGTCAAGACAAGGCATTGGGGCTCCTAATTAAAATCTTTTGCTATACATCACTGCATATTTAATGGAGATTGTCTGTGGATAACCATCATTTAAAACAACTCTTCAATTGAAGCTTGTAGATATGATGGTAGTATCGATCATTTCAAGTTTTATCAAGTTTAGCAAAAAAATAAAAAAATCTATAAAAAAAACATTTCTAGATAAACATATGTGCATATAAGCATACTTGCTTACTCTTATGTTGGAGACATATTTCAAGGAGTTATCCTGCAGGCCTCGGAGAACAAACCAGCCTCCAGGATCACAACTGCTTCACACCCGCTTCTCAAACAAAGCGGTCAGTCAGGGGGCTTGATGACGTGATGAATGGTGAATTGCATCATCTTTTTTGCCAACCCCCACATGCTCCACACATTTCTCCAGAATAATTAAAGGTACATTTGTAATCACTTAATTTTTACCACCTTGTACTGTAGTGTGCCTTGTTATGGATGAGCAAAAAGAATGCAGAAGAGCATAGACTACAAAAACAAGCACACAGGGTAATCAGTCAAACAAGACATACAGAACATCCTGATTTTCCAGTGTAACCATTAATCTATGGTAAATCTGTTTAATAATAACAATTTTCTGATTTTATTTTAAGGCAAAGGGAGTTCATGATCACCCAAGACCTGAAAGCAAATCTGAGACAGAAGCTCGGAGAAGTGCTGTGAAAAGACAGATGTCATCCTCTCACCTGTCTCAGAAAAAGAAACTTCTGGAATCTGAGGTGAGGACACATTTCTGAGAAACTGCTCTTAGGATCTGCTTAGCATACAACTGCAGATTTATGCTTCTTTAATATTGTCATGAAATTATGATTGTTATTATTATTATTATCATAACCAGACAATGTTTATGGGTGATATGTAATAGGGTGCAAGTTTTAGACGCACATTTAATAGGGTGCACATTTTCAAATTGCACCCTAAAGATGACCAAAAATTGCAAGAAATATAGACCTGATAAGTGAGATCTGTGCATGGTTCTGTCCAAAATTTTTTTTTTTATAAAAAAACAACGTGGGGCCCCCGAGCATTACCAGCCTGCGGGCTTTTTGAGTCATATCGGGTTTCCCAATTAAGGGGGAAAAATTGTTGGGGTCATCTCATATTTAAGAAACCAGCACCGGGCTCTTGAGCCGATCATGGTTCCAAAAATACGGGGGACAAAAAGTATAGGGGTCCCCCATATTCTGAAACCAGCAACAGGCTTCAACAGCCAACAAGGGGATGACTTTTTTATATAAGCTCCCCCAGCGAAAACATCACCCCCTGGCTGGTCAGCCCTGGACAGGGTCCCTGCCACACATGTGCTGTGGATGCTGGGCTGATTATTTTGTGTAAAAATAGACTAATAAAAATAACATTGGGTTTTGCTGTCGAAGTCCCAGCAAGCCTCCTCCTCATGCATAAGAAAAATTGCACATTTACAAAAAAAAATCACACACTCCATTTGTGTACTTGATCTAAAAATTTGCACGCTATTACATATGTGATTTTTGAGTATAAGCAGCCTAGCATACAGCTCTGAATCAGGCCCTCAGTCTGAGCTAATCTTGAGCAACAGCCTCCGGTATCCATTTATGGGACATATTTGTAATCTTGAGTTTTGAATTTTAAACATTTATCTTTACAAAATATTACCACAGTTTGAAAAGACAGTAAAATTGTATACAGATTATAAGCAATCACATTAAATAGTTAATCAAAAGGAAACACAAGGGCAAAAATAGCCTGTTCCAATTTTTTACAATTTGAGATTATTTCTGAAATCTAGGGCCAATTTGCAATAATAATTGTAAATGGGATGTAGCCGGCACACAGCATGTCAACAGAATCCTGGCAGCATTGGGCTTAGCATTAGGGATAGGTTTATGGTTGAGGGTGAGGGTTAGGTTTAGTCTGTGGGAGGGTATGGCTAGGGTTATGTTGTGAGAGGGGTAGCTTTGGGTTAGGTTTAGGCACTAGGGGGATGGTTAGGGTTAGGTGTGGCAGGAAACAGTTAGGATTAGGCTGTGGACGGGTGGGTTAGAATTAGGGAGGGGACAGGTAGGATTAGTCTGCAGAGGGAAGGGTTAGGCTGCAGAAATGAATGGTAATGATTAGGATTAGGTCTAAGGTTTGGCACTAGGCGGAGGGTAAAGGTTAAGCTGTGAGATGGGACAGTTAGGGATAAGCTGTTGGAGGGGTTAGTCAGGGTTAGGCAGATGTAAGGATCAGTTAAGTTTTGGCTGCGAGAGGGAATGGTTAGGTTAGAATTAGGTTTAGTGCTACTAAATATTTTCCAAAATCCATCAGGATTAAGCATGCCAGGATTTTGACCATTGGCATATTGAATTTGGCCTTGTAAATGGCTGATTTTACTAAATACAAAGAAAGTTGTTATTTTGTAAACTTTTAAGCCATGGGTCTTCAAACTGTGGCCCTCCAGATGTTGTGAAACTACAAATCCCAGCATGCCTTGCCACAGTTTTAACACTCCCTTATAGCAAAACTGTGGCAAGGCATTCTGGGATTTGTAGTTTCACAACAACTGGAGGGCCACAGTTTGAAGACCCATGTTTTAAGCTATAGATATTTTTGAATCCATCAATCTGTCAATTAAACATAATAATAAACATTTGATTCCAATGATCAATGTTTAGCTACTCCAATTAATGGACCCATCAATGAGAAGTTAGCAACATAGAGAAATATATAGCGCTATACAGTAATATTTTTTTTTCTGCAATCCATGAAAAGTAATTATAATGTAAATGTGCAATCTATTATTTCAGGCGGGAAGATACAATGATAGCGGTGGACATTTTCCTCATCCTATATCTTGCTTAGAAGGACCAGAACGCTTCAGTCTTGTTGCAGATGGAAATTTTCCCCTCGCACCTCAACACTACTCTTCATTTCAGAATGCAGACTCTTTCAAATCCAGTTATGACCCTGTAGTATACCAAGGCAATTCTGTGACACCTTTTCCAAAATGTCCTAATAGAATTTTTGTGCCCAGAACACAATGCAGTTATGATTTACACGTCCCTGGCTTTGTGAATTCCAATTTATATCCACCACTTTACAAGGACTCAGTAGGGGGTCTGCCCGAAACTGAGAGAGTTCAGATAACTCAGCCAAACATTGGAATGCTGAACTCCCATGAAAGAAGTTACGATGGCAGTGCTAAACATCATGGATGGAAGCAGATACTTGCGAAAACTGGATATGTGGACAGAAATGACTATGCCCAAATTCAGGCAAATAATGGTACTTCTTATTATAATGCGGAGTACCCATGCCGATATGCAAGGTCTCCCTCACCAGCTTTACAAACCGTTATTACAACAACCACTAAAGTTTCATACCAAGCCTACAAACCTCCTGTGGTAAAGTACAATGACAACATGTGTGACGTGAAAGCTCTGCAAAACTATCCACATATACAAGACAATCTATCAGATGGTATTTTTCCTGATGTAAAAGCAACAGATGATTTCACTGTCATCAAAACAGCATTGGGCTACCAAGATCAAATTCCCTCAAAGTCTGAGCGAGGAGACAACCCGGACTTTTATCGAAATTGGCCCTGTATGAGTAACAGTTTTTCAGGACAGTCTAATAGATATGAAAATGACTATTAAAATGAAAGGTAACGGCAAAAAAATACTTTAAAGTATATTAAAGTATATATAAAATAAGGCTATATATATATATATATATATATATATATATATATATATATATATATATGTCATCCTTTCTTGTATGAGATAGAGGTCCCATTAGGAGATTCAAATTTGCTGTTGGCCATTAAGGACGAATTGGACATCACATCTGTATAATTGGTCTTATAATAGGCCTCACAGGAAAGGTGTATCTACACATTTAAATTGTACAAGGTTTTAACTTGAATTTTATTTATTTTGGGCATATTGTGCATATCAAGAGAAATTCTTGACAAGTAATTAAGATCTAGAAAGTTGAAGGAGCTCCGCCCTCCTCTAGTTTATTTCACTCCACCAGTTTATTTCACCAGTTAATATAAGATCCAAAATTCACTAGGAGATGTTAAATGTTCCCTGATGAAGTCGATTTAGACGAAACGCTTTGGAACTTTATTGATCTGCTGTTACATCTTGAAGAATAAAACTTTTATCTTGGAAAATCTGACGTTTTATTGAACATAATATGTATATATATATATATATATATATATATATATATATATATATATATATATATAACCTTGAGATATCTCAACAGCATTTACAGACCAATGTTATTTGTTTGAGCATTGGTCCAGTCATTAGAATGGATTTATGCACTGTGGGCAGGAAAGTGGTAAACTCTTTAAGAAGGTGATTTGAGGGGAAGATTTGTTAAGATGAAGTGATAAAGTTGCTGGTGATAACACAGCAGCCAGTCAGCTCTGAACTGTCACTTTTTACACCCAGTCTGTAACTCAACCGTTAGGAGCTGATTGGCTGGTGCACTATTACTAGCCACTTCACCAAGCTTAATAAATACACCCCTTACCTTTTTAGGCAACACTTACTATTTGTGCCTGATGGAACAAAACTGAATTGCTCCATACGGGTATTGGTGTAAGCAGAAATGTGTGAAAACTAGATTTGGGTTAAGCTTCTTTATGCAGCTTTACCCAGTGCTTCTGAGAGTGGCAAGTGTGACAATAAAATGGTGCCCAAAACAACTGAACTGGTCCTTCAAACACCCAATAGGTATTGATACCCATAAAAAGAATTGAATTGCCCCCTGTTAAACATGTCATGGGGACATTTAATTACTCGCAATAACGTGGTTAGTAACATGAATTAACTTATTGCACCTATCGTGTAAAAATGCTTCTTTCCACTAGTATGCAACTATATTTGCTCCCCTTTGTCATGAAATCCAATTAGAAAATCACAAAAATGGCATTCGCATGAAAATATTGCTGGCTTCAATAGTGTTAATATCTGAAAATGAGGAAATCTGCCCATACCCCTTAAGGAGCTAAACTATATAGGATAAACCCCCCCAATAACTCTCACCTACAAGCCTAAGAACACTTGTCCCACTCATAAATCACCCTTAAATATATCAATTGAGGTGGTGAAACAACATTTGCATTATATCCTATGGAGAATTATTGTGAGATATGACAAATGCAATTAAATCTTACACTAATTATTTTCTATGAGAAATTATAACTTTACAAGCAAAAAATTTGTTTTTGCGGCTAAGTGAATCCCCCCAACCTTATTACCTGTGTCTGTTATTACCCAGTTGTGTTTTAATACTGTTCTGTTACTTGATCATGCTGGCGCTACATAAGTAAATGTTAATAAAGTTAGTCTGCTACCTTCTGTGTTTGTGCATGTGTGAGAAAGAGATGCAGCAGATGGCAGTGTTTCGGAGACTCACGGACACTAAACATAAATATATATATATATATATATATCTTTTTTAAATTTGGAGTTTTATAAATAATTTACATATATTTTTTACTTAAATAGTATTCAAACATTACAGATATCCAAGTCTATAAAACATTTTTTTAGTTTATAACAATTGCATTGAACAAAGAACGTATACAGTTAATTTGTGACTTGACCAAATCTTATGCTATTGCAATATAGCTGTAGCAGTTTTACCCATTTGTAACTATTTTAGATAGACATTTTCCCAGATGTTGGTAAATAAAGATTTATGAAGGCTGTACAAGTGAGTTGTGAAGCAAATTACCACTACTGGTATATAAACATAATGACACTCAAGAATGATGTGCAATATCCTGGAGTAACACCAAATTAATATTGATATAGTGAAGACATACAGTACCAAACTCGTGAAGTGTAGTCTAGAAAAACTATATAGGAATAGTAAAACAAATTTTATGTGTCATGTGCAAATCTGTGTAACAATTTGCTTTTTGTGTTTCTGTTTTAGTTATGTTAATTAGATTTTATTTCACATAACATACTACAGAAATACACATCTCTCATTAAATAACACTCTTGTACATAACAAAACTGTACATAGCTTTGAGTGTTGCATATTGAAATGATTATTTGTATTGTTTTGTATATACATTTTTTCTAATAAAAAGAAATATATAAACTTTCGCATTGTTTTCTTGTAGACTTGCATGCATAAGTTTTGCTTCCAAAAATTAGTAATATAGCTTTATCTAGACTTCATTATACTTTTTGAAGTCCAAAATCAGTTATTCATGCAAACATATATACAACTTATATCTTTATTTTAAATTATTATTTAATGTATAAAAATCTTCAGACATGAATATTTCATATAGGAAAACTAGGTACTGTATATACCCATAACTGACAAATAAAAAGATTTAATCTAAGTTTCTTTAAAATTGGTACATTAAATAATTGTTATTGCTGCTTGTAGTAGCAATTAGGGATGTGCACCGGCCACTTTTCGGGTTTTGGGTTCTGATTACCTTGAGGTTTTGGGTTCTAATGGGATTTGGCAAAACACCTCCTAAGTGTTTTGTGTTTAGATTTTTGGGGTTTTGGGTTCTGATTTTTTTGTTAAAAAAAAAGCATAAAAACTGCTAAAATCGCAGAAGTTTTATTTATTTTTTTGCTCCTACGCTATATTAACCTCAATAACATTCATTTACACTCATTTCCAGTCTATTCTGAACACCTCACAATATTGTTTTTAGGGCAAAAGGTTGCACCGAGGTAGCTGGATAAGTATGCTAAGCCACACAAGTGTGGGCAACAAACACTTGGCTCATGTAAGAGTGGCACTGCAGCGGTAGATACGGCAGTACTAGGCACCAGATAGGTAGATACAGCAGTACTAGGCACAATACAGGTAGATAAGACAGTACTAGGCATTAATAGGCACCAGATGGTAGATACGGCAGTATTAGGCAGTGGGCCCCAGACCAGACAGGTAGATATGGCAGTATTAGGCAGTGAGCGCCAGACCAGACAGGTAGATACGGCAGTGAGCGCCAGACCAGACAGGTAGATACGGCAGTATTAGGCAGTGAGCGCCAGACCAGACAGGTAGATACGCCAGTATTAGGCAGTGAGCCCCAGACCAGATGGTAGATATGGCAGTACTAGGCACCAGACAGGTAGATAAGACAGTACTAGGCACAAGACAGGTAGATACGTCAGCAATACTAGTATTGTGCACCAGCAGAATTTATAATAATTAATGTTATTATTAGGTACTGCTTGGCAGTGGCACTCAGTGGCACACGTCAGTGCACCAGCAGCATGGAATTATTTTTTACAGTCCCACACAGCACAAGTATTATTTTTTAATTAAATTAGATATAGCAGCCTAGTATGTAGTTGTACTACTAGGTAGGTACACTTAGGCAGTAACACTGCCAGTGGCAACAGTGGACTGAGTAAATAATACTGGCAACCTCTATTCACAGTATTCAGTGCAGGCAGAACCAGTGGACTATATATAATTAAATTAATTCTTAATAATATAGCAGCCTAGTAGGTAGAGAAAATAAACTACTAGGTAGGTAGGCAGGCAGGCAGGCAGTAGCACTGCCAGTGGTCACCACAAAAGGTAGTTATATTACACACCACCAGTAGCTTTATGCAGTGCACCAGCAGAATTTATAATAATTCATTTTATTATTAGGTACTGCTTGCCAGTGGCACTCAGTGGCACACGTCAGTGCACCAGCAGCATGGAATTATTTTTTACAGTCCCACACAGCACAAGTATTATTTTTTAATTAAATTAGATATAGCAGCCTAGTATGTACTAGGTAGGTACACTAGGTAGGCAGTAGCACTGCCAGTGGCAACAGTGGACTGAGTAACTAAATAATACTGTCAGATTCAGTGCAGGCAGCACCAGTGGACTATATATAATATAATTAATTATTCATATAATATATATTACAGCACAGCACCAGAGGTAGGCCCCAGCACAGAGGAGACAGTAGTACTACAGGTACACAGTTAGACTGTCCTCCTTGCTAGGGAGAGCCCACCCTAAGCAGAGAGGAGAACAGAGTACACAGCAGCACTGAGGGAGACAGCCCCAGCGAATAAAATAATTACAGCACAGCACACCAGAGGTAGACCGCACAGAGGAGACAGTAGTACTACAACTACACAGTTAGACTACACAGCAGCACTGAGAGACAGCCCCAGCAAATAAAAAATATTGCGTTCAAGGTCAAGCTCAAGCTCAAGTTTAAGCCCCAGCAGCAGCACCAACACACCCTCTCCCAACCCACTACTAGACTGGAGTGAAGATGGCGGGCGCAGCAGCTGCTATTTAAAGCCTCGCGAAATCCGGCGCCGGGAGATGACGTTCTGACCACGCGGACGGACCCGAGTCAGGCGGGAATCTCCGAGCGCTGCTCGGAACCGGGCTCGGAATGATGACGTTCGTGGGGGCTCGGATCTCTGGAATCCGAGTCTGCACATCTCTAGTAGCAATACATAAACTCAAAAGACTGACCCCTACATCCCAATATGGAGAATATCGTCAGGGGGTTTGTACCTAACTAACCTTCCCTTGAAGCATAGTTAAATAGTTACATAGCTATTTGCTTAGTTTTACGCGTCCCCTCGCGGGGCTCGCTAAGCTTGCCACGCTTCGGGCTCGGTGGCTCGCTGAGCTCGCCACACTATATAAAGTTGACTCAATGCTGACATGGATAGTGGGGGTATGAGCGTACTAACTATAGTGGGTGCCCACCTAAAATATAAGTACCCATAGTAGTTAAGGCTGAATAAAGACTTGTGTGCATAAAGTTCAACCTTCGTTTTTAAAGTGCATGATCTATTTGCTTCCTCCCTTATATAACTGAAATCTGATTTAATTATATACAGATTTTAATTATTTGTTTCTCTGGAGGTTTTTGCCCAATAGATGATTGTCCAACCTTATTTTAAAAGAATTTATTGTCTCTGCCGACACCACTTCTCCAGAAAGACAGTTCAACAATTTTACTGCCTTGACCGTAAAAAAGTTTTTTCTTTTAAGGGTATGAAAGGGTACTCCTAACTCTTCCCCCTGCATCCTGACCCTAACCCTCCCTGTAAGTGCCTAAATATAGCCACCCACCCACCCACTTTCTAAATCTAAGTGCCATGCAACCTAAACCTAACACCCCTTTGCAAGTGCCTAAACCTAACACCCTTTCTGCAGCCAAAGCCTAACCTTTTCCCTTCCCCACAGCCTGACCCTAAGTCTCACCATTAGTGCCTAAACCTAACCCCCATCCACCTGCTTCCCCTCCCTGCATACTTACCAATCAGAATGTGAGCAGTCTTTTGACGCAAGTGAGAAGATCACTACCCCATTGCTATTTCTCTGTCTGCATAATAAATAATAAGTTAGTCGACACAATTATTCCTAATAGTTAAAAGGAGATCATTATAGTCAAGTCACTCTCTTAAAAGCTTGAAAAAATTTGACCACTACTTTCAAGAAAAAAAGGGAGTGATAGATGAGTGTCCAGGTTGTATTACTAGACAGTATCATCTTGCTAGGGTGTGTTGTACAGAAGATCCTCAGTATTTAGGTCAACAGTGAACATGTTGACATCAAATAGTCACCAAATAGGTTGAAAAACACAAAAGGTTTACAGGAACAAAAGGTTAAAAGTCAACAGTGGTTAAGGTTGATTGTTACAAAAGGTCATATGGGGGGACGGGGGGCAGACTGCACAACCCAACTAAATGTAATGATATGTGTTTTACCATGCTGAGATATAAATATATTTAGGTCTTACCTATAATAGTGCATTGTACAATGCACAGGCAGCACATTATCAGTAGTCTGGATAAACTGATTTTGAAGATATTCATAAGTAAAGCGCAACGGAATCTGCTGCGCTTTATAAGAAACTGTAAATAAATAAATAAATAAATAAATAAATAAGGAAAGTCTTTGAAGGCTTCTGGCACCACTGCCAAGGATGGAGTATCAGTGGCATGCACTGAAATTACATGTTGAAGACAGGATTAGAAACAAATGGGACTTCAGGTGGTGATCTGTAGTTTGGACCAATCAATAGATGGATTACACATCTGCCGCCATGGAAGGCCTAGAAACATCTCATGCATGGCTTTGGGTATCACAAGGAACTTAATTTGTTCAGACGGGAGAACCTCAATGTTTAGAGTCAAAGGTGCAGTTTGATGAGTAATGGTACTTTATGAGATATGGCTTCCGTCTACTGCAGTCTATGCTATAGGACATAGCAAGACTTTAGTAGGAAGCCGCAATTCCTGTGCCACAGAAATAGAAAGTTGTCCGCAGCTTAAGAATCTAAGAGTGTAGAAAGAAATCTGATGCTGTGGGAATGCTCTAAAATAGCAGTCTGGATACAGTCTTTATATGGATATGTTTTCTGTACCTATCCTGACACTTATAGGCTAGGCTCTGGCTTTTCCTGTTTGTAAGGGATAGGAGCCAAGGAATTGTCCTGTTGCAGCACAATGAAGACACAATCTCTCTCATTGCCTTCTAAAATTTTCTTCAGGCGGAGATCCTGATTAATTTGCATTGGTTCTTCAGTTGACACAAGCAGAGAAGTTGCAGATGGAACAGGTTGCACTTTAGTACAGTCATTTCTGAATCTATCATTGATCTGCTCTCACATCTGAAGATCAATTTTAATACACAAGGAAATTTGGTCATTTACTTTGTTTGGAAGATCCTGGGTTACCAGTTAGTTCATCCTTCAATTTATTTGAGAGTCCATTCCAGAAGGCTTTTTACCAGTGCATCATTATTCCAGCTTAATTCAGAGGTTAGGGTCTGAAACTAAATTTCAAATTGTCCAATGGAGCATGAGTCTTGCCAAATCTGTACAATATCCACAGAGGCTGAAGTAGGCCTGCAGGGCTTATCAATGATCCTTCTAAATGTGGCTACAAATGGACAGCAGAGGATCAGCATGTTCCCATAATGGACACACTCAGCTCAGAGCTGAACCTAACAGCAGTGAGACAATGTAGGCTATCTCGGTTCTATGTATATGAAAATTGTGAGATAGCAACTTTAAGTGAACTTGATTTAAAAGGTGTCTCAGATTGGTGTAGGCAATTGAAGGTGTGATGTATGAGCTTCGGTGAATTCTGACTGGGCTGAAACAACTAGGGCAGGGATAGGGAACTACACATCCCAGCAGTTTTGATATTTGGCCATGCTAAAATGGTTGCAGGGCATACTGTGATGTGTTGTTCAACAGCTGCAGGGCCAAAGGTTTCCCATCCCTGAACTAGAACATGACTAGCAGCTGGAGTATCTGTAGAGAAGGTTGACTGAATATTGCCCGCATACAAGAATTGAACCACTCGCCTCTGGGAGGATTCCTGACCTTTGTGCCTGGATATGAGACTTTGGAAATCCCCTGGACCAACATTCTGATCTTCACCAAAATCCATGGGCTCAGAACAAACTGTCAACTGGAGTTGGTCATAATGGAAAAAATACAGGATCAAATGGACCAGACTGGAACTGGCAGTTACTGGAACTATGCTTACTGAACCCAGCATTCTTGATATACTTGCAATGTTGAGCTGAACCCAGTGATCAGGATACACTTGGAATGCTGAGCTGAACCCAGCGATTTTTATAATGCTGAGCTGAAAACAGCGATCTGGTTACATTCAGAATGCTGATCTGTACCCAGTGAACTGGAGACACTTGGAATGAAGAGCTGAAACCATCAATCAGGACACACACGGACTGAAACCAGTGAACTTGATACACTTATATAGGGTACACACCAAAACCATCATGATCGTGAGCAGATTGTGAGATGACCATATGATTGTCGCACGATCTGTTGGCGCACACGATCTGCTTCGGATCTGATCCCAAAATTACCAAACGACCAGCGGGGATGCGCATCGAATCGGAATTGGATCTAACACATGCCAAAACATGAGCAATTTACATACAATTGGTCAAGATTGTATTCTAATTGGGGGAACTGAGGCCAAATCGTTCTCGTGTGTACCCAGCATTAGATGCTGAGCTGAACCCAGCGATCTCGATACATTTGCAATGCTGAACTGAATCCAGCCAGCAGGATATACTTGGAATGCAGGTGAGCTTGAAAATTGCTGCAGAGAGAAAGAGAGAATATCTAAAGGAGCTTGAAAAGTAGACACTGATTGGAGCATGGAATCAGGTGACCAAATGGATGCTTGTGGTTGGTGGAACAGCGGTCAACTGACTGGAGGCAACATGGCATTGCTCAGCACTGGAATAGGAGGAAGTGATAGCGGGGAGTCCAGGCTGTGATTCGGTGCTGGAGCTGACACAGTGGAGAGTGACGTGGTGCATGTAATGCTGCAATCTAGACAATTGGAGTCAGACAAGGCCAGGCGCTAGGTAAGTACGCTTGCTGTGTTTACAAGGGTGCAGTCCCACCATCTCACTATCATCCTATCCCTCCCTTTTTTTACATTGCCTAAGTCCAACGGCACCGACACCCCAAATTTTTGAAGGTTGTAGTGGTGGCGGGATGTGTCCAGTGTGACAAACGTTTGCCACTCATAAATTACCAATATTATATATAAATAAGGTCATTTGGCAAACGAGTTGACAAATCATTTTCGCTGAAAGTTCTAAGTTATTAGCCGAAAATCGGCTGGATATTCTTCAAATTACTCACAAGGTGTGATTAAATTTATTCTAAATATAATTGTATGTTAATAAGGCTTATCATTAAAAGTTATATTTTAATATTCACCATTTATTACGTATTACCAATAATTTTTCCTGTAAGTGTGCCCCCAAAAACCTTATTGGTTCCCTTGAGTCATCTCTTTGACTACCCTTTTCAAGGCCATGGACTGGTAAGAAACGGTGCAGAATGGGATACCTGACAGTGAGACTTTTGCTCCTGTATTGCAAACCTGTTACATATAACAATATGAAGCTAGTTGTAATTGTTAGTTTAAGCCATTTAACAATGTTGACATAACTGTTGACATAACTGTTGACGATTTGTTGTCAAAATTATGAATGTTTTTTACATTGTCATTGTCAACATTTTGACTACATCCCCTCTCAGAAATGTACAATGAAAAGATGCAAAGACACACTAAAATATTGCATGTATTAAGAAAAAATCTTGATCTCCTCTCTGTCATGTGTTGCTGAAGCAATACATTTGGCTAAACTGAGCAGTATTGTAGGACAAAACGTAAAACCTTTATTTAATTGAAATATATGTTACCTTAGTTTGCAGAGGGTCCTGTGGAGTGTGAAGAAGTGGATGGCGAGCAGTGCGTTATTCATGTCCACACCTTAATAGATATATTAGTTCTGTTAACAGATTAACTGAATTACAGTTTTTTTTAACTTACAGAGTAAGGAACAGAATAAAAATAATGAATAAATAACAGCAGCTCTTTAATGTCTTTGAGGATTCTTTACATATATTGTTATACTATATATTGGCTAATACACAGATCTACATAGCCAGAGGATAATATTAGGCAAGCAGCTATCAGCATTTCTCTAAAAACAGTGGGAGAAGATTGTCAGCCATGATGACTAACAAGTGGAATCATGTTAAGGTCTATGTTAGCGAAGAATTTGTGGTTTATGTTTCATTGGCATTTACATGGCGTTTGGAAAGTCATCCAATATCTGCGCTCATTGTAAAAGTGTGTGCTTTCATCTGTGCTTTTCCATGTAAACATCTCAGCTGACTATCAGTGAGGTGTGGAAGATCTACATTTATCATATGGTCACTCTGCAGACAGACACATATTGCTAAGCATGATGGGATTTTACCGTTGTTATTGTCTACTTGCATGATTTGGCTGCAAACCTGTTAGTTACAATTTTAGACACTTGCACATTATAACCATTCAGTATAACTAGTTGATGTAATATTGTTATATTCTTTTGCCTTTCTTTTTCTTGTTTCTATGGATAGTGTCATAGTTTGAGCATAAAATACTATTCTGTCTAATTCCGACTGGTTTCAAGGTACAGCTGCAGTTAGATGTACTATAACAAATATTAAGCTGGGTACACATATGTACAATCGTCGGGCCGTTCTTCCGATCTGCGGACGAACGGCCGTTCGATTGTATATATGTGTACGCTGTCCCGATCCCTTCGTTGCGATCGATAAACGGCCAAAAACGCTCTTGGCCGTCCACGGTCGGTCGGTCGCAGGTTCTTTGCTGCTTAATATTCTTCCGACAGGACGGCTCCATATCGAAAGAAAAGTGACATGTGTACGCACGTTCGATCGATATGCAGCCCGTTCCTGCGATCATTCCTCCCAAAAGCAGCACGCCCATGTGGGTGTTGACTAGCTGCGTCATCCCTCCATCAGCGCAGCATGTAAACAACAGGAAGTCTTCTCCCCCGTACTTTCCGCGCCATGCGGTTAAAGAATATTCGTTGTGTGTGCATTCCTTTTGAAATAAATAATCGTTGTGTGTGCATTCCTGACAGATATAGTTATAGAAGATAGATAGATAGATAGATAGATAGATAGATATGTGATGTTCATTGTTCTGCATAAACACTTAACATTTATTAAGAAATACTGACAAAAAATACTGTGAACACTTTGTTTATTTGGGTGGTCGGACCTGAACAGAGTATCACATACAGGTGCTTGCGTTAAGGTGTAGCAGGAACGCCCACCCACCCAAAAAACATAAAAACACATTTGAACATGGTGGTGTATGTAGTGGAAAGCGGGCCCACGGCAGCAACGCATCACATGGGAACATCCCGGCCTGCTCACATGTGATGCATTGCTGCCGTGAGACTGCTTGCCATGACATAAGTGCCACGTGTGAAGGTGTAGCAGGAAAGCCCACCCACCCAAAAAACATAAAAACACATTTGAACATGGTGGTGTATGTAGTGGAAAGCGGGCCCACGGCAGCAACGCATCACATGGGAACATCCCGGCCTGCTCACATGTGATGCGTTGCTGCCGTGGGACTGCTTGCCATGACATAAGTGCCACGTGTGAAGGTTTAGCAGGAAAGCCCACCCACCCAAAAAACATAAAAACACATTTGAACATGGTGGTGTATGTAGTGGAAAGCGGGCCCACGGCAGCAACGCATCACATGGGAACATCCCGGCCTGCTCACATGTGATGCGTTGCTGCCGTGGGACTGCTTGCCATGACATAAGTGCCACGTGTGAAGGTTTAGCAGGAAAGCCCACCCACCCAAAAAACATAAAAACACATTTGAACATGGTGGTGTATGTAGTGGAAAGCGGGCCCACGGCAGCAACGCATCACATGGGAACATCCCGGCCTGCTCACATGTGATGCATTGCTGCCGTGAGACTGCTTGCCATGACATAAGTGCCACGTGTGAAGGTGTAGCAGGAAAGCCCACCCACCCAAAAAACATAAAAACACATTTGAACATGGTGGTGTATGTAGTGGAAAGCGGGCCCACGGCAGCAACGCATCACATGGGAACATCCCGGCCTGCTCACATGTGATGCGTTGCTGCCGTGGGACTGCTTGCCATGACATAAGTGCCACGTGTGAAGGTTTAGCAGGAAAGCCCACCCACCCAAAAAACATAAAAACACATTTGAACATGGTGGTGTATGTAGTGGAAAGCGGTCCCACGGCAGCAACGCATCACATGGGAACATCCCGGCCTGCTCACATGTGATGCGTTGCTGCCGTGGGACTGCTTGCCATGACATAAGTGCCACGTGTGAAGGTTTAGCAGGAAAGCCCACCCACCCAAAAAACATAAAAACACATTTGAACATGGTGGTGTATGTAGTGGAAAGCGGTCCCACGGCAGCAACGCATCACATGGGAACATCCCGGCCTGCTCACATGTGATGCGTTGCTGCCGTGGGACTGCTTGCCACGACATGCACCATGCTTCTGGCCTCCAAATAAACAAGAAGGAGAAAAAAAGTTAAATAAAGTACACAAACTATTTTTTGACTTTACAATGCAAACCGTTGTAAATTTTCTCATATAAAGAGTGTACTACTGCTACGCCTTTTTGGATTTTTGAAATTTTTTGGGCTACGGTATGGACTTTTCCGCTTAGTTCTTGTAGACATTTATGGACTTGTGTCATGTTTTCTTGCATTGTGCTTTCGTCGCTGGACGTGTCAGGTGATGGTGTGTTCTTCTCCCCCTCTGCACTGACATCTGAAATCTCGATGATATCTATAATAAGTACAGATAAAGAAAGGTTTACCTTTCCACAAATGATACGTCACTATCCCATAAAGATGATTTGCAGTATACACTCTCCATCTACACTGCTGGTGATCGCAATCACTTGGTGGCCCTCTGCGGTCCCTTCCATCGGCTGCGCAGCCTGGATATCATCTATAGTGACAAGGTAAAGTGACATATTACTACCCCTTGTTGTGTGTATAAAACATGTGTTGTTCTGTTGGTGTGCTGGTACAAAACCTTACCTGTTGTACTCTCCTTCTTTATTTTTAGGTTGGAGGCCCTGTCTCTGCCTTCCTCATGTCTTCTCCTGGGATGGATTTCCTCTGAGTAAAAACAAGCAACATGTCAGAAAAACACACAAAATGTAATGGATCATGACAGTATATTAATAAAGCTACCTAGGGCATTGGACTCACTTCTTTTAATAATTCCACGAATTTTCTTGAGCTTGGCCTGCTCCTTGTGCTTCAGGTCCGACCACCGTTTTTGGAGCTGGTATTTGGACCTTCTTTTCCCAAACTTCTCCTTTATCTCCTTGCATACACGCTGCATAATAATTTCTTTTCTATAATTTGTCTTGGGGTATGTTTTTCTCGAACAATCGTAGTCCCTTCTATCCAGCATTTTGACCATCAGTTCCACCTCTGCAGATGACATGGCGGATGCGCGCGTCACTTTTTTCTCCTTGTTGTCAGCGATTTCTTTATCTGTTGTTATCAGTGCTGAATTGGAAAACAAAGGTTCTGTAGGTTCTGTACTGGCCTCCCCCATATGCGGTGGCGCCAGACCCTCCGACATGGCTCCTCGATGTCCCGTGTCTGTGTGACGCGAAGCACGTGAGTGGGGCGGAGATTCGTGTGCTCATCCAATCACTGTGTTTCAAGCCACGTTCAGCACGAAAGAATATTCCGTCGTTGCTGTTCGAGTGATCGGAGCTGCGCTGCGAATTTTCCGGACTATTTATCGACATTTCTTTCGGTGAGTATTAAAACAAAATGTGTAGTTTTCTATGACAGGGACTTCAATCTGTGGGCCATGGGTATGCTGGGGCTTGTAGTGACCGTGTATCCTATGTCCCACAGAGTTTCAACTCCTGTACTATAGCTACAGTATATCTAGTGGCCCACAGACTGAACACCTGTACATTAAATGGTTTATGGTGTGCTTTGTGTATCAAGAAAATAATATGCCTTTTTATTTTATTTTTTGGAACAGAAATTCAACCATGGCAGAAAAAAATGTCGAATTTATGAAGGACTTCATTGAGGCCTACAGGGATCAGAATTGTCTCTGGAATACCAAATCCAAAGACCATTCCAATCGGCAGAAGAGGCTATCTGCTCTGGAGGAGCTGGTGAGGGTGAGCCAGACCTACTACCCCACAGCAAATGTAGAGTGGGTCCGGACTCGGATCGCTAATATGAGGACCGTATTTAAAAAGGAACTAAATAAGGTGGAGTCCTCAAAGCGGTCTGGGGCAGGGGCAGACCAAGTCTATGTGCCCAGGCTGTGGTACTACGACCTGCTGGCCTTCACGGTGGACCAGGAGCTGCCCAGGGATTCGGTCAGCAACACTTCAAGGAACCAGCCTGCCCCCTCCACCTCCGCGTGCAACCAAGAGGTTTCTGATGACACCATTTGCGGCACAGTAAGTAGACGGATTTTATTTTAAATTTTTTTTTCAAACCAGATAAATATAACAGCAAGTACAGTATAAAAATTGTGAACATGTAAAATTAAAAGGGTGGGTATCGCCCCCTGCAACTGACCTCTCTGTTGGGCACAACAGAGAGGTCAGTTGCAGGGGGCGATACCCCCCCCTTTTGGTTATACATCGTCAATTTGACCTTCTCTGTGGCCCTAATTCTGGTTCTTCTCAGTGGTGGAGCTATACTCTTATCCGCCTGAGAACACAGTGATCAATATTCAGACATCGCAAGTGCATTTACCACATTTTTTGTATTTGGAACTTTTGGTTGGCATTGGTAATCCCTGCTTTCTGGCGCGGATTATTGTAATATTTTTTGTTGTCTAAAATTAACGGAATAATATCATTCTGCCAATCCACAGCGCCAACACCAATAAAATACTGCATGTATTCATCCCTGTTAATTTAGCACGCATAGATGCATTTCTGGTGTTTAAATTAGTATTTGGTATGTCTGGTATCTAAATAATTAGTTTCCAGAGATGCCAGTCATAACGCCTCTTCAACTAGCTCACTTTCATCCATGGCAGCAACATGGTGGTGTATGGGCTGCGTTCTTCTGCGTAGATATAAAAATATATGGAAGTCTTAAAAATCGATAGTGATACATCATTGTCATCTTGTTTTGTTACAGCCATCGCTATTTGCCGAGGATGAATCTTCGGCATCGCTGGAGGTGGCATCACAGCTGCCTTCACCGGCCCTCTGCTCCACCCCCACACCAACCGCCACGACCAGCGCTGAACCGCAAACAAGCGCTCAACCTCCAGCAGAAGCGCCATCAAGAAGAGGGCGCAAAAGGCCGAGGCAGACTCCAGATGCTGCGGACGTGGCAACCACCAAGATCCTGGAGTCTGCCAACCGATTGATGACCATGGATGAGGATGATGCGGACCGGGTGGGGAGTGTATTGGCTGACAATTTGCGAAAGTTGGACCCGGCTACAAGGGTGGAGGTAGAGCGCATATTTTATGAGACGCTGTACCGGGCCCGTGTGGGGACTCTGTCCCGGCACACACGGCTCACCGATGAGACCCCTCTGCCTAGGGTTGAATTTCAACCCATCAGCCCAGCTCCTATACCCCAACAAGCGGTATTTCACCCGGTGCAATATCCCCAGTATCAACATTTCCATCCACCAACTGGGCAAATGCAGCACCAACCGGCAACGTCGGCTAATACGCTCCCACCAGGTCCACCTGGTGGCCCCTTCCAGAGTTTAGTGGAAAGTCCATCTCCCTCCCAACCACCGATGGATACAGGGGATTATGGGGTGGGACAAGTTTACCACCATATGTAAATATTTTATATAGTTTATTTAAGTGCATTATTGTTTTAAATATTTTTATGTTTAAGTATTTCTTTATTATTTATTTACTTGTTATTTATGTTATATTTTTTATAAGTTTATAAGTTAATAATTTATATAAAAATTAAAAATTCTGTAATCTAGTTGGTGTCCGTGTGAAAATATCATTTACCATGCAGGGTGACTATAGGGCACAGATATACATATGGGGTACATGCATGTTGTTTCAATATTTACCTTCATGTATTGCTCCTGGAGACTGTACAAAAGTACCAGGAGAAATTGGCATAGAAATAGGTGTGGTGGAGCAACTACTTGCTAGTACATAAACACCAGTACTGGGTACAGTCTGCACTCCAGGTGCCGTGGCATTGTGCCCTCCAGGAATGCCTGGCACCTGAGTACTACCACTCACTTGCCGTGATTCGGCCTCCACCTCCCCCTCCTTGCTGCAAGAAGACGCAGAGGACAACTTGTGCGGAACTGTGAGTATACAAATTTTATTGGCAAAATATTGATTATTACACACCAAAAAACAATATATTTACAATGACAAAAAGGTACATTTTTAAGCAATCATGTCATTCTGCCACTCCACAGCCCCAACACCATTGAAATAATTCAAGTACTCGTCTCTTGACAACTTTGCTTGCGTTGATGCATTTCTGGTGTTTAAATTAGTTGCCAAAGCTGTCAGACCAATAGGCTCGTCAACAACTTGGCTCTCGTCCACTGTAGCCCCCAGTTGTTGTGTGTGCACCACTTTTCTGCGCATGTAGTTGTGCAGCACACAACAGGCCAGCACCACTTTGTCAATCTTATCTAGGCGCAGATTGATGGGACTGTGAAAAATTCTGAATTTATTACTCAGAATCCCAAACGCATTTTCAACCACTCGCCTGGCACGTGACAGGCGATAGTTAAAAATGCGTCGTTCCCTGTTCAGTGCCCTTTGTGGGTAGGGTTTAAGGACATTAGGGTGCAATGCAAAGGCCTCATCCGCCACAAAAACAAAGTTCAAACCGTGCTCATTTTCAGTCCGCTCTGGCAGATTCAGTTCATTTTTTTTCAGTTGGTCGTGGAAAAAGGTATTCTCCAGGGCTCCTCCATCTGAAACTCTACCATTTTTCCCAATGTCCACAAATACAAACTCGTATCGGGCATTAGCGATGGCCATTAGAACAATGCTGAAGAACCCCTTATAATTATAATAAAAAGATCCACTCTTTGCAGGGGGCATGATCCTGACGTGTTTGCCATCGATAGCTCCACCACAATTAGGGAAATTCCAAAGATCACGGAAATCACGTGCAATATTTTGCCACTCCTCCTTGGTCGATGGAAACTGCAATATAAAAGTATATGCGTATTAATAATCTGTTTGGTTGATTTTAGACCCATCAGCCCTCCCCCATTGCAGCCTCAAAGCTATTACCCGCCTTATCAAAATGACCCCCCACCCACTGGTGTAAAAGATTAAATCAACAGGCATTGTAAAGATATACATATAGGGTACAGGTATGTGCACAGCTATACATATGGGGGACATGTATGTAATTTCCATATTTACCTTCATGTATTTGTCCTGAAGAACTTGGACGATGGCATCACAGGTGTCTGGTATTATCAACCCCAGCGCTTGAGATGATATTGCGGTGGTGAATCTCAGGTCGGCAAGGGTCCTGCCTGTTGCCAGGTAACGCAGCGTTGCCACCAGTCTCTGCTCTGCAGAAATAGGCCTCCTGAAATAGGTGTCCTCTCTCTCTATTAAAGGGGTAACCAGTGTCAGCAGCTCCATAAAGGTAGCGTCATCCATACGGAGATAATTCCTGAAATCATCAGGATTGTTCTCCCGTATCTCCTGTAGCAATGGCATGTGGGAGAAGGTGTCTCTCCTCAGAAGCCAGTCTCTGGTCCAGCAGCTCCGATTCTTGGTCCTTTTTCTTTTTTTAATAGCCCGCAATCTAATGGCCATAGCAGCCAAAATGCACGCACGAGCCTTCCTTCTCCTCAAGCTCATAATTAAAAAGGCCCAAATGCACCGATAGACGAACGAACGTACGTACGTATATCCAGTACAGCTAGCAATGATCTGAATAGTCACGGCTCTATTCACTGTACTACACGAACGATTCTTTGTTCCGTGATCACGCCTCGTTTTGGTATGCTCTTTTAAATCCAGCCCATTATGATAATGTTGTGTACATTTTTATCGTGCGAATAGCCAGAACGGGAGAGTGTGTACGGTGGTACAATCTTTTTCTTGCGATTGTTTGGACGGGAGTACATCGGACGTCGCAAGTAAAATTGTACATATGTGTACGCGCAGATCGGTCGTATGTTTCGGACGGCCGAACGTGTATTCGGTCGATCGAACGGTCGCAAGAAAAATTAAATTGTACATATGTGTACCCAGCTTTAGATTCACCAAGCAGCGGCGTAACTAGTACTTTGAAGGTCCCATAGCAAATCTTGAAAGGGCCCCCATTACAATGCCCTATAGGCAGTGCTATTTTTCAGCAGGAACCAGCAGGAACTCAGTTCCTGAACCTCTAATTAAATATCACATCATCAGGAACTGAAAATCTACTTTCCATAAGATAAGTGTTATTTTAATGTCACCTGTGAGTGCCTTTGTTTCTAAATACAATATATACATCTGTCTCTCTCTCTCCCTCTCTCTATTATATACATATTTTTTATTTAGTTGATACATCCCCAGACTTGGAGTTCCTGGACCTGTTTTTCCAGAAAAATAGTACTGCCTATAGGGAGGGGGGTGGGGGTGGTAGATGAAAGAGTGAGGGGAGTAAGAGACAAAGAGGGTGGAGGGGGGAGGAAGAAGAGGAGAAGAGGGATTGAGGAGGGTGGAGGGAGAAGGGAGAGCAGTGGGTTGAAACAGTTGTGACAGCAGGCATCACTGTTACCTTTCCAATCTCTCCCTTCCCCCAGTACAGGTGGCAATGGGTACCTTGCTCTGTGTCTTCCACCACAAACACTGCTTGGCATCCTGTTGCAGCTGGGTCACCCTCACATGCTGCGTAGAGGAGATGGAGAGCATCCAGGTCCACTGCACTGGTTGCCCGGCACCTGGCCCCCTGCACACGCTGCGGAAAGGAGGCGAGGAGCCAGGTCTCCCACTGTCCCACAATCGCATCCTGGTACTGGGTCCTCCCCGCAATAGCGTCCCAGCGCCGGGTCCCCACTCCCCCTGTACTTGCAGCCCAGCTTCGGGTCTTTCTGTACATGCAGCCTGATGCCGGGTGCCCAGCAGTCGCAGCCTAGCACCAGGTCCCCCCATACTCACAGCCTGGCACTGTGTCTCCTGCACTTGCAGCCCCCGTACTCACAGCCCAGTGTCAGGTCCCCCGCAGTTGCAGCCTGGGAAGCCACACGCACAGGAAATCATGGGCACAGTTTAAAAATTATTAGAAAAAAAGGGTGCAGGGGACTACCTTGCCCCCCCCCTAGCGGCCGGGTCCCATAGCAGCTGCACCCTCTATAGTTATGCCATTGTCCCCAAGGCAAGAACATGTAAGTTTGTTTTTAATATAAAACTGATGCCCATGGTCTGATTCTCATCTATTTCTTTTCATGTCATTGGGATTTTTTGCAATTTGTTTGTTGTTCAGAGCATAAATCCAAGCATGTATCAGGACAACACAGGATCTGAACAGAACAGTCATGGGAGACTCCCTATAAGGACTGAAACAATTTAATCAGCACCAGTCAAAGAAACAAGCACATTCTGGATATAATTGTCTTGTGTGATACAACTTTTAGAGCAGGCTCCTTCCTTTCCTTTCCATTTGAATCATGCTTGCATACCCTCCAACATGACCCATTCCATCAGGTACAAAATGCTCTGTTCCTGGACTTCCCTGCCAGTGGCAGTTACAGAGGTTGGACTCCAGCACAGTCCAAGATTCAAAAAGGGGGTCACATCAACTGCCACCTCAAACATCACTGTCCTGGACTCAATGGTAGTTGATGTGACCCCCCCTCTTTGAATTGTGGACTGTGCTGGAGTCCAACCTCTGTAACTGCCACTGGCAGGGAAGTCCAGGAACAGAGCATTTTGCACCTGATGGAATGGGTCATGTTGGAGGGTATGCAAGCATGATTCAAATGGAAAGGAAAGGAAGGAACCTGCTCTAAAAGTTGTATCACACAAGACAATTATATCCAGAATTAATAAAAGGCATATTTAATATTAAAGCATATAAAAGACAAAAACATGTCATGAGAAGTCATAAAAAAATATATTCACCCATATGGTCAAGTCTGATTAAATTGCTAAGGTAATGCATATCTGTTTTTTTTTTATTTCATAATTTTGCTTTCAGACTAGTACCTGCATGTGGATTGGCTGTTTTATTTCTGAAGCTTTATGCTATAAATATCTCTGGACCCTACATGATTTGGTTTATCATAACATGTGAGGGATAGCCAGTATGCAACTATTCAGAAAACGTCAAGCATAATTTAGAGATGTACGCTAATGCTGTTGCAGCTGCGGCCGTGCGTAAATATGAAAATGTCACCGCCACCAGGATTTGTATTGAGATGTACGTTGGCTGCGTCACTGAACCACCGCTACCCATTTGGATGCACACTAATAAAACATCAAGTGACCATGTAGGCCACTGAAACTAAGACACTAGAGTCATTGTAACTGAGTAAGGATCGCAATTGCAAGCTGTGACACATCTATGTTTGAGTCGTCACTCCTGTTACCTCCCACAAATGGTGCTTGGCCATTACTCACTTTGTAATAAAGTATCACTGCGACCTTCATCACAAGAAATGTATCCACCTTTACGATCGGTCTTGAACTTGGTCAGCTCTTTGCTGCATGCCACCAACATTAGGTCCTGTACATTATCAGCTGCCATGATGTAAAAGTTCCTGTCAGCGGGTCCTAGGACAAAGACGTTCCAGGCCCATCTACAACCAATACTCTGACACAAGAGAATGTTTCAGCTGGAAACAAAACACATTATAGCTATTCCCAGTAGAGTAATCATATGGTCTCACTAATTTGCAAATAAGCAGAAAATTGCTGTACATTTTGCAGCTATTGATCTGTTGAAATGTACAATGAATTTGAATAACTGCAGTCAGCGAGCATAGTAACCTGTTCCTTATTGCACATGCTGTGACTTCAGAGGCTTAGTGGAAATTAGCCTTCCAAGCATTAGCTGTTTGATGATAACCATTAATTGAAAATGATTGGCCTGCAGGGATATGTGTTAGCAAGATGAACTGCGTTCTGTGTTGTTGGAGAAGTCTCGGAAATACCACAACAACTTTAAAATACTTTGAGCTATTGTAAAGACGTCGGGTGCATTAGTTCCTGCCAGCTGCCTGACAAGCTAATTTGTCTTAGATTGCAGAACCAGAAATATGCGCTGGTTTGTGCTAATGACAGTTTTTGTTGAAGTAAAGAGGCAAAAGAAAGGGATTCCCATAAAAACTCACTTTTCTGGTATAAATGTTACCACACAGAGAAAAAATACATAGGTCAATAACTAATTCAGTTTGGTGATTCAGTATTGCCCACTATGACTGGATTTATTTTTGTGATCTGTTTGTCAGTATGTAATTTTAGACTTACGCTTTCTATTTTCACTTACTAGTAGAGAAAATAGGTTTAAATTGGTATTATGTTAGTGGCTAGTATAGCATTTTAGCATCACAATGGTATAGACTTTATAATGTAAGCTCTTACAAGCAGGGCGCTCTTTCCTCATGTGCTTTTTATTCACTTACTTAAACCATCTTGAAAGGCACCAAATCCTGCGATTTCCCGCCATGCTGATACTTATTTCAGGGTCCTCTGATGATGCAGTTGTGGTTATGTACCCTTTACATGTCCTCTATTGTATTCAACTGTTTACTCACTGTTTTGCTTATTTGTTTATGTACTCTGTAATTGTGTAATTGGGCACTGCAGATCCCTGGTGGCGCCATATGAATAAAGAATAATAAGAGCAGCATTTTATCCACACACACACCCCCACCCAGGTAAAATCTGCCACTGTTCTCTACCGATGTGAAGCCAGATGCAGCCTGAGAGACTGCACTGGCTTCACTGTGACTGGCAGTGACCTCCTTTTGGAAGTCTGACCTGCCAGTCACCCAAGACAGTCCCATATTGGGAGGCGTTCGCTCCCTCCGGGATGCCTCTATGGGCTGTTTCATTTGCAACCCATAGTATCTGGGGTATGCGCATGCGCAATACTGAGGCCAATACACTGCACATGTGCCGGTCCCGGTGCCTGTCATCTGCTTTGTACATGATTTAGAATCTATGGGCTGCTGCTGAAGCTGATGGCATTCGCATGCGTAGTACCAAGGACACTACTGTGCATTCGCTGGCCCTGGGACCAGTGGTGGCAGCGGGGACCGGCGTAGGTGGGGACCAGTGGTGGCAGCTGAGGAGGGCCGTCATCATGGCCAGCAGCAATCTCCTCTCCTCCTACACTGAGGTAGGATAATAATAATAATAATACGGTTTGAGTATCTTCTATCCAAAATGCACAGGACCAGAAGCATTCTGTATTATTAGAACAAAAGAAAGAGAACCACAGGTGTCGCTAAAGCTGCTTTATCGGGAGGGTGTAAAGCTCCCAAAGAATTTGTGAAACAAACAAGGGGGTATGTGATACAGCGCTGGGTTAACTCTGAAATGATGTGTATTCAGTTCTCCAATAAAAATTATTTTATTAAAGTAAAAAATACAATAAATATTTCATATGAGAATTCTCATGGGATGAAAAAAAGAAAAAAATGAATTAAAAGTCTGATTGTGAAAAATGGATTTATCCAGCTAGCATTTGGATGTATTGGGGGAAACCAATTTTATGTCCAAAACACCAGTTAGTGTATAGTTACCAGACAATTTCAAGTGTCCTTGGTGATATATCGAAACCCCGGTGATTGCCCAGTGGTATGTGCCTGTCCGTCACTCATTTGGTAGATATTGCAGTTGTTAGGTATCTCTATACCAAGCCTGATTGCTGCAGAGTGGGACTTCAATGGCGAGAGCCAATGGGATGGTATTGAAACTGGTCCGGAAAAAGGTCTGGTAATTCACCAATGGTCTGGAACTGGTGAGAGAAAGGGGTATCTTTCCAAATGTGGGTTAGAGCTAAGATCCTGTAGATTGCTCAATGCGTTTCGGCCATTTTCACACGCCTTCTTCAGAAGCTGGAGCTTAGTGGGTGCCCAACTAACTAACTCTTTTTTTTTAAGTTTGCCACCCTTTAGTAGTATACATACCTCTAAATAATTCCTTCCAGTTTATATCTTTTAAGAAATCCTCAAACTTACCAAAGTTTGCTTTTCTGAAATTTAAGGACCTAGTTGCTCCCTTATAATTATCTTTGTTAAAATCTAAATAAAATGTGATCATATTGTGGTCACTGTTCCCCACATCAAACATATGGAATGCACACAAATATATTTTATTTGTGCATGAAACAAGTTTTTAAAACATGAAGCAAAGTTTGTGTACAATCTCAGACACTGAAAGTGAATGCCAAGCAATCATTTGCTTGCACATATTTATTGGCAGTTACCTATAATGTCCCCAGTAGTGCCAGTTACAAATGTACCCAGTAGTGCCCGGTTATTAAGTAATCAGTGAGTTAGATGGGCTCCTGGACCCCAACCTCCTAGTATGTCTTTTGGGGTCACCTACAAGCACCCTTTGAATACTATGCCCAAAATGAAAGTTGCGTGTAGCTACAGTAAACAGAGCAGGGATGTCTAAAGCAGGACAGTTGGGAGGTATGCATTCTATGTGGATTTGTCTCGCTTTCATCTAAAGTGTGTTTTTGCATTAAGCAGGTAATATTGTATGGATGTTGATGTCTTCGTCGCATCTGAACTGTAAAACCATAGGTTAGTGTACAGTTTGAACTGCAATGTTGGGCACCCAAAATTGCTCTATAGACTCCAAATATTTGGGGCCCATCCCATAGGGATTACACTTTACTGTTCCATTCCCATAATGTCATCCATGATAAAAGTAATTATTTTCAGCATTTACACTGTTTTTATCTTTTTTTGTGTTTGAAGTAAATATTTCATCTGATCCTATGCCAAATATATAAAATCAAATTGTAAAGCTCTTTCAAGAAATGCTATGATTTTTGAACCTTACATCCTTTCCCTTTGACAGTGAGACAGAAGAGTAAAGGAAAAAAGAAGTTCTCAGTAACTGACAAATTAAATGTATGAGGGCAACTGGAAAACACACATCTTTCGGCCCTGTAGTCTAATGGCATCAAAGTGAAATGTTAGGACAAATTAGGTACTTAAATGACAGGAATCAATAAGAGCAATGATAGGATGAACAAAGCATAAGGGCAAAATCAGTAAGCAAGCTAAACAGTAAAAAGACTGGGACGGATGTGTTTTGTTATGCACTGAAATGTGTAATTGTTTATAAAGTTTGTTGATTCTAGCTATAAAAGAAGACAGTGCACCCACGCCAGCTGGAGCAGAGAGACTGCACCACTTCATAAAGTATCATATACACTGTAATATAAAATAAGGTAATAATTACTATAACGTAATAATTACTGTAATAATAAGGTAATAATATAAGGTTTTAATGCTTGGGTTATTATTTGAGGGGTCAAAAGTGCCTGGTTTTGAAAAAATGGTCTTTGATACCCCTTTCAGACTGTACTTTTTACCTGGTATTTTGCAGTTTTTTTATCGTTTCAAAACAGTAATATGTGCAGTCTGAAAGGTGCAGAGTGAATTTACTGGTTCTATAAAACTGGTATTTCTAAATGGTAATAAAGCAGTGTTTTACCCATTTCAGACCTGTTTTTTTTTCATCCACTGTCTTCTATGGGTTTAAAACGGGTTCAATGTTGTGAAGGGACAAAAACAGCATTAAAATACAATTTAAGGACAAACACTGCATTGAAATACCGTTTAAAGATATGCGGTGTGAAAGGGGTTTAACTTGCTCAGACCCATTTTAAGAAACGTTTCAAATGCTGGGTGGAAGCAGGTTTTGCAATGTGAAAGGACACAGTATATAGTTCAGTCTCACAGGATTACATATACAATTATTGGTAGTATTAGGTGGCCCCCTGTTTTATTATTTTCTAATTGTGTTCAATAATACAAGATAGGGGTGTGCTACCACTGACACAATTACATAGGATGATCACAAAAGAGAGAAAAGTGTGTAATTTAGTAATGCACCAAAGAGAAAATAATTTTTCACACTAAAATTTTACTTTTATTAATATAGTTAAGATAGCGAAATATAAAACCACACATACAACATATAACGAACAGGGTAGGTGACTGGCATATTAAAAGTGCACGTACTGTACGGTGGTGTGTGTGTATGGAATATTCAATTGTTTCACTTCAGCGTCTTACAATCTATCATTCGTGTCTGCGTATCTTTGTGGGGTTAGTATTGCATAAGTATCTACTTCGGTAACAATGTAATATATGGTATGTATTCAGACAATGTTGTCTGAAGGTTAGTATGTTGCCACTTCTCCTGCTGTTAACCCTTCAGTGTTATGAGTCTCTTCAGCGTATAGGAGTAAGGCCAGTGTTATTAACCCTCTTTAGGTATTGAGGCAGTACTTCGATGGGCTGTTTGGGGTAATAGCTCAGAATAATCTTCCACTGTTGGGCGTATCTCAATAAGCTAAGGTATGTAGCCATTTGCAGCCCTGAGTCAGATGCGCGGTGCAGTATATGTGGATGCTATAGGATCGGCATCCACACTGTTAACCACTGTTCAGGCAGGTACATAAATAAATGACACAATTCAAAATTACTGCCCTAACAAGGGCTAGTTATGCGCTGAGTCAATGTGGACAAGTATGAGGTATAACACACGGGAGACCATCCGTACGGCTCTTGGCTGACGCTTGTTTCGCTTCCCGCTTCAACAGCTGGTGGGACGTTTCCGGGCCGGCCTGGCTTTGTGTTGTGATCCACTATCCGGCAGGTGAGCATTATTAGCTTGCTAATTGGGGGGAGAGGTGGGTTTTATGTGTGGGTATATAGAGTGGTTTAGTACTTGTTTTAAGTTGTGTATGCTGACTTTCCCTGATGACGGGGGTAACCCCAAAACAGTTGGTGGTTAAAGGACCTCTTTCTGCAGTCTGCTGAGTACCGCCTCCTTTCTGCCTCTATATACATAACAACGACATTTGAACCCTATTCAACCAATGCCACCATTATGACCTTTGCACAGGTCGTAGAGTAGCAAGTGAGTGCATTGATACAACAACAGAAACCCACACACCCTAACTTGTCTGTAGAGGAACAAAGTGCCCTAAAAAGATTGAAGTCAAATGACAGCCTAATTATACATCCCACAGACAAGGGGGGTGCTGGTGTTTTTCAAGATATTGAAGACTATGACAAATAGATTCAACGGCAGTTATCAGATATAACTACATATAGGAAATTGACCAGCAACCCTACACAACTATGTAAAAAACAGTTGGGCGATCTATTACAGTGAGGTGTTCAACAGTCGATCATCACAGAGACTACCAGGATGATTCTCTTACCAACAGCACCCAAAGTGCCGATTTTCTACACCTTACCAAAGGTTCATAAAGGTAATAATCCACCTCCAGGACGTCCGATTGTTGCAGCACAGGGTTCTCTTCTACAACCCCTTGCAACCTTTATTGATGATTTTCTGCAGCCGTTTATTAAGAAGCAACCCTCCTTTTTGTTGGACAGGGCTGCCGACAGGCGAGTGCCAGGGGTACAGATGTCCCGGGCCCCCAATGGGCTGAAAGCTGAGGGGCCCCTCTTTCCATGGGTACAAGAATTTAAAAAATCGGCCCTTGGGAACCGGAGATATTTGACTTCAAAGCAGAGGTCCCCATCCAAGCCTGTTAATTGCTCTTCCCAGTCAGATATTTCAGGTTCTGTCTGACATAGAGTTTTTCTGAGGGTATATTCCAAAAGCTGGGACTCCCCTCCCCCCCCCTTTGATGGACACTAGTAGCTTGTCTCTACTGTGCCCAGAACCATAGCTATCAGCCTTCCAGCAGCTGGTTACTGCTCCAGCTCCACACACCTGGTATGTAGTTTTATATTCTCGTTGGCAGATTGCTCTGCCTCCTGAACTCTCATCCCCTAGTTCCCAATATAATTTGGTAGGTGGGATTCTCTAGTTTTTAATTCCATTAAAATCTAAGAAATCTATTTCCGGAAACTGGAGATATCTGCAGTCAAGCAAGCTGTCCTCCCACCAGAAAATTATGAATAATAAGCCCACTCCACTATACACCCCTCCTCTACATATTAAACATCCTCTACCACCCTGGAAGTTATGTATCAGGGCCTCTTCATTCAACCCAATGCCCCCTTCTCCCACCCCATCTCCCACCATCTGTGCAGTAAAGGGGTAATTAGTGGAAATTACTGATCCAGGCCCTACATGCTGAGCAGTTGATATAATACCCCCTAACACCCGCGGGACATCAAAGCTTCCCCCACCCCTACCACTGGAGGATCAGTAGGGGCCCTAATACATTGCTATGCCCAGGGGTCTACGCTGCTGTTGACGCCCCTGTATGTATATATATATGTGTATATATATATATATATATATGTGTGTGTGTGTGTGTGTGTGTGTGTATGTATATATATATATATATATTTATATTTATTATTATTATTTATATACATTTGGTCTATCTATAATACTTTAACTGACCCGGCATATACTGGGTCACCTAAGTGTCCATCTCTTTGCTTTGCTCCGCCCCTCTGGAAACCCCCTTCTGAAAATCCTGCGTTTGCCCCTGGCCCCGGCCTCTGCAGGGGCCCGGGCAGCTGCCCACAGTGGCATGGCACCACCCCACGCTCAGTATCCCCCACCCGGCGCCGGCGGCCAGGCGCGCACAATACCCAGTGCAGCCTGCACAGCGCTGAGCCTAGGATACAGAGGGGCTCTGCAGGCTGCACTGTGCAGTGAGTGCTCTGAGTCCTGGAGGGAGAAGATGCCGCACCACTGCCACTTCTAGTAAGTATTAGTAATGGGGGGGCGGGGTGCCGGCGCACCCCCCGCCCTCACGTGCGCCGGCACCCCGCCCCCCCCCCCCACGGTACACGCAAGAGAGGCTGAAGGTCAGTCCCGGGCCCCAACATTACTAGTGGCGGCCCTGTTGTTGGATACTAAAGATTTTTTGATATCCCTTGAACTTTTTTTGCATCTTCGGGATATCGGTTGCCTTGCGACCATCAATGTCACCAATTTATATACGTCCATCCCACACATATTAGGACTTACCGCTCTCAAGAGATTTTTGGTTTCACAAAGTGACTTTGATGGATTTTTTGTTACATAATAATATTTTTCTTTACAAAAATGATGGTACTCTTTACCTAGAAGGGCGCCCACAATTTTGATCATGGGCATCGCAAGTAAAAAAAATCGCGTCGGTCGCATCGCATGCAACCAAAAAATCGCATGCGATGCGATCGACGCGATTACCGCGATTTCACATAGGGAACAATGTTAAATGGGTCAATTGACCCGATTTAACATTGGGAACAATGTTAAATAGCCCACAGACCCCAAATAGCCACCCTGTGGCCCCCCAATTGTTAACGCCACCCCACGATCAACGTGAACCTGAAGCGTGGCGAGCGCGTGAGGGGCGGCGGTACGCGTCCTCCGACCTTTTCACACCCCCACTATCCACGTCGGCGTGGAGTTGAGAATAGATAGTGCCCGAAGCATGGAAGCGGATACTTTAATATTGTTCCCTATGTAAAATTGCGGTAATCGCGTCTGTCGCATCGCATGCGATTTTTTGGTCGCATGCGATGCGACCGACGCGATTTACATTTTAACATGGTTTTCTATGTAAAATCGCGGGCATCGCGGGCATCGCATCGGTGCACCGGTGCACTTTTTGGATGTCGATATTAATCGACAAGATAAAACTTTGGTGACCAGTGTCTATATCAAAGACACAGATCGCAATATGACCAGATAATACTTTGGTGACCAGTGTCTATATCAAAGACTCAGATCGCAATATGACCAGCTGGGTCACGGTTAGAAGGGGAAACAAGAGGGACAGGAGGGACAGGAACGACATCTCGGATCTATCACACCCGAACAAATTTGCCCGGTTGGACGAAGTTTTGGGGGAGGATAGAGACAAAATGACGGAGCTGGAGGAGACGGCTCCCTCTAGCAACCAGAGGAGCGGTCCCTCTAGCTCAAACGGGATGACAGTTAGTGAGGTACCAAGGCAGATAGTGGTGGTAGGGGATTCCATCATTAGGAGAACAGACAGGTCAATCTGCTATCGGGACCGCGATCGCCGCACGGTCTGTTGCCTCCCGGGTGCTCGGGTACGGCACATCGCGGACAGAGTCGACAGATTGTTGGGAGGGGCTGGGAGCAACCCGGCGGTCTTGGTGCACATCAAATTCAATGGTAGGTGGGATGTCCTCAAGAAAGAGTATAGGGAATTAGGTAAGAAATTAAAGGCGAGGACATCTAGGGTAATTTTCTCGGAAATATTACCAGTGCCACGCTAGCTCAGGGAGGCAGAGGGAGATCAGGGAGGTAAATGTGTGGCTTAAGGATTGGTGTAGGAAAGAGGGATTCGTGTTCATGGAACACTGGGCGGACTTCTCGGTCAGGCGCCATCTTTTTTGCCGTGATGGATTGCACCTGAACGAGGAGGGGGCTGCGGTGCTGGGGGGAAGGATGGTTAGAGGGTTGGAGGAGATTTTAAACTAGGCGACGGGGGGGTGGGGGCAGCAAGACATTATGGGACCATCAGGGAGAGAAGCCGGACTGGGATCAGGAATCATATGGGGGAAGGAGATGGGGGGGGACGGAGACATAGACAAAGTCCTGGGACATAACAAGGGTATAATCGGGGGTAACTCTCAGGGTGCATCAGGAATGTCATGTAATAAAATGTTATGTTGTAACTGTCACGTTACCCCATTACAGTTCTTAGGTACAGATGATCTTAGTATACGGGAAGGAGGGAATGACAGAGGAAGAATTCCCGGAACTATGGAGAGGGCAGGCAGTGTGCATGGTGGGGAGGCCAGTAGAGAGTCTATTGAAGGGGAGAGGGGAAAGAGGAAGCTAGTAAAGAATTCAAATGGGTCCTGGGGTGAAACTAATCACAATATTAGAGCCATATCTAAAAATAAACATAAATTAAAATGCTTACTGGCTAATGCAAGAAGCTTAGTGAGTAAAATCGGGGAGCTTGAAACGGTGATCAGTAGGGATGACTACGACATCATTGGTATTACAGAAACATGGTGTAATGAGTCGCATGACTGGGCATTAAACATGGAGGGATATACACTCTACAGGAAAGACAGGGAAAATAGAAGGGGCGGGGGTGTGTGCCTATATGTAAATAATAACTTAACATCATGTGAGAAAAATATGAGCACAGACCTGGAAGACGACAACTCGGAGACAGTGTGGGCAGAGATAACCGACAATAATAAGAAACCAAAAAACAAATTTTTAATAGGGGTATGCTATAGACCACCAAATATAAATGAAAGGGAAGAGTCTCTTCTTTTAAACCAAATCAAACAAGCATTAAATCAGGGTCAGGTATTAATTATGGGGGATTTTAATTTACCCGACATTGATTGGGAAAACGAAACAGGTAAATCAGCAAGAAGCAATGGGTTCTTAAGCTTACTTAAAGACCAGTTTATTACACAAACGGTAGAAACTCCAACTCGTGATGAGGCGCTCTTGGACTTAGTATTAACAAATAACACAGACTTAGTTTCAAACACAAAAGTAATTGAACAATTAGGGAATAGTGATCACAATATGGTTTCACTGGAAATCAACTTCAGTAAATTACATCAAAAAGGATCTGCAAAAATACTAAACTTCAGAAAAGCGAACTTTGAATTATTCAGGGAAGCCCTAACAGGAATTGGGTGGGAAACGGTTATGGAGGGAAAAAATGCAGAGGAAATGTGGGATACTCTAAAAAAGGTGCTTGATTCACTAACTATTGAATACATTCCTAAAGTAACTAAAGGTAAATTCAACAAAAAAAAGCCACCATGGTTGGACAAAGAAGTAAGGTCAGCTATCAACAATAAAACCAGAGCCTTTAAATTCTATAAAAATAACTTGAATGAGGAGGCGTTCGCAAAATACAAAGAATCAAACAAAACTTGTAAAGGGGTAATCAAAGCAGCTAAAATATTATATGAAGAGTGCATAGCCACTGAAAGCAAAACCAACCCAAAGAAGTTTTTTAAATACATAAATAGTAAACGTTTAATTAAGGAAAACATAGGCCCACTAACTGATACTAGTGGAAAAAGTGTTACTGAGGACAAGGGAAAAGCAAAACTGTTAAATAAGTTCTTCTCATCAGTATTTACTAAGGGAGAGCAGACTGTGGAACGAACATTTACCACAAACGGGGCAAATAAGCCAGATCTCATTGTGGATTTCACACCGAAAGAAATAATACTGAGGCTAAGCAAACTCAAAACAAATAAGTCACCAGGGCCAGATGGGATTTATCCGAGGGTATTAATGGAATTAAGGGATGAACTAGCTACCCCCCTACATTATATCTTTAGCAAGTCACTATCGTCAGGTATAGTACCAAAAGATTTGAGAATAGTAGAGGTAGTGCCAATATTCAAAAAAGGAAAAAAGGAAGATCCAGCTAATTACAGACCCGTTAGTTTAACATCAATTGTGGGTAAACTATTTGAAGGATTTTTAAGGGATGGTATCCAGGAATATTTAGATCATCACCGTCTACTCAGTACTAACCAACATGGGTTCGTGAAAAATCGTTCATGCCTAACTAATCTACTAGGGTTCTATGAAGAGGTTAGCAAAAACCTCGATAATGGAAATGCTGTAGATGTGATTTTCCTAGATTTCGCTAAAGCATTTGATACTGTCCCACACAAGAGATTGATTAATAAAATGGAGAACCTAGGATTGGGTGAAAATATCTGCAGATGGGTAGGGAATTGGCTATGTAATAGAGAACAAAGAGTGGTTGTGAATGGTGCCGTATCAGATATGATACCGGTACTAAGTGGAGTGCCCCAGGGTTCGGTTTTGGGGCCCATTTTGTTTAACATTTTTATTAACGATATTGGGATAGGGTTACTCAGCAATGTATCCATCTTTGCGGACGATACAAAACTTTGCAAAGTCATCAAATCACCAGAAGATGTCACCATGCTTCAAAATGATCTTGCAATTCTAGATGAGTGGGCAAAAAAATGGAAGCTGAGGTTCAATGTAGATAAATGTAAGGTTATGCACCTTGGGAGACACAACCAGTGTGCAAGTTACAACCTTAGCGGAGAGGAACTGGGTAATTCCATACTTGAAAAGGATCTAGGAGTCCAAATAGACAGCAATCTAGGATGTAGTGCACATTGTAATGTAGCTACAAAAAAGGCCAACAAAATTCTGGCATGTATTAAGAGGGGAATGGAAACTAGGGACTCAAGGGTAATTATGCCACTATATAAAGCATTGGTGAGACCTCACCTAGAGTACGGAGTACAGTTCTGGGCCCCACACTATAAAAAGGACATCATAGAATTAGAAAAAGTCCAAAGGCGAGCAACAAAGCTTATTAGGGGAATGGAGAATTTAAGCTACGGGGAGAGATTAAGCAATTTGGGACTATTTACATTAGAAAAGAGACGTTTAAGGGGGGACATGCTCAACATGTACAAGTATATCAAGGGCCAATATAAGGAACTGTCACACACCCTATTTTCTACTAGAAAGGAATCTAGGACGCGAGGGCATGAGTATAGATTAGAAGAAAAAAGATTTCATTCAGCTAGTAGAAAGAATTTCTTTACGGTCAGAACAGTCAAACTCTGGAACTCTCTTCCCAGAGAGGTGGTAACGGCTGGCTCATTAAATGCGTTCAAGGCAAAGTTGGACAAACATTTACTGGAGAAAAACATCCATGGGTACAAATAAGAAATATAATTTGTCTGTAAAATACCAGAACCTACCAAATCAGCAATGGATATCTATACCAGGTTGAACTAGATGGACGCAAGTCTTTTTTCAGCCTTACCTACTATGTAACTATGTAATATTATGTTGCAGCCTCAGAGCTGCCATCTAGCCAAACTGATAAAGAGTCTACCATATTCCCAGATGGTACGATATAGGAGGATCAACAGTAATGAAAATATCTGCATCCAACAATTGGATGAGATCATCTGTAAACTCTGTCAACGGGTAATGTGAATGTGTTGCCCGTGGTTACCCATTTCAATTCTGCAGCCACATCAATTGTCTCGACTTAAGAAAAATTGGCTGATTTTGGCAAGTGACAAATCACTACCATTTGCTGACCAACGTATGATGCCGTGTTTTACTAAGGGACGTAACCTTAAGCAATTACTAGTGAAAACTAACATTCACTTTAAGCCCGGTGTATCTAATAAAACCTGGCTTGATAACACACGCACTGGTAATTTTAGGTGTACTTGTGTGATCTGCCAGTTTCTACTAACTGGGGACACCTTCAACCATCCCTATACTGGCAAAACTTAAAAAAGTAAGAATCATTTAACTTGCAACTCCTCCTTTGTAGTTTATTTGATCACCTGACCTTGCAGCCTATATTATATAGGTAAAACCGAACGAAAATTTAAAGAGCGCATGTCTATGCATAGACATTCCATCTGCAATGCTCTAGAAAGTGGCAAGAGCCTGTAGCTAGGAATTTCTCCGATAATTCCCAGCTAAGATACTGCATCATTGATTGGATCCCCCTCTCCAGGAGAGGTGGTGACCGTGCGAGAGCACTGTTACAGAAAGAGACGTGGTGGATTCATCAATTAGATTTGATTTCCCCACGTTTTCTCAATGAGCAATTTTCTTTAAGTGTCTTTCGTTGATTACGCTGTTATGTGTTCATCTTAACTCTCTTTTGATAATGTATATACAGTGTTATTGTATTACAGAGCTACGGCCGTTATTCCCTGTTTTAATTGTGTATATTGTTTTTATGGTGACGGTGATGTCACAGACTGTGCGTCCCTTGAGGATGACGTCATTCATTATGGACGAAGGGGCGGGTGTGTGGTCCCGTCCGCTCCGCCCGTCTCTGCACGTGGTGTACTGCTATATTAAGGTCAGTGTACGTTTTATCTTTTATCCTGATGACAAAATAATACATTTTGAAACGTTGATGTAAACAAGGCTATACTTCGAGTGAGTATCGTGAGTGCCGCACCTCCCGCACCTCTACATACACACACACACACATATATATATATATATATATATATAAAATTATATAATGTTAGCAGTAATGATTGCATAGGGCACACTTGCACCACCCACCCTCTTTTGTGCTTGCAACCATAAATCTTAGCAAGTTAGAACCTCCCATTACAAGAAGTTTAGGTGTGCAGTGTAGACCCCTTTTTTCCCATCTTTTCAAGCCTATACACAAACTATTCTTCGACTGGAATCCATACAGATGACTGGCAGATGAGATGCTGATGGTCAAAAGACCTACAGCACCATCTTGACAGAGAAAATCCTGACAAGGGTCCAGTAATTATACTTACCTTCTCCTTGCTCCCCTCTCTAACTCTCCATTCCTACAGCCTAAGCCACTCCCTACTAGTACATAACCCTAACCTGTCCTGGCCTTCTTACAATCGGGATGCTGGCAGTCGGGATTCCCAACACTGGCATCTCCAGTGACGTCAGAATTCTGGTGCCAGTCTTCTGCCCGTGAGTCAAGATTCTCACATCCCCTTTGACCACTGGCTTTGTTGATATCTACATTTATTAAATTAACTCTCCTGGGAACTAATTTCTGCCAGTAACTTTGGTGAAATTCCACTGTCATAATTTAGCTAAATTATATTTAAGACATTATAATACTGTTATAATGTGAACACATCAAACTAGAAGTTTTTAAGTAATGAAAGCATCTGTCTGGAAACAATACTTACTGCATTATCTGAAAAAATTGACTGACCAAGCAGAACAAAATCCCTGTTAAAAATATATGATTAATATTGCTATGAAAGGAGCCACTGCACACCATTAACTTTGTTAAGGAAAATAAAATTGTGTAAAACAGTATTGTTCAGTGCCGATGCTTTGATGCTGAAGGCAGAATTAATTGTTAAAGAAAATACGTAAACTGACTATACTTCCTGCTCTCATAAGTGCCAGCAGGTGGGTAAATGGTAAGAGATATGTCTACAATATCTATTTGTGCTAATATTAGGCTTTGTTACTGTGTTTATTATAACTCAAAATATCTAGGTGTTTCCTAGTGTTTAGGTTTATATAGTGTATCTATTTTTAAGCTGCAGAAATAGAAATATACTAGCGGGGGCATATGTATATATCATAACAATGAATTAATTACTCTACGCTAATCTTCAATAGAAGGACTGATATATAGAATTATTATACAAATTAAATGTTAAAAATGAATATTTATTCACTATAAGTATTTATAAATATTTAATCAAACTATGTGCATATTAAAATAACATTCAATTGATAGAGGTGGATCTTAAATTAAAAAGTCTCCATAAGTTTTGATGCCAATATATGTTTGCAATATTGTTGGAAATTGGAATGTTCCCCTTTAAGTGTACATATCAAGTCCCGATAGTGTCAATGACCATCCTTGCTGCCTGCGGTGTCTGTTTAATGAAATAAGTGTTAATACGTAATTTTTAGCAAACAAATGAGTTATCTTCCACAATCAAGAGTTCTGAATGATGTGTTTGAGATCCAACAACAGTTATATGGACTAAGTAAGAATCGCAGATTTTGTTTTTTTAATAATTGCATCTGTTTGAGAATGGACACAATATTAAGCAGTAGTGATACATAATAAAAATACAAATGAAATATTTGATTATACCGAACAACACAGAACAATAATAGAAAATATGTGAAAATATAGTTAAAGGGAGAAGTAAGGGTCAGTGGTTAAGGAAATAATGAAAGGTTTGAAAGTTTCATTTCATTAGCAAACAGCAAACAGTATAAAAAAAATTCTGACATTTCATTTTATTTTTTATTATGTTTTCAGGATTTTAATGAATGTTTGGTTGGATTTTTAGTCACATATAGCTCCATATGCAGCTACACATAACAGATTTTCATACACTGCACATAAACACTAGCAAACAAACATCATTTCTAATATTTCATAGTGTGGACTTTAAAAAAGTAAACATTTTGTAATTGCGTCTTGTTTATTTTTTAGTTCCAAGCTCATGCTTGCAAATGAGAATATCTGAAAAGCAGGTGTGCACCATTATAATATGTAAATGGCCTTCTGCCCACACTTTTTAATCTTTTGAATCACTTAGAAGTGTTATAGATGTTTGTCCTCATGGAGTGATGTGCTAAAGGGTAGGGGTGAGGAGGGGTGTAGCAGTATGAAGCAGCGGGCATATCTTGGGTTTATTTACTAGTACAGGTTGAGTATCCCGTATCCAAAATGCTCGGGACCAGGAGAATTTTGGATAACGGATTATTCCGTATTTCGGAATATTTTAATATTTCAATGATGTATTTTGAAGTATCTTGCATGTATGCTGTATAAACACATAAAATACACACAAATATATTTTATTACCACATAAAATACACACAAATATATTTTATTTGTTCAAAAAAGAAGGTTTCAAAACATGAAACAAAATTTGTGTACTATCTCAGATATTGAATTTGAATGCCAAGCAATCATTTTCTTGTACATATATAGTGCCAGTTACATATCATGTCACCAGTAGTGCTGTTACAAATGTCCCCAGTGAGTTTTTAGCAAAAAAAAAATTTTTTTTTCACTTTCTGGAATGTATGGTTTTCGGAATAATTCGGATAACGGATACTCGGATACGGGATACTCAACCTGTATTATATTAATGTAGGAAAAATTGACATTGACAGCAGATTAATTCACATTCAGTAGTAGAACTATAAGATTTGTGTAAGCATCTAGTCTAACTGCAGTTCTGTCATGAAAATATTATTCATAGGGGTTCATTAACTAAGATAGGAGTTTTATTAAACATTGGATATTGGTATGGACAACCAATCAGATTACAACTAATATCCTCTAGAAGGTGCTAAATAAATAAGTAAATTCTGATTCGTTGCTATGGGCAACATCCCATCTTCACTAGAACTCCAATCTTAAGGCCCATACACACTAGTCGACTTTGAGCTTAAAGCAGCTCAGTTTTGTCCTTTGAGTGTCTTTTAGCTAAAAAAAAAAAGCCACCCAGTGTGTACGGTGTGTACGATGCTGTATTGAACGGTGAGCGCTGATTAGGGATACCAATCCCCGGGCATTTTTTCAATCCCGGAATTCGGGATTGAAAAATGCCCAATCCCGGGATTCCTGGGATTGGCTTCCCTAATGCAAAAACTCGCCCCGGCTGCCCGGCCTGCGCAGCGTGACCTCTGAGCCGCACTGCCCGGGATGGGAGAAGCCGGGCAGCGTCTGAGCACTAGCTCAGATGTTGCCCGGCATTAGACTGCGCATGTGCAGTCTAAGCCCGAAATCCCGGGATTGGAAACTCCAATGCCGGGATTGAAATCCCGGAGTTTTAGGGGCCAAATCCCGGGATACCACCGATCCCGGGATTGGCAACCCTAGCGCTGATGCGTGCTCTCACATCATCGCTGGTCCAGCTGCTCATCTGCTGGTATCAGATGAGCGACAGGGTGGAAGGCTTTCCATAGCGTCCTGCAACGAAAAATCATCCACTCCCGAGTAAATCTCTAAATGTATATGTATAATATGTATGCACTGAGCGATTTTCAGCCCAGCAATTTTCCCCATCATCGCTGTCCATACACGCTGGTCAAAAATGCTCAGTGTGTATGGACCTTTAGTTTAAGGCTCTGTTTGTGTATCATGCACAATGCATATATTGTGTTGAGCACTTTACTGATATGTCTTTTTGAATATAGTACTTGTATTAAAAGCATATTTCTATTTTATTCAACATCTGCCGATCAAGCCCTTCCACTAATCAAACAACTTAGGCTTTGTTTCTGTTTTTGTCACAGAAAGACAAGACAACTTCCATGACATCCGACTGCGGTTGGTATTCAATAACAGACTCCGGCTAATGTAACCAAGTCTCTGCAAATGGCAGCTTTTAGTCTCCAGCCACCTGTGGCTCCTGTTAGAAGACTTACGATTGATTATTCTATTTTCAGGAACGGCCACCTGTCTTCAAGTTAGAAAAAAAAATATAGACAAATACAGCATACAGTTGCAAGTATGAAAACATTTTGTAAAAATATTTACCAAGTACAATATTAGCTATAAATGTCTCAAACAGCTCAATACTTTCCAGCTGAGATTATACTGGCCTCAATAGCTTGTATACATGGGAATTAAAAAACCAACAGTAGTTGAAAGCATAAATAAACCTTTGCTTTTTGGTCTCACTTTAAAGAGTGCAGCTATCTAATTTTCCCTGCAGTGTAGCATACTCTGTACTTAATGAGCACACTGACAGAACACCTGACAGCATTGTAGAGTGTAGCACTTGACAAGCACTCAGAATGTATGTGTGTACAGGTTCATTCACTTCCATTTATTTATTTTAGGGGGGGGGGGTCTTTAAATAAAAAAAAAACCTTTAATAAGCTTTATCTTAATACCCACTGATACTTTCTCTCACTCCTTCTACGCTATAACAGGGCAACACTGATCCTTGTGCAGGCCTTTCCCCCATACAATGTAACATGGTTTCACCATGGTACAAAGTTAATCCTTTTTTGGTTGGGAGGCTAGCCACCTAGTAACAGCTTGTCGGTTCAAACTTCAGTGCAAGTCTTCTGACGTGTCATTAAAATGTAAAAGTTATACCCCGTTCTCACTGCCGCAAAAACCTGGGGTTTTTCCCATGTCTCGTCTCAGTGTGAAAGTGTCTTTTCGAAATTTCCGGGTGTTATGCCCCGGGAATTCGACACGGGTTTTTTGCAGGGTTTTTCCAGGGTAATACACGGGTGTACGGCAGTGTGAACGGCACAGACCTGTGTTTTTCTCACATGATGCCAAAAACAAAGCTCATTGGGGGATGTAATCATGTGAGATGTGACGTCCATTAAATGCTACGCAGAGGAGGGGAGAAATGGCGCACTGGAAGGATGATGAAGTGCTGGAGCTGCTGGCTGTGAGAGGAGAGGAGGAGATTAAAAAGCAAGTGACTGGCACAGTGAAGGACTCCATAGTGTACTACAATATCGCAAAAATCCTGTCTGCCCGTGGCATCATCAAAACGCAGCAGCAGGTAGTAAACGAACTGAAAGCCCTGCGGAAGCAGTACAGTAAGGTCCATGACCGAAATAGGAGGAAGAGTGGTGGGGCCCGCATTGACTGGGCATTTTATGAACAGTGCAATGTCATATTTGGGAACTCTGCACTTGCAAACCCCATATCACTGTCCTCCTCCAGCACTTTTGCTGCCAGTGCTGCAAGTGAGTGTGAAGATAATGATGCAGAAGCAGCACCAGTAGCAGCAACACCTATTGATATGGAGGCCATAGATAGTGAAATGGATGCCTGCTCAGTCCAAGATGAAGGTCTTGAAACAACAATTGTCTCGCAGACTTCCACACTGGGTGAAGCTTCATCACCACCGTGTGGCCAGCTACCACCATCACATCCCCATCTGCGTCCGGAACAGGGCACCGTGTTGAAGGGAGTAGTGCTGGCTGCGAATCGACGCAGCAAACCGATAATACACGTCTGCAGTTACGCAGTAACAGTAAGTTTTTGTATTACATTTCCACATACCTATATAACACAATCCACAGCTTAAAAACATAGGAAATATTGCAGCATGTAGCTATTGTGCAGGAGGGAATAGACCTCAAGCACGTATGGGACCACACTGCTTTGTGATTGATGTATTTTGTAAAAATGAGCACAAACATGATTAGTATGTGTATATTAGGGTTCAGAATCATCCCTGTCAGAAACATTGCTAACAGCTATGAATGTGAATTGTGCCACAGCCCCCCCCCTTACCATCCTCAACACGGTATGCAGTCCTTATGGGGGGTTCCTAGTGTATGGTCACCAACAATGTACTTTTGTAAGGTGTTGAAACATCAACTTTGTAGGCTACTGTACTAATGTATTGTGTTTGTTCTTCCCATAGTTTACAATGTTTCACAACGGAGGAAACAGGCCACCGAAATGGAGCAAGCCACAAAGGCCATGACCGCCGTAATGATGGATCATCTGAAGGAAATGGATGTATCAATGCAAGCGCACGATATGCCTTCAGCGATTTATGGACAATGAGCGTGATCTACAGAACACTTTCATTTCTGCAATTGTTGGTATGCATGAGCGTATAAATCGAGAAAATCGCAAAACTCAATTGCAGTTCCTTAATAGCCTTTTCTGTAGAACACAAGGCTATGCACAGCCCCATCCACCACATTATTCTTTTGAGGGTAGTTATGAAATGTATAGCAGAGGCCAACCCAATTTTTACACCCCAGCCCAAGGAAGCATGGCGGCACACAGTGGCATGTATTCAATGCCGGTGCGAGCGGCCGGTGAGGGGGTTAAACAGCGAGGATTGCTGAAAACCAGAGATCCTCACTGTTTAACCCCAGCGCCGGCCGCTCGCACTATGCAACGTTCTGGGGAAATCCTCGCCGTCACAGGACGGCGAGAATTCCCCAAAACAGCGAGACCCGCGGCTGCTGCAGAAAACTCGCAGTTTTTAACCGCGGGTCTCGCTGCTTCTGGAGCCGCATCCGCCAATTCCCCCTCGCTCAAAAAATGGAGCGAGGGGGAATTGGCGGATGCGGAGGCTGTGTTGAATGCTGTCAGGGTGAGTGGTGACAGCGAGCAGGAAGCCCTGGTCGCTGTCACCACTCGCAAACAGCATTGAATACATACCATTGTGTCACATCAACCACCATTGCCACATCATTTTCAAGAGTATCTGGCTGGAACACAACACCATCCACCAATTCCTCCCCATGCCCCTGAGTATCCTGCTTGTACAGCAGGCCCTCCATCCAATCCTCCCATGTCCCTGAGTATCCTGGTTGTACAGCACGCCCTCCATCCAATCCTCGCCAGGCCCCTGAGTATTCTGCTGGTACAGCTCATCCAGCCAATCCTCGCCAGGCCCCTGAGTATTCTGCTGGTACAGCTCATCCAGCCAATCCTCGCCAGGCCCCTGAGTATTCTGCTGGTACAGCTCATCCAGCCAATCCTCGGCGTGCACCTGAGTTTGCAGCTACTCCACATACTGAACAGCAGCCTGCATCTGGCCAAAGCCTATACTACCCCTATTACCAAGAGTTGTAAAACTGTTTAAGCTGGTTACAGATTTTTCTTTATATATGTTTGTTCAGCTGGTCTGTTCAGATTTAGGCATTATTTAAATGTCATATAGTTTTTTATTATTTACATATAGTTTGACATACCAATTGTTTATCTATGTACAAGAACGTATATAGTCAAAATCATTAATGTACATATGAATAAAATATGTACATAAAAACATAAATGTGTTGCAGTTTTGATTCATATTTTAATTTTTTTTTATAATAGCCATGATAAAATGTATGCAGTGTGCTGGTGAAAAAAGTCTTATTTAAAATGACATCATCTTAAGCCAGCAAATTATAGCATTTTAAAAAACAGCCAATCACAGCAATTTGTACAAATGTCCCAACAGCCAATCAAAGCTGCTGTTACATTCCACACACTTGTTGGAAGGCAGAGCATGGAAAGCAGTGTAAAAGGGGCAGACCAGGGAAATTCCCAGGTCTGAGGTACAGTGTGAAGGGGGTCTTTTAAGCTGAGAAGCTCAGTGCCCCCCCCAAAAATATGGCAAGAAAAACCCGGGATTTTGCAGGGGCTGCAATGAGAACATGGTATAAGAGAAAAGTTTTACTTAATTTTTCTACAGCTGGGGGAGGAGGACCAGCACATGGTCGCAGGTCGTGGTTGCACGCCACAGACACGTGCTCGCTATTTTTGCATGCACGTGGTACAAAGAACGATGCCCTGCCCCCCCCCTGACTACATTTTACCTAAGCACTGTAAAATGGAGGACGTAGTGTATGTATCTGCTACTGACTATTATTGTCCCAACCCCACAGCAAAAGAGGTAGGCAGTCCTCTCTAGTCATAACAAAAATTAGGCTGCTGATATTTCTTCCTAAAAGGAGAAACCTAATGAACCTTGTCAGGTTGGACAATGACAGGAACACCTCTGAGGAGGGGGAAGTCAGTCAGGCTGCCAAGACGCCTTCCATTCCTACATATTCTCACAGAGTGGTCAGAAAATGCACTTTCAAAAAAGAAATATACAGTATTTGCTGGGATGTAATGGAAGCTGATTTGGTCTGATTTTGTGAAATGTTTGATAAAAAATCTGATGTTTTACAGTCGACGGTACTCTTTACCTAGATGGGCGCCAGCGATTGAAATCACGGGCGTCGGGGGTAAAAATCGCGGTCATCGCGGTCATCGCGGGCATCGCGGGTAAATCGCGATGGCCGCGATGCCCGCGATGACCGCGATTTTCCCATAGGGAACAATGTTAAAAAGGCTGATTGACCGCGATTTTACTGTTTTTTTTTTTTTTTTTTTTTTTTTAAACTTTCTTTATTGAAAATTTTTTTCAATTTAAAGACAACAATGTTAGATCATCATATTATATAATATTACATCATACAATGTGTCTCGGTAATTATTTCCATTACATTTTGTATCAACGATGTTCATTAACAGTGTATACACATTTCACTTTTCTAATTAGTTTAGTTATTTATACAATCTAGTTGTACTCCTGCTAATTTCTATACCTACATAGATAATTATCATACGTCGACACTGGTATAACATGTAGACCTAACCAGACATACACAAGACAAAGACAAGAAAAAAGGGGGGGAGTGGGGAGGGGGTTGCATTTTGGGTTGAGACAGACTGTGTAAGTAAAAGAATGGTAATTGCGGGGGGTGTAAAGAAGTCTATCAAAGAAAGGAAAGGATGAAAAGGGAGGGGGGGGGGGAAGGGGGGTGATTTAGCAGCATACAAACCTTTCTTTACAGTTCAATCTAAGATACATTTTAATTATGTTTTGTCTATACTTGCTATAACAACTTACACTAAAACTACATTCACAATATAGTGCTTCAAAAATGGTATTGCAAGTGTGATATATTGAGACATTCCACCTTTATTCTGATTCCTTAACATTATAGGGTTAAAGAAATAAAGAAAAAAGGGTTATCAGGCGGATTCAAAGATTGACATAACATGTGATTTTTCTACAGGGTCTAATGAGTTTATAAAAAGTGACCATTTTCTAAAAAATCTGTCTGACCCATGCTTCAGGTCCAACTTTGCATATCTCCTATCGAAATAGAGTATGTGTAGCAGCTTTTGTTTAACATCAGCTAGTTGTGGTGCTGTTTTAACTGTCCAGTGGATGAGTATGCACTTCCTAGCTATTGTTAGAATTAGTATCAGCAGTGGCAAATCTTTGCTTGTGATTCCGTCTAATTGCCATTTGTCAAAAGATAGGCCCATAATGGCCAGTGGTTCAACATGAAGACGTATATGAAACACATCGAATAGGAAGTTAATCACTTTATGCCAGAACCGATTTATTTTATAACATTGCCACATGCAATGTGCAAAGTCTGCCTTAACAACCCTGCATTTAGGGCATTCACCTGTCTCCTCTGCGATCATGTATTTTCGCCTGTGGGGAGTTATATATGCTCTATGCAAAGTGCGTATAAGAACCTCCTGTAAATATGTCGACTGTAAGGCTTTAAAGGATATTTCACATAGCCCAGTCAGATCATTTATCTGAGTAATATAGGGTATATCAGTGGCCCATTTATCTCTCAGTATTCTCCATTGGACGTGTTCTGTACAGCGTTTCTTTACCAAGAGCATATATAGATATTTTACCCTATAACTTTTGAATTGCACAAAGTTCAGAAGCAAATCGATTGAGATGATCTGTGAGGGAAAGATGACTTGAAATGTGTTTGGAGGAGGAGCCTTGATTGAGGTCAAGAAATGTCTCACTTGGAAATACATAAAGTGATGTGACTTGGGTAGGGAGTACTTTTGCATCAAGTCTAAAAAGGTAGATATGGAGCCTCCTGGGTCAAAAATCTTGTTTGATGTCTCTAACCCCTTCTTTCGCCATGTATTGAATGAGGCGTTGATCAACGAAGGGGGAAAAGAAGGGTTACCCCAGATAGATATAAATTGGGATATAAGTGGATTTCTATCAGATATCTTATTCATACTTATCCAGTTTTGGTACGTGTCATGGAATAGAATGTGTAGCTTCAGTTCTGTGGGTATGTCTTTATATTTCGCTTGTATCAGTGCACCTGGGGCATAAGGGTAAAAAACAGCTCGATCTAGATCAAGGTCGGTGTACGTGGATTTGTTCAGGATCCAGTCACTGATATATCTAAAAAAGATGGCGGAAGAGTAACTTTCTAAATCCGGGAGACCTAAGCCTCCTTCACTTCTGGGCGTTTGTAATTTTAATTTGGCGATTCTAGGGCGTTTTCCCTGCCAAATGAACTTTGAGAATAATGCATCTAATCGAACTATGTCTGATTTTTGCAATTTGATGGGAAGCATTTGCATAAAATAAAAAAGCTTGGGAAAGATTATTGAGTTAATTATGGCTATCCTGCCTAATAAGGAAATAGGCGACCGCGATTTTACTGTTAAATGCCTCAATGGACCCGATTTGGCCATAGGAATCAATGTTAAATGGGCCACAGAGCCCAAATAGGCCCAATTAACCCTTAACCCCTTCCCGACATTGCCTTTTAAGGTAATTTTTTTTTTTTTTCCTCCTTGTGTTCAAATAAGCGTAACTTTTTTAATTTTCCGGCTATATAGACACATGAGGGCTTTTTTTTTGCGGGACAAGTTGTACTTTCTAATGGTACCATTTACTATACCGTATAATATTCTGGGGAATCAGGAAATAATTCAATGTGGGGTAAAAAAAAAAAAAAACGCAATTCCACAATTTTGCGCTGGTTACGGTTTTTTTGGAGTTCATAGTTCGTTTAAAATGATGGGTTATCTTTATTCTATGGGTCGTTACGATTCCGGTAATACCAAACTTATATAGTTTTCGTTACATTTTACCACTAAAAAAAAAAATAGAAAATGTTACGGTTTTTCGAATTTGCGTCGCGTCGCCATGTTCTGCGGCTTATAACTTTTTTATTTTTCCACCTACGGACCTGGGTGAGGGCTCATTTTTTGCGGGCTGAAGTGTACTTTTTAATTAATACCATTATGGGATATGGGCGACTTTCTGATCTCTTTTAGCTATTTTTTTTTGGGTAGGCGATGCGACCAAAAAGCGTAGTTTTGGCGTTGGGGATTATTTTCCGTTTACGCCTTTAACCGTGCGGGATAACTAATGTTATATTTTAATAGATCGGACTTTTAGGAACGCGGCGATACCAAATATGTTTATTTTTTTTATTATTTATTTATTTTTATTTGGGAAATGGGGAAAGGGGGGTGATTTGAACTTTTAATATTTTATTATTTTTTTTTTATTTTTAAACTTTATTTTTTTTTTTTTTTTACTTTTACTACAAGGCCCCCTAGTGTACTTGACCACTAGGGGGCGCGATCGCCTGTACTAGGTTCAGCCATAGAGCTCTATGGCTGAACGTAGTGATTTTTTGCACTTCCTATTACATCCTGCCTGAGGCAGGATGTAATAGGTATGAATACACGGACAGCACAGGGGTCTACATTAGACCCCTGGCTACCATGGCAACCGATCGGCACCCTCCGATCGCGCTGCGGGGGGCCCCGATCGGCGCCGGAGGGGGGCGCCCCCCCCTCCGATCAGCTATTTAAGCACTGCGGGCGCTTTGCCCGCGGTGCTTAAAGGGTTAAACGGCCGCGATCGGCGAACTCGCCGCTCGTGGCCGTGAGAGCAGGGACATGGCTGTAATATACAGCCATTACCTGCTCTCTATCAAGCCAGCTCACTCCGTGAGCTGGCTTGATTCACCCCCAACCGACATATGACGTAAATGTACGTCATATGTCGGGAAGGGGTTAAATGTCCCCCCCAATTTTTAACGCCACCCCACGATCCACGCCAACCCGAAGCGTGGCGAGCGCAGCGAGCCCGCGAGGGGCGGCGGTACGCGTCCTCCGACCTTTTCATGCCCTACTATCCACTAGGGCGTGGAGTGAGAATAGAATAGTGTGGCGAGCGCAGCGAGCCACCGAGCCCCAAGCGTGGCGAGCGCAGCGAGCCCCGCGAGGGGACGCGGATACCTTCACAGTTATACGCGTCCCCTCGCGGGCTTCACAGGTGTCCGCGTCGCAACGGACACCTGTGAAGCCCGCGAGGGGACGCGTATAACTGTGAAGGTATCCGCGTCCCCTCGCGGGGCTCGCTGCGCTCGCCACGCTTCGGGCTCGGTGGCTCGCTGCGCTCGTCACACTATTCTGTTCTCACTCCACGCCCTAGTGGATAGTAGGGCATGAAAAGGTCGGAGGACGCGTACCGCCGCCCCTCGCGGGCTCGCTGCGCTCGCCACGCTTCGGGTTGGCGTGGATCGTGGGGTGGCGTTAAAAATTGGGGGGGACATTTAAGGGTTAATTGGGCCTATTTGGGCTCTGTGGCCCATTTAACATTGATTCCTATGGCCAAATCGGGTCCATTGAGCCATTTAACAGTAAAATCGTGTCCATCGGGCCTTTTAACATTGATTCCTATGGGAAATCGGGAGCATCGCGTCGCGGGCATCGCGGGTACATTTATGGCCGGCCGCAACGCGACCGACGCGATTTCCATGTTTAACATGGGTTTCAATGGGAAATCGCGGGCATCGCGTCGGTCGCGTCGCGGCCACACATAAATGTACCCGCGATGCCCGCGACGGGCGCCCATCTAAGTAAAGAGTACCCAGTCGACTAATAAATAACATCTGAGTTCACTAAATGTCAGAAGCTTACATAGGTTGACATGAAAAAAGGTCGACATGGTTCTAGGTTGACAGGTCATTAGTTCAATCGGTCATTTGTTCGACAATGTGTATGTCGACAGTGAAAAGGTCGACATGGGGTTTTTCACTGTTTTTTTACCTGAATGTCAACACAGTCGACATGGACACAGTTTAAAGTGCACCGCATCCCCTCGCAATGCTCGCTGCGCTCGCGATTCGTCAGGCTCGGTGCCTCTCTACGCTCGGCACACTATTTTATTCTCCTGCCACTCACTAGAGGATGGTAGGGCGTGAAATACCGCCTGTCGGCACATATCAGCTCAAAGAACAGTGAAAAACCCCATGTCGACCTTTTGATTGTCGACCTACACACTGTCGAACTAATGACCTGTCGAACTAATGACCTGTCAACCTAGAACCATGTTGACCTTTTCCTATGACGATCTAGATCCATGTCGACCTAATGACTGTCGACCATCATGCTGTAGACCAAATGACCGCATCCCGAATACCTCTGAGGTCCACAGCAGGCTCTCTCCTGCCCATAGCCAACATATTTTTGACTGTTGACCTAGACCTGGGGTAGCCAACCCTAGTCCTCGAGAGCTACCAACAGTGCATGTTTTGCAGGTCTCCTCACAGAATCACAAGTGAGCTAATTAGCTCCATCTGTGGATCTTTTAAAATGTGTCAGTGATTAATGAGTGCAGCTGTGCAGCAGCTGGGTTGTCTGGAAAATGTAAACTGTTGGTAGCTCTCGAGGGCTAGGGTTGGCCACCACTGACCTAGACCATGTTGACCTAATGTGTCGATTAACAACCTGTTGACCTTGTGCCATGTCGACCTAGACCCCTGTCAACCTTCCAGTATGTCGACCTAGTGGTGTCGACCTAATGACTGTCCATACCCGTGCTGTTGTCTCTCTTTCCAACCAGTAGATTTTTGCTTCTGTTGTTACTTTCGGATGAAGCGATACTTTTGTTTCTGATTTTGTTGTGGAGATGACTGTATACAGTAGCTAAGCAGAGCATTCCCACTAAAGTCTTCCCCTTATAAATCTTAACATCATGATGTATTTTATCTTGCCATTTTTGGGTATAACGTAATGTCATTTCAGTGCTTGGCTAAAGAGGTGTTAAAGCAAAATAGTGAATCAGTATCTCATGCAATACCAAATTTCATCATTATTACAGATACTTTTCAACACAGTATGATCAGAATATACAGTATGACAGGTCCAGTGGCGTAACTATAAATTTTGCTCCCTCCTGCCAAAAAAGTTCCTGGCGCCCCCCCCCCCCCCCAATAATGCCCATTACACCACACACTGTACTGCACCTTACACTAAACGCAACACATCGTAATTCCCCTTAGATGTTATGCCCCTTATACTAAATGCCACACACCATAATGCCCCTTAAGGTGGCCATACATCGACCTGGTCGTATGCAGGTCGTAATATCGTTCAGGTATCTGACCACCTTTGCACTATACACCACGCATCGTAATGACACTTACACTGCACTGCAATGCCACTTACACATTATACAGTACATACAATAAATATACGTGTGTGTGTTTATATATATATATATATATATATATATATATATATATATAGGGACAGTGGCATATATACAGAGGGGATGATGGGGGAATACACAGGGTGATAGAGGAAGAGACAGTGAGAGAGGGATAGTAGCATATATACACTGGGTGACAGAGGGGCATACATATGGGTGACAGGAAGAGACAGTAAGAGAGAGGGATAGTGGCACATATACTGTACACTGAGTGACAGAGGGGCATACACAGGGTGGCGGGGGCATACACGGGGTGGCAGGGGCATACACATGGGTAACAGAGGAAGGGACTGTAAGAGAGAGGGATAGTGGCACATATACAAGAGAGAGGGATAATGGCATATATACACCGGGTGATCGAGGACATACACTCGGGTGACAAAGGGGCATACACAGGGTGGCGGGAAACCTTGAAGAAGGCTATCAGAGCCGAAACGCATTGGTTTTAAACCACATAGACAAACTAACCCACTATCAAAACTTTCAAACTTCCAGAGGAACACGGGAGCGCACCAGCCTCTGAAGCCCCGCTAGAACCAGAACCCTGTGGGGACGCATCACAGCTGACACCAGTGTGAGCACGCAGTCATTGACCCGCTCGACTGCAGTCCGCCAGAAGACGCTCCCGAAAGGGTCAGGGAACACACTGCCCAGGCACCAAAGCCCAAGCCGCACAGCGTCGGGACAGAGGCTCCTGCAACCCCAACAACTAACCGTGAGTGACATTACTGCGCACAAACACCTGCCAAGTGGGTTGCCGCAGGCAGCCAGTTTTGAACAGACGCAGTTTAGCCATGCACACAGACTCAATCTGAAATTTGACTTAATCTGTGTGCCATAGTGTGAATTTTTGCTCAGTTGATATGAATTTTGGCTCATTCCATGTGGCATAATATGTAAGAGGCAAGTACAGTATAAGGGGGTTACTATTGTGTTGCATGATTTATATAAGGGTTATATGATGTGGTAAACTTAGGTGACCACATAAATGGTGCTGAAATGTTGTTTTGGCTTACAGTATTTTTTTTTATGACTGGAATGCCGCCTCATCCTGCAAGGACATCGGCATCCTGCTGGTGTACCAGAACACTGGTCATGCCTCCCACATTATTAGGTGCTGGCCACGACTCCTATTATTGCGCATAATAGGCCCTTGATCATTTTCAGCTCCAGGCCCATTTAGACTGTAATCTGGCACAACTCCTTTCTGTGGTGTATTAGACTCTCTGGCATTGTGCCAGTCTACTGCACATGTGAAGGACTCCAGATTATTTCCCTCAGAAAAAAACCCCACATTATAACCCTCAGAAAAAAACAATGCCCCAAATAGAAAAAAAACTCACTGCTTTTACTAAAGTTTGAGTGTTACAGCTGGCAGTAAAACTGTCACTAGCACCCCTAGACCTAATCATCTAAAGGCCCCCTTACATTATGCGATTTGGGCACGATTTTGCCCGATTCGGATGAATCGGGCTGTGAAATCGTCCCAAATCGCATATGGTGACATCCCCTCCGACCCGATGCGCATCGGATCGGAGATGGGAGGTCGGACGGGCTGCACATAAGATTTGCTAAATCTTATGTACTGCCCGGAGCCGTGCTCCCCCACAACAGGGGACCTACCAGAGTCAGGCGCAGGGAGCCGGGCAGCATCAGCGGGAGCAGGGGGGGCGGCGCAGAGTACCAGGGAGCCGGGCAGGAGAAGACGCTGCAGCAGCAGCACTTTAAAAAAAAAAGGGCCATACAAACGCATAGGAAGCCATTCATTGGCTGAGACCTCTCTCAGCCAATCGCTCATTGGCTGAGAGAGGTCTCAGCCAATCAATGGTGGCTTCCTATTCGTTTGTATGGGGTTTTTCTTTTTTTTTGGAAGTGCTGCTGCTGCATCGTGTTCTCCTGCCCGGCTCCCTGGTACTCTGCGCCGCCGCCCCCCCCCCCCTGCTCCCTGCCCAGCGGCTTCCTGCCCGGCTCCCTGCACCCCGACCCCCCCCCTGCCCACTCTCTGTTTGCGGGCATATTCCTGCTGCTGTCCCCCGCTCCCATTGTCCCTGCAGCTCCCCGGGAGTGGCATGTGATAAATCGCATGCGATTTATCACATGCAAAACTTGGCACATGAAGTGCCATCGCATGTGATCCCTCCCGGGGAGCTGCTGGGACAATCGGGTCCGACTTGTCGTTATGACAAGTCGGACAAATGTAAGGGGGCCTTAAGAGTCCTGACACTGACTACACTGGTCCTTGAGCTGGCCTTGTTCCTCAGTGTCCCATGGACACTGTATATTGCTAGTGAATTGGCAGGTGTGCACACCTAAAAAGTTTTCAGACATATAATATGAGGGCTGCAGTACAGAAGATGCCAATATGTCTTGCAGATATAGCACCATGTCTGGTGGTGTGTTTACAGTTGACCTGTAAACCACATCTACACTGGAGTCCAAGATTTGTAGGCGATGGTAAGTTGTTAATGTATTTGCAGCTGGCCACTGATCATCAATATTTTTGCAAGCCATTCACAGACTTGTTCAGGGCAGGTGTTCACTCTGGCGGGTATATCTACAATCATATAGTCCCCCTGACAGAAAGTCTTCTCTTACTGCATCCCATTCCTAGGAAGTTCTATTACTGCACCCCATTCTAATATCTCTCTCACTGTTAACAACACCATCATCTCCCCAACTCCGCTGCCTGGGTGTCACTCTTGACTCCTCCCTCTCCTTTGCACCCCAGATGCAAGTTCTGGTCCATTCTTGTCGGTTCCAATTACACAACATTGCTCACATCAGGCCTTTTCTCGCACAGAGTGCAACTAAGCTTATCATCCACTCACTGGTCATCTCACGGCTTGACTACTGTAATGCTCTCCTCACTGGCCTTGCTCGATCCCAACTGGCTCCTCTCCAATCTGTCCTCAACTCTGCAGCCAGGCTTATCATCCTCTCCCGCCACTCTACCTCTGCCACTTTCCTTCAACAAAATCTGTACTGGCTCCCCTACAGAATCCTCTTCAAACACCTCACTCTCACATACAGGGCCATCTCTAATTCCATTGCTCCATAAATCTCTAACCTCATCTCCATTCATACACCCTCCCGCCCTCTATGGTCGGCCGACGACTGTTGTCTCTTCTCCGCCCTGATCACTGCTTCGCACGATAGAGTTCAGGACTTTGCCCGTGCTGCACCCCTTCAGTGGAACACACTCCCTCACTCCATTAGACTCTCCCCGACCTTGCAAAGCTTCAAATGGGCACTGAAAACTTGCCTATTCATCAAAGCATACCCTTCCACTGCATAAACTAGTCCTGAGGCTGCTTCTCCGACCCCCTGCCTGCTTACATCCTGCTATCAAGCCACCTCCCACTTGCTTGCACCTCATGTAGGGCCAGATTCTCTAAGCTTCAAAAGTGATAAAATGGAGAGTGATAAACAGCCAGCCAATCAGCTCCTGCCTGACACTTTTCAAACACAGTCTGGGACATGACAGGTATGAGCTGATTGGCTGGCTGTTTATCACTCTCCATTTTATCACTTTTGAAGCTTATAGAATCTGGCCCGTAATCTGTCTGTCTCCCCTTCCTACTAGATTGTAAACTCCTCAGAGCAGGGCCCTCTTCCCTCCTGTTGCCAAAGTCCTCTTATCTTTACATTTCACTCACAGCTCTCCCATACTCCAACACTCATTGACCATCTTTGCCCAAATACTCATCTCCATAATTGGCCACAAGCCTCTAGTAGTATGTTGATCGAGTTCTCACTACTTATATTTAAGCTGTAATGTGTATTGAACTGTGGCGCTCTATTTTTGTTATTTATTCAATGTTATGCCAAATTTTGTCTCCCTGTAGTGTTCAATTGTATGGCGCTGCGAAACACTTGTGGCGCCTTATAAATAAAATGATAAAAATAATAATAATAAAATAGTATTTCCACTGTCACTAATGGCCACTTGGAATTCTTTGTTGCTATTTGATGGGGTAATATAATTGTCCCTCTAATTTTCCTACAAAATATGATAGACAATCTGGTTAAACCAGAAAAGATTATATTTATGTAAATGTAACCAGCTTTTCTATACAGGTTGAGTATCCCTTATCCGAATATCCGTTATTCAAATTATTCCGAAAACCATAGTCTCCAAAAAGTAAAAAAAAAAGTGTTTTTTTCCCCCTAAAATCTTACTACGGACATTTGTAACAGCACCACTGAGGACATGGTATGAAACTGACATTATATATGTACAAGAAAATGATTGGTTGACATTCAAATTCAGTATCTGAGACTGTACACACATTTTGTTTCATGTTTCGAAACCTTGTTTTTTGAACAAATAAAATATATTTGTGTGTATTTCATGTGGTTGATGTGTTTATACAGATACAGATCCTTCAAAATACATAATTGAAATATTAAAACATTCCGAAATACGGAATAATCCATTATTCAAAATTCTTCTGGTCCCGAGCATTTTGGATAAGGGATACTCAACCTGTATACTGCAACCAAAAGTCTCTATCACTGATAGGCATTTTCCAAACATGATCATCCAGGTATTATTCCACAGTGATGTGAAGATGTCCCCTTACCTCTCCAAGTCCTCTTATAATGCCCATCTCCCTCCCTCTCACATACATCTTATATGGCATCATCCTGCTTTGCCCCAGTAATTAATCAACTATAAACTGGTATAAAATATAAGATATTTTAGCCTTTATTTAGTCTTACTTTTACTGATTTTTAGGTTCCTCTGATGTCTGAACTGTTATCACTGGTCTATAAGACCTCTTTAAACATGGCAAGCTATCTACACCAGACAGCAGATTCTAGTCTGTTCTCCAAGTGTGAAAACAACTCTGCATCAACCTCTTTGTCACAAATATGATGAATTAACCTGTTTAGTTATACAGGTTGAGTATCTCCTATCCGTGCATCCCCTTTCTGAATTATTCCAAAAACCGTGGTTTTTGGAATCATTCAAATATATATATATTTTTTTAACCCCCCTAACCCTCTTTTCATACTTACCAAGTCCCAGGGCGTCCACAGCAGGCCTCCGGCATCTTCTCCAGGGTCTCCAGCGGTCCCAGGAATGCATTGCGTGAGTGTGCGCGCGCGCCGGTGACGTCACCGGTGCGCGCACACACTCGCGCAATGCATTCCTGGGACCGCTGGAGACCAGGAGAAGATGCCGGAGGCCTGCTGTGGATGCCCGGGGACTGCGCGGACGCCGAGGGACCACCGGACACCATCAGGGGACAGGTAAGTATGGCTACAAAAAATTATTCCAAAAACCGGAAAATTCCCCTATCCGGAATGCTCGTGGTCCCGAGCATTTCGGATAGGGGATACTCAACCTGTATGTCGTTTTCCTCTTGCTGTTGTTTTTTCAGTGGCTGGCAGAGCATGCTGGGGATTGCATTGGGAATTTGCCCTCCAGGAACTATGTTATATTTGAAGGACGTTGGCATCACTACGGGGGTGCGGACTAAACTCGGTTGTCACCCTCTAAGGGGTGACGCAAAAAAGCAGCCTCCTCCACATTGATAGGGAGCAGTTTGCTGCATTGTGACATTATTATCATGCAGCAATCGGTGGGACTATGTAAAAACTGGACCCGGACCATACCCCAGCAGACCGCTGGACCAGACATCAAAATCTGCAGTCCGGAGTTTGTAGTGTCCGATCCGGGGGGTGTCTTGTCGGGGGGGGTCCCTGTGATAGCTATCACCAGGGACATGGGGAAGGGGAGATTACAGCCTCCCTGTGCGGTTCGGACCTTCCGGTTTTTGCTACATGCCCAGACAGTACAGGGAGGCTTTATTTTCCTCTCCCCCCCCTCTTCCTGGTGACAGGTGTCACAGGCAGTCCCCCGGCCAGGACACCCCTAGACAGGACACCCCCCCGGACTAGATGCTACAAGCTCCAAAATGCAGAGTTTGATGTCCGGTCTGAGGTCTTCTCCTGGTCCGGTTTTTACCCATACCCTCACTCGGCTGCTATCATGAGTCTCCAGGGGTTGAGAAGCGAGTTCCCATCCCATTCACATGAAACCATGCCCGTTTTGGGTGCACAGGGGGGCAATTTAGTGACCGACCCCACTTAAGCCCTTTATTGAAGGAAGTTAGTGTTTGTTGTTTTTCTGCTTTCAGTCTGTTGTATTTTTATTGAGTGATATTTAAAGATTCCCATCAGGTCCTGTATAAAGATGTCTGACGTGTGATTGGCACTAGGCAATGTCTTTTAGATCCCTGAATAACATACAGGTTGTATCATGTTTGGTCTTAGGAATAATGATGTATATAGGATGTACAATATAACACACCACTGCCCAGGCTTATGGAGCAGTGACAGACTCACAGATCACTAGTGTTGTATATTGTTGATGTTTTACATTTGCTTTCCTTCCGGAAGCAGTTGTAAAAAAAAGACGAGACTTCCCCTGACAGAAAGACTGTTAAGAAGTTGTCACCCTATGACCAGTGAGACAGTCAGGATGGTGTAATGTGACACCAAACCGTTGCTGATTCAGAAGTCAGCAAGCAAAAGTGTCTGCATAACAAAGACTATCAGTGACCTGCATCTGCTGTGTACGTGCCAAGAAAATAATTTCAAGGTCATTTCCCAGGTATTTCTTTGGTGTAACACATCATAAATCAAGAGGTGCATCTGGATGTCACTCCAAGACATAAAACTCAGAACGTAAGAAAAGTCAAAATATACTCTTTTTTTTTTTTTAGGAAATGACTATATTATAAATATTATTGTGCAATTCACCATAACAGCAACATTTCCCTGTGAAAACACCTGTATTGTAGTTTGTTTCCTTATTAGGCTGAGAACTGTATTAGTAAGTTGAGTACTGTACTATTTGGACTTTTATCATTTTAGCTACCAATATATTTTTCTAAAGAAAGTTATGGGACATTTTCTATATTCATAAGGAATATGCAAAAACAATCAGAAACAAGATACAAGGGTATTTCAATAAGCAGTATATAGGGAGGGGCCCTAGACTGCACAACACATGCAAGTGAGGTTCTACCTTGCTGAGGCTTATAGTCACACACACAAAGAAAAAAATATGTAAGTGAATTATTCAAAGATTACTGTCACGCTAGCAGTGGCACCAGCTGGAGTGTAACGGAGGCTAGGTGCCTTGATGTAAGGTTTTTGCATAAACGACAGAAGGGAGTGATGCAATTGGATAAAAGAAAACCAGTTTTAATAAAGATACTGTAGTACAGGAGATGAATAATGGCACAAAGCTAATACTGAAGATATGCGATAACCAAAGTCAATGATATATAAAAGTTATTGTAACGTTCGTAGTGGGTGGAGCACGTGGTTGATATCTGAAGATGGCTTGAAGTGTAGATTGGATAATAAACGTAAACTTGAATAATCGAACTGAAGAATATACTTGGAAAGATGATTGGATTGATGATTGAAGAATTGAATGGATGATTGGACGATTGGACGATTGGAATCCGGGAGGGATAATAACAGGCCTGAATGGCTGTGACCAGGAGGGTTGCAGGTTAAGTGACCGTCAGGTGAGGAAAAGGGTGATCCCTTTTGGGGGGCTAACCTTGTCCAGACCGTAGAGGCGGCAGCAGGGTCCTGCAGGTGGATGGTCGAGTACAGCAGGCAAGCAGAAGGATTCCTCTTGGAAATAGCAGTGCTGTCAGCAGGAGGGAGTCAGATGTCTAGGGAAGGACATCATTGTACTGACTGACTCCTAGACCTAGTCAGTCAGTATTTATCAGGAGGGCTGCACTGCAATTGGTTGGAGCTGATTGGCAGTGCAGTCCCATTGGAGAAACCAGATGGCCGCCGCCTAGGGGCGGCGACAGTTCCCAGCCTGCAGGAAGCATGTGCAGCATACTCCAGGCTGTGTGTCCAGCAAGGCCCAAACAGAGGCACAGAGCATCATGGAGCCTCAGACCCCACGTTGAGCAGTACCCGCATGTCACCAGCGCGCACGTCATCACTGTCACCAGCAGGTTACAGCGCAACAGTACACAGCCCAGCAACCTGGGGACTGCCAGCGGAGGTAAGCACCAGAGCATGTACTGCCCTATTAGGGACCCCAGAGGTAACCATAGTATGGGAGGCATGGGTAGCAGCCATGGTGGTCGTGACAATTACTCTTTGTATTATTTGAATAATAATACATTTTGCAATGAATAGAGTTTATTTGCATAATCTTTGCCAGGGTTATGACCTTACTCAACATGCTCAGGTAACAACATCGGATAAGTTCCATAAATTCTAAAGTGTTCAAGTCTGTGGCAAGGGATCCCCCCAAACCCATCCAGGCTAAACCACCCCATGCACCACTCTAGTGGAGCAAGTGATCTGTTAAAGAATGTTTAAGATAGGTAAGAGCAGCTACTGCAAGTGTTAAGAGTGATAAGGTCCATGCACACTGGGCGACTACTATGCCCAGCATGTATGGACAGCGATGATAACAGGGGCGGATTGGCCCACCAGAAAACCGGGTCATTTCCCGCACTCCCCCCTGGGCTGGCTGGGCCACGGGCAGCAGCCCAAGCACTTGCCACTCAGCACCTCACTGAAAGAAGCAGCAGCAGGTGAGTTGCCCGCCGCCCCCTGCGCACATTACATACAACTGCCACCCTGCCCCCCCCGCGCATTACATACGGCCGCACCCCGCGCCCGCCTCTCCCAGGCCGGAATCCAGTCCCAATCCGCCCCTGGATGATAACGATTATCGCTGGGGGGAAAGCCGCTCAGTGCATACACATTGAGCTGTTTTCCACCTGCCCAGCGCCGACGGAGAGGAGAGGACAGCTTGCATAGCGCAGAGCTATGCAAATCCGTCCTCAAAGACGTTCATCTGCTGGTATTACCAGCAGATGAGTGGCTTTCCCAGAGATGTAGCGGGAGCGCGTAGCAGCGTTCACCGTTCATCGCTGGGGCATACACACTGAGCGGCTTTGAGCTGAAAGCCACTCAAAGATGCTGTTTTGATCGGCTTTCAGCTCAAAGTCGCCCAGTGTGTATGGGCCTTTATAGAGCTTAATGATAATTATGTGAAAAATGTTACATAGATAAATAAACAATAGAAGTGCTATATAGTGCTAAAATAAGTATAATATTGTGATGCCCTGAAGCAGCCCAGCCTTGTAAGGTAATGTTCTTTATTTCATTCTAATATCCCACCAGCCATGGGAAAAAAGAGCGGTGTTTCCTCTAACAGATAATAGAATGTGCCTGATATTAGTCATACTGTCCATACATCAGTTATAAGATGGTGGGGCTGGCAAAAGCATGGTCAAACATTGAGGTGCATAGTGTGATCGGATTTCAGCATCTAAAGGGCTGCATCAGCAGTATGATGATAACGTCATGTCATGAAAACAAGTTTGGGTTTTGTTCACTGCCCTTAATTACGGTAGGACAGACATTCAAGATGAACAGCAATCAGGCTGGCAAAGCACGTCTACCACAGATTACACTTTCAGTGAAATTTAATAGGATGAGAGATTCAGAAGTGAGGAATTTGGTGAGAAATATCCAGTTTTTTAAAGGGGCAATCATTTACACTTCAAAATCAAACTGATTATTTTTTTTTTTTTATAAAACTTCAAGAAATCTAAAACCAAATCCAAATCTGAACCAAAACACTTGAGGGTGGACTTGACAAAACTGAAATTCAAAATCAAACACTGAGGGTGGTTTTGACAAAACCAAAACACAAGGGTATGAGTATATTTCTAGTCTAATGATGTGCCAGACAGTAAAGCAACATCTATAGATGCTGTCAGGGGCATCTTATTCCCAGTGAATGTCTTTTTAGCAGCATTAGCAGAAAGACAAGTCTGATTCCACCTCAGATATGTCATATGTATTTCTATGAAGGGATAGTAATTCACTTTTTTGACTTTTATCCTTTAGGTACAAAGCCGCCTCTTTTTTGTTCTCTGTACCATTGTTGTAGACATAGACACTAGCAGGTATCTATCCCACCAGCTGCAATTTCACTACCGTTTGTATAAAATAAGCTATATATTATCTTAGTTTGAGCAGTTACGCTGCTTATTTGTATTCTTTTTCAGGGTAGATTTAACTATGATGCCACTAACTTTTGTATTAAATTGTGGGCAAAATTCTTTCTGTAGTTTTCTGTCCATGATCTCTTCTGATCTTTAGAATCCTCTGTTAAGCCCCATACACACTAGACGACTGTGGGCAAAGCCGATATATAGTAGTTAACTACTAGACACTGCATACAAACTGAAAAATGCCGGTAACTGATATCACGTGCGGCCGATGAACATGCAGGTCATTGGCTACACAGCCAAAATTGACCTGCATGTGCTGTGGGGCTTTAAGCTGTTTCTATCTATCTACTATGCTGAAACATTGGACTTCATAAACCTGTAATACTCATCTCCTGATGTTCTCCTATAGTCTCTTCTCCCTCCATAACAGGAGTAAGAGCTGTTGACAGGGAAGGAGAGGAAGGGTACTTCCAGGTTCTGAGGGGCAGATTTATTAAGCTCGGTGAAGTCATAAAGTGTCTGTTTTTTTATCACCGGCCAATCAGCTCTTAACTGTGTAGTTACAGGCTTGGTTTGAAATATGACAGGTAGGAGCTGATTGGCCAGTGATAAAAACCAGAGTCTTTATCACTTTACCGAGCTTAATAAATCTGCCCCTGAGTTTGTAATATTTCTAGAGCTGGGGCAGCAGGACAGGACTGGCTAATACTAGAATGAATGAAATGATGAGGGTGAATAATACTTCTCATCTTCATCATATATCTGGAATATAGTTGGATAGAGAAAATCTAGTACAATGAGTGCTTTATGAGGACTGGATGGACTAATCTGAACACAGATGATATGTTGGTAAGGAGACTGGGCTTGGTATAACAGACTGTATAACTGCAGGAGGCAGACAGCACACGGTGTAGAGAGAAGTGCTAATTACAACAGGAGCAGGTGGTCTAATAACTAGCTGCATAATGATGAGCAATGAATGCAGGCTGAATCCAAATAAACTGTAGCACACAGGTGCTGTGACAGACGTTTCTGTCACAGGGAACCAAGGCACACCGACTGCACAAGTGTGCGGTGCATTACTGGGAGTTAACTAAGTCCCATGACACTTTACACAAGAGGGCAGAGGCTTCGTTGAGCCTAAGGTGTGTCTCAGGCACAACGAAGGACAGCAGAAGCAGCCTCATCATGGGAGGGTTATGAATCAGAGGCAATGCTGAGCCTGTGAGGTCTCCTACAGTCCTACAGAGTAAGGTACAGAGGGTCAAACACAGGCTTTTTATGTTGTATGTATGTATGTATGTATGTATTTATTATATATAGATATCTCTAACACAGGATTGTGCAGGGTCCGCTGAAAGTGCTCAGTTGACCTTAGGCAAGATGGTGGTACCCTTGCCGCACTTTACAACAGCCACAGGAGAATCCTGATATGACTGGTCAGCTGACAAATGAAATCCAGTTAATTGGCAGTCATGGGTAGGGTAACAGGTATTCTCTGGGGTTGTTGTTAAAGAGAAACATTTTCTTGTTTTTAGGATGTACTAAGTAGAATTATTTTTCAACAAAAGGAAATCTATTTTTTTTTGCCATATGAAAAGAGGTGTGGTGTTGTTGTTTGAAACACACAGCTCCTGACATGATAGATTGTGTGTGTTGATGAATTCCACATCCACTACTGATATTTAGAACCTATGATTTTTTTGTGTTTGTGTGTGTTTTACTGTTTTTGTGTGTGTTGTAGTTTGTGCTGTGTTATGTATGTGTGTCTGTGTTGTGTGTATCTATCCAATGTGTAAGTGTGTCAGGTGCGCTACGTATATATGTGTGTGTAGTGTGCTGCGTGTATCTGTCTCTGTACATCGTGGGTATCACCTACCTAGTGAAGTTGAATCGAGATGGGATTTGGTATCGAGTACACACTACCTCCATCAATCTTCTAAATGCCACTCCACTATAAGGGAGGATGTCCCTAGGCGACCAACGTCCTTACCCCTGCTAATTGCAGCTTTACATAAGCTACATATGGCAAGACAATTGTTGTCCGGATCTAGATAAAAATAATTCCAGTCCAATGAGGTGAATTTTTTGGTCTTCTGCCCAGGAATGGTGATTTGCTTTTTCAACCAACATCCAACAAATATGTACAAATAGGATTCAGGTTTTAGGCGCTCTTCATATGGGCATAAATCACATCCCAAAAAAAAAATGAAATATATGGAGAAATACTTCCCTTAGTTATAGGGATAGTGGCTCCTTCTGTTGGTATTTCCCTTTTCCTGAATCTTCCTTCTCCTCTCAGGTAGATTGAGGAATATATGAAAAAGAATGCATATATATACAATGTGTTATATCTTTCCTCCTAATAATGGGAATATTAATCGGAAAACATTTGATGGATCTTTTGGGTGATATAAACGCATACCCAACTCACTATTAAAAGTGGATAGGTAAATATATCAAGGTATCTTTCTACTGGGTGATGCACCCGTACTCACGATGTCTTCCACTGTGTGAAGCTTACAGTATAAAGGTTTCTTTTCCTCTTATGGCTCCATAAAAAAAGGTTTTTATTGGTACACACAACAGTAAAAAGTCGAATTTAAAATATTCATCCCCAAAAACTGTTTGAACCACAGTGCGGAGTGAGATGGTGATAATGTGGAGTCAACACCCCCAAATGGTATTCCGGATCCAGATGGTAGTGGACTGCCACATAGACACTCACCTGATCCCGGTGAGTGTGTGCAGATTTCGCTTTTATGCCGGAAACTCCACCCACTTCCGGTTTCCCAAAGTGAAAAGGGAGGAAAGCAATTTTCTAGGTTTATTACCAAATTTATGAAAACGGGAAGATTTTGTAAAAGAGTACAGGACTGGACTTATTGCAGCACAGGACACCAGCATTAGGCAGCACAGCACCACATGACTCGACTTATGGCAGCACAGACACCAGTGGTGGAACTCCCGGAGGCAATGGAGTCATCTGCCACCAGACGCCAGCCTCAAAGGGGGCACTGGCTCCATTGCCCCTGGTGTTCTGCTCATTTGAGGTGCTGCCCAGCAGTACCCTTAATGTATGCAGCGACGATGCCCCCCCAGTCCTCCATGTCACTTGGTTGGCCGCCGCTGTACTCACTGAGTGACAGCGGCCTGAGCAAATGAGAGCCAGCCAACAGGCCGTAGGAGACAGCCAGCAGCCAGCCCAGTGCGGATGCCACTCAGGGAGCGTTGCGTACAAGCTCCTGTCGTCCTGAAGCAGCTAGTCCCAGCGCCACGCGACAAGTGTCAGCCTTCCACCTGGGGAGCAGAATCCGCACCGCACCTTCCCCCGACCAAACTGCACAAATATCGCTGCTGCCGGCCCCCTCCGGTCTCTCCCCAGCAGCACATCTACAACAGCCCGCAGGAAAGAGCCAGGCTGCAGCCGCTACACAGGCCCTGCCGAGGCCTTCCAGAGGACTGATCAAGGCCGGACCAAGGAAAATGAACTAACATCAGGATTCAGGAGAAGCCCGGGGAGAAGCAGCTCAGTGAGCCCAATGACATGGGGCTGGAAGATACCTGTCACCCCCTCATGCCTCCCCGTCACCTCACACCCAGGTGGCCCCTCTTTGTGTGCATGGCCCAGAAGGGATCAGCACCGTGGGGCTCACGCAGCACCGGTGCAGCAGCCCACCTCCCGCTCTAGCTCTAAATGCCTGAATCCAGGCTTTAGCAGCACCAGGCTGGTGCCCACCACTCTCTCTCTTATCTCTCTCTGCCTAACCCCCCACTCTCTCTGCCTGACCCCCCTTTCACCTCATCCCTCTCTCTGTCTGACCCCCCTCTCACCTTATAGCTCTTTCTGCCTGATCACACTCTTACCCATCTCTATCTACCTAACCCCCTCTCACCTCATCCCCCTCTCACCTCATCCCTCTCTCTTCCTGATCCCCCTCTCACCTCATCCCTCTCTCTTACTGATCCCCCTCTCACCTCCTCCCTCTCTCTTCCTGATCCCCCTCTCACCTCCTCCCTCTCTCTTCCTGATCCCCCTCTCACCTCATCCCTCTCTCTGCCTGATCCCTATCACCTCATCCCTCTCTCTGCCTGATCCCTCTCACCTCATCCCTCTCTCTGCCTGATCCCTCTCATCTCATCCCTCTCTCTGCCTGATCCCTCTCACCACATCCCTCTCTCTGCCTGATCCCACTCTCACCTCATCCCTCCTCTGCCTGATCCTCCTCTAACCTCATCCCTCTCTCTTCCTGATCCCCCTCTCACCTCATCCCTCTCTCTGCCTGATCCCACTCTCACCTCATCCCTCTCTCTGCCTGATCCCACTCTCACCTCATCCCTCTCTCTGACATGCTTTCTCTCTGACATGCTTTCTCTCTGACATGCTTGTTTCTCTCTTTCTCTATCGCTCTCTTTCTTTCCCCCCTATGTCTCATTCTCCCTCTCTCTAGCTATCTATCTATGGGGGGGCACCAAATTTTATCTTGCCTCCGGGGGACATGGACGAACTTACGCCACTGACAGACACCAACATTAGGCAGCACAGCACCACAGAACTGTACTTATGATAGCACAGGACACAAGCACTAGGTAGCACAGCACCACAAGATATAGCTATATCACTGGACTGCACTTATACAGCAGTACCAATGGACTTTAACGACATAACCACTGGACTGGACATATACAGCAGTGTCACTGGACTTATACAGCTGTATCACTGGACTGTATTTATACAGCTGTATCACTGGATTGGATTTATATAGCAGTATCAATGGACTTTAACGGCAATACCACTGGACTGGACTTACTGTATACAGCTGTATCACTGGATTGGATTTATACAGCACCACCAATGGACTTATAGCAGCACAGTACACCAGACCTAGGCAGCACAGCATCAGAGGACTGGACTTATGGCAGCACAGGACACCAGCATTAGGCAGCACAGCACCATGGGACTGGAGTTATAGCAGCACAGGACATCAGCATTAGGCAGTATAGCACCACAGGACTGGACTTATGGGAGCACAGGACACCAGCATTAGGCAGCACAGCACCACAGGACTGTACTTATGCCAGTAGAGAACACCACCACTGAACAGCACCAGGTCGACACCCGATGCGCTCAACAGATCAACATGGAGACCCTTACTCCCAATACCTTCTCCAATGCTGGAGTGAAGATTGCGGTGGTAGTAGGGAACTTACATTGAGTCCGGATGTAGCAAAATCCAATGGTGGGATGATGACATTTTGCCTCATTCTTAGGCACAAGTCTGGAGGGAATACCCAAGCAGTGCTCGTGTCCGGTTCAGATTTCTGAGATCCAAACCCTCATCCCTAATTTATACATAACTTAAGACAAGATAGCCCAATGCACTATCCAATTTAGATTGTTACAGAGACATGCAGCATTTTCACAATTTATACAAAAGAAAGTCATATTAACATAAAAGTTGAGACCATCAGATGACAGAGCGATAACCTATAAGGTTTGGAAAGACCCTGGCCAGGAAATAAATTAAGGAAGAGAATTCAGCATATACAGTAGGAGCAAGTTTCATCTTTGCTCCTTTGGCCATGGCTAGCCATGGCTAGCCATGGCTATTCTATTGTTCTCAGCTGCAATACGTATTGTATTGCAGCTGAGAACAATAGATTAGCCATGGCTGGCCATGACCAAAGGAGCAAAGATGAAACTTGCTCCTACTGTATGACTTCATCTCAAATTTGATCACCTCTGGGGATGTGAGCTGTGAACATGATGTAGGTTGAAAGCGGGTTAGTTTAGATGATGTGATGTGAAGTGAGTATGTAGGTGGTAGGGGAGGGACAGAGCAAAGGGAGGAGAAGCAGATAGAGAGGGGGCTTATCAGAGCGGTAGTAGAATGAAAGGACACTGCTGAAATGTCGACAGACCGTTGTACCTTGTGCTCTAGCAGTGTCATACCTGATCCTAATGGCAGCAGCCTATAATGATAACTTCTGGGTCAAGTATGCAGCAGTTTTGATGGTGACATCTGAGGAGAAGAAGTAACCCCACCCGGAGGCAGCGTAACACTAACTTTTCCCTAGTGCCCAGCCCTACCCTTCATTCATTAAGAATACATAATTCAACAATAAATTGCAAATAGTTACTCATTAAAAAGGTGAGGGCATGGGGATTATATTCAGGCCAGGAGATATTCTAAGTCCCAGTACTAGTTGCAGGGGAATGACATACCTTGTTTTGAATACTGGAACATTTCTCTTTTAATGCTGTGCCAATGTTGATGAGGGAATGGCCATGCCATCTTGCCTTCTTTATGGTGTAGTTATGTCTAAAGGTGCCCATACACGGTCCAATTGTTGGGTGCAATGAGATGTGCGCTCCCGTCACACATCTCATCGCACAGCTCAAAAAGTATGTGCTGCACATGCTTTTTGTACTAGATCTTATCTCATCTCACTGCATTGCAAAACCTATGTGATATTTTATACAATAATTGTACCGTGTATGGGCACCTTAACTGGCATACTCACCTAAATACTTTTACAGACAGCACAGCCAGTTAAAGAATAAACTGCTACCAGAACATGTGTCACTGGAGCGGCAGTTATACTGGCTACTGGCTAGCATTTTATTATGGAATAACATTTCTCCTTCATCCTAAGGGGACACTGAAGTACTACGCTGGGGATTGAGTGGTGTATTGGAGGAGTCGGCACTTTAAGAAACTTTGAAGTGTAGCATGGCTCCTCCCCCTCTATCCCCCCCTCAGACCCCAGTCTTAGTTAAGTGCCCGGAGGAGTCGGTTCCCTGGGCAAGGGCTCCGTCTAAAGGGGCTCTTAGCTTTTAATTTTTACATTTTTATTTTTAATTTTTGAAGTGTTACAGGCAGCCAGGAGACCCTGCTGGCTGCCTGCTACGTGGGACGACCTCCGGGAGGGTCAGAGCGGCACTGCCTGTGGCGCACGCTACTGACCCCGGCCACCAACACACCTGCGCTGGGGACCCGCCACAGCCGCCCGCGGCCAGTGTTACGGGTCCGGGGCCACGTCACCGCCGGAGGTCTCAGGGACAGCAGAGGTGACGGCTGGACCAGAGAAGCGCACTGGTCCAGCAAAAAGAACAACAGCAGCAGACTCAGCGCGCGCTGAGCGGATGATGACGGGGGGCGGAGCCTCTGCACTCCCGGTCTCCTGACTCTCTGAGAACCATTTTAGCCCATGCTGCCTGTTCTTTTCTGGTGTGCCTCCACGGATCTCCTGCACAGGACATCAGAGCGCTGCTCCAACTCATCAGCACTGCGCTGGGTGAGTGTCAGGGGGCTTTCCCACTGGGTTCCCCCGTTGAAGTGTTTAAGATTGTGGTGGGCATAATTTGGGGAAAGCAAGCTCCTCTCCCCCTATTACTTCTTCTCTCCTTCCCTGCTCTTTATCATTGTGTGTGAGTCAGTGTGTACCGCTGTCTGACTGCTGTATATACAGTTTTAATATGGCTGCTAAATCTCAGTCTAAACAAAAACTAATTGTGTGCACACAGTGCAATGAACAGTTTACACAGCACGTTAAGCGTGTCACCCTGTGCAAAGATTGTCAGGGAGGAGAGGAAGACAAGGCTCCTTCTTCCATACTTAATGTGGAAGGGGTCACCAGTGTACTGTCTACCCTAGCAGCAGAAATGGCTGCGTCACGCAGGGATAGGGAAGTGTTACACTCACACCTGACTTCCATGGGTTCAGCTGAACCTTCCTGGGCCAGGCAGGGCCGGTGCAAGGCACCGGAGCGCCCCAGGCGAGTCGGGCTGGGGGCGCCCCGGTGCCGGGGGGGGGGGGGGGTGGTGTGTGTGAGGTGTGGGGTGGTACCTGTCCTACCGGCGCTGTCTATTTCAATCTGGCGGCGGAGGCAGCGGGGGTCCCTGCAGTCTATTAAAAATCACGAGCGCTATCCGCCGGGCTATGCGGAAGCGCTTCTAGTGTGAAAACTCTGGCAGCACGCTGATTGGCTGAGATCAGCGTGCGCCGTGCTGCCAGAGTTTTCACACTAGAAGCGCTTCCGCATAGCCCGGCGGATAGCGCTCGTGATTTTTAATAGACTGCAGGGACCCCCGCTGCCTCCGCCGCCAGATTGAAATAGACAGCGCCGGTAGGACAGGTACCCGGGCGGCATTTTCCGCCCTCCAGTGGCCGGCGCCCTAGGCAAATGCCTAGGTTTGCCTAGTGGTGGCGCCGGCCCTGGGGCCAGGGACCTCATAAGATCTGTAGACTCCCTGGTAAAAGCTACAACTAGCCAGCCTGCAAGCATTCCACCCCCTTCTCTTAAAAGAACCATTCCCTTGTTGCTACGGGGGGATTCATCAGGGGATGAGCAGGACGACCCTTTGGGGGACGATGGTGACATGCAGGATGGGGGGGATGGGGTAGTACAGGAGGGGTCCCAAGGATTGGACGCCCTTATAGAAGCTGTCAAATTCACCTTAAATGTAGGTGAGCCGGATCCCCCGGCATATACCCCTATCTTTGGCCCGCCTACTAAGGCGGCGGTATTCTTCCCAGAATCTGTAGAATTAGACAAACCTTTATTGGACATCTGGAAGACTCCGGAAAAGAAGTTCCAACTGTCTAGACGTTTTAAAGCGACTTATCCCTTCTCTCCTGAGGCAAGGGCTAAGTGGGAAAACCCACCTTTAGCAGATGCTTCGGTGTCAAAACTTTCTAAGAAAGCAGCCCTGCCTATTCCAGGGGCAGTAGCGTTAAAAGAGGCTCCTGACAGACGTCTGGAGGCGGGGTTAAAACATATGTTTACCAAGGCTGGAGTTACTCTACGCCCCATCCTAGCCATTTCCTGGGTCAGTAGAGCCATGGAATCATGGACTGAGGAAATATCAAAAGGTCTAGAGGAGCAAAGGCCTGTTGAGGACTTGGCTTTGCTGTCCGCTCAGATGCGCGAGTCTGCAGCATACATAGGTGAGGCCGCTAGAGACTCGGCTGCCTTAATAGCCAGGCTTTCCGCCTTATCTGTCACAGCTAGGCGCTCTCTGTGGCTCAAATCTTGGCAGGCAGAAGCAGACATCAAAAAAGCGGTAGAGGGGCTACCGTTCACAGGCGAGGTCCTTTTTGGACCTGAGCTGGACAAACTGATAGCTCAGGCCACAGGAGGAAAGTCCACTTTCCTCCCATCTTCGGCCCCTCCCCCACAAAAGAAACCTTTTCAGGGACCCTCCTTTCGTTCCTTTCGGGGAGCCCCAAAATTTAGAGGTAAATCCCGGGGTTCTTTTGCCACTTCCAGAGGCAGAGGCAGGGGTTTTGGGGGCACAGCCACGGGTTCAACAGCAGGAACCCGCCATCCTGAAGCCAAGCTCCCAGAAAAACCCTCAGCATTACTGTCTCCCATCCTTCCTGGGGGATCCCAGGGTGGGAGGTCGTCTAAGGGACTTTCAGCACATATGGAGAATGTCCTGTACAGACAATTGGGTGTTGTCAATTGTCAAGCAGGGCTACAAGCTGGATTTTGCTTACAGTCCTCCTCTCCAATTTTTCACCATGGGCCTTCCCCATGTCGAAAAGGACCGCCTGCTTCTGATCCAAGCGATTCAAAAGTTGTTGGCGGCTCAAGTCATTATACCAGTACCAACAGCCAGAAGAGCCGAAGGCTTTTATTCACCTCTTTTTCTGGTGCCAAAACCAGACGGTACGGTCCGCCCGATACTAAATTTAAAAACCTTAAACAGGTACATAGCCTACCAAAAGTTCAAGATGGAATCGCTTCGATCAGTAGTCGCCGGTCTAGAACCACTGGAATTTATGGCTTCACTAGACATCAAGGATGCCTACTTACATGTACCCATTCACGAAAATTACCAAAAGTTCCTGCGCTTTGCCATCAAGGAACAGCATTTTCAGTTTCGGGCCCTGCCCTTTGGTCTTTCCTCCGCCCCACGCCTATTCACAAAAATCATGGCGGTGATGGTCTCCCTACTACACACAAAGGGGGTGAATGTGGTCCCATACTTAGACGATCTTTTGATCAAAGCCCCGTCCGAAGCCCTGCTACTTCAGAGCATCCAGGTCTGCTGCAAAGTACTACTGCAACATGGATGGATCCTGAATTACAAAAAATCGCAACTGATACCGTCCCAAAGGATTCTCTTCTTGGGTCTCACTTTGGACACATCCCTACAGAGGATTTTCCTACCAAGGGACAAAATTCTCTCCCTTCAGGAATTGACCAGACAGGTCCTCAGGCCTCACAAGGTGTCAATACACTTGCATTCGCCTTTTAGGGAAAATGGTGGCCTCCTTCGAGGCCCTACCATTCGGACGTTTCCACTCCCGGACCTTCCAACTGGATCTCCTAAAACAGTGGTCAGGTTCTCATGTGCACATGCACAAGAGAGTAGTGTTGTCTCCTTGCAGTCGCCTATCTCTACAGTGGTGGCTCCATACACCAAACCTGCTGGAGGGACGACGGTTTGGGGTATGGGACTGGACCGTTGTCACAACAGATGCGAGCCTCAGAGGTTGGGGGGCAGTGGTACTGGGCCAACATTTCCAAGGTCGCTGGTCTCACCAAGAAGCAGTACTTCCAATAAATATCCTGGAGCTCCGGGCGATCCGCCTGGCATTACTCAGTGCAGACCTCCTCCTCAGGGGTCTGGCGGTGAGAATCCAGTCAGACAATGCCACGGCGGTGGCATATGTCAATCGTCAAGGGGGGACTCGCAGCCGCAAGACTATGCAGGAAGTCCGTCTGATTCTGCAGTGGGCAGAGCGGCACGCCATCGCCTTCTCAGCAGTGTTCATACCGGGGGTGGACAACTGGGAGGCGGATTACCTGAGCCGCCAGGATGTCCATCCGGGGGAATGGGGCTTACACCCGGAAGTCTTCGCTCAGATTGTCCATCGTTGGGGAGTTCCCCAAATAGATATGATGGCGTTGAAGCACAACCACAAACTTCCCCGGTACTGCTCCAGGACTCGGGACCCGACGGCGGTGGCAGCGGATGCCCTAACCGCGTCCTGGGATTACTCCCTAATTTATCTATTCCCTCCGTTGCCTTTACTTCCACGAGTACTCAAACGGATAAAACGGGAATCAGCAACAGTCATTCTGGTGGCACCAAATTGGCCTCGGCGCCCGTGGTACGCCGACCTTCAGGGGCTCCTGATAGACAAACCTTGGCTTCTTCCTCAGCGGGACGACCTTCTTCTACAGGGGCCGTTCGTTTACCAAGGCTTACCGCGGTTGCGTTTGACGGCGTGGCTGTTGAAGCCGCGCTGTTGAGTAGGAGGGGTATCCCAAAGTCTGTCATTCCAACGATGATGAGAGCCAGGAAGGAGGTCACTTCCCGTCACTACCACAGTATTTGGAAAGCTTATGTAGCTTGGTGTGAACGCCGTAAGCTACCCACTTCTGTTTTTGGTCTGTCCCGGGTACTCCGGTTTTTGCAGTCTGGTTTTCAGGTAGGCCTTCGTCTGGGCTCGCTTAAAGTCCAGGTGTTGGCCTTGTCAATATTTTTTCATCGACGTCTGGCGGTCATTCCGGAAGTTCAAACTTTCTTGAATGGAGTGCTACGGCTCCAGCCTCCGGTTCGTGCCCCGGAGGAGCCTTGGAATTTGCCACTGGTTCTGGATTATCTTAAATCCAGTGTTTTTGAACCTCTGGAATCCATTGATCTTCGTCTTCTCACGTGGAAAACGATTATGCTTTTAGCTCTGGCTTCAGCGCGAAGGGTGTCAGACCTGAGCGCTCTGTCATGCAGATCACCATATCTTGTGTTTCACCCAGATAGGGCGGAACTACGCACAAAAATGGATTACCTTCCGAAGGTTGTGTCTGCGTATCACCTCAACCAGCCTATTGTGGTACCAGCATTGACAGGTGATTTAAAATCTCTGGATGTAGTTCACATGTTACAGGTCTATGTGAACAGAACCAAAGAGGTACGGAAGTCGGATTCACTCTTTGTACTTTATGCTACCGCCAAGCGAGGTTGGCCGGCCTCCAAACAAACCTTGGCAAGGTGGATCTGTTTGACCATAAAGCAAGCTTATGTACAGGCGTCGCAAGTCCCGCCTTCAAGGGTGTCAGCTCATTCCACACGGTCTGTGGGTCCGTCTTGGGCGGCAGCTAGTGGCGTGTCTCTGACTCAACTGTGCAGAGCAGCGACATGGTCTGGTCCAAACACGTTCATCAAATTCTACAGGTTTGATACGTTTGCGGCCTCCTCTTCTAGTTTTGGCCGTGCTGTACTACAGGATGACCAGCGCCTTCCCACCCGTGGGGATGGCTTTGGGACGTCCCCAGCGTAGTACTTCAGTGTCCCCTTAGGATGAAGGAGAAAATAGGAATTTGGTACTCACCGTTAATTCCCTTTCTCCGAATCCGTAGGGGACACTGAACGCCCTCCCGGCTCTGTTCTAGCCTGTGTAGGGTTGTTCAATCTGTATGCGTGATTGTTGTATGCATACGCTTGTCTGCAGTTATTGTTACAGCATGTTATGTTCTGTTTTCTGTTCGTCTCTCTCTCTCTCTGTCAGAGATTCCCTGGTCTCTTTTCTCCTCTCGTTCACAGTTAACTAAGACTGGGGTCTGAGGGGGGGATAGAGGGGGAGGAGCCATGCTACACTTCAAAGTTTCTTAAAGTGCTGACTCCTCCAATACACCACTCAATCCCCAGCGTAGTACTTCAGTGTCCCCTACGGATTCGGAGAAAGGGAATTAACGGTGAGTACCAAATTCCTATTTTAACGGCCATATACACTGATCTGACTTGTCTGAGGCACAAGTCTGACCAGTTTTCCCTTGATCTTCCCCGGTAGCTCCCCGGGAGTCCTTCATCCGATTTGGCAATTGATGTGCCAATTTTTATATGTGATAAATCGCATGCAAAAGGATTTATCTTATGTGCAGTACAGCCGACCGCAGACTCTGACCCAATGAGCACGGGTCTGTGCATTAGGTGGATTCAGATGTCAAAAACATGCAATTTGGCCTGATTTAACCCGATTTCTTGGCCCGATCTGTCAATATCGGGTAAAAACAGGCCAAATCGCACAAGTGTAAGGGGGTCTAAGTCCCAGGTACAAATGTGTAATAGAAAAGTAATTGTTCAGGGAGCACCTTGAAAAAGCTTTCTAGCGGAAGGCGTTGGTGGAGGAGAGCAAGGACACCCAAATAACCAGACGCCTCACTTTATATCCCCTGCAACCGAACCAGCCTCCAGAACTTATCCCCACAGCCAGAAACCAAGGGACAGCACTTCCATGCACACCAGGTAGAGCACCTCACAACAACAGGCGCTCCCTGGGTTGGAGATCAGCATCTCTCCTAAACAAGTCTCCCTACATTGGCATCTACAAATGGGACAATAATCCGGAGGTATTATAGGAACGGACACAGGACATTATACAGCTGAATTGTGTGTGACTATCCCTGCTCTCATTTTTATTTCTGTGGTACTTATATATGTTTATGGACATAAGATTTACCCCAATTTTTTAATCGTACCTTTTTTAAATAAATTTATACCTAATCATATTCTCACCTGTTGCATGTTTTAGGGAGCGCGGCTTCACCTCCCCTTTTCTTGCATTCTATTTTTTTTGGGCTTGACTTCCCAATTTTAGAGGCCGCAGCTCCAGCAGGACAACTCCTCCCAGGCGCCCCTCTAGGGCACTTCGGTGACCTATTCCTTCTACAAATTGTTCAGCGCTCACCTGGTTTCTATCTTATGTGAACTGCGTGTTGTTAAAGTACGTTGCACACTGTCGTATTTTGCACAATGTGGTGTTTATTGCTTCATAAACAGTGTACAATAATGCTCACCATGTTATCTAGATGAATATACAACAATGTGGGGTGCTGACAGACCTGGAATGAGCCCTGTGGGGAATAAGGGTGTCAACGGACCCCTTTTTAACCATAAGCCCCTGAGGGCTTACGTCTCATTCAGGTGGCTGTAATGGGTATCAATGCTGTATGAAAGTATCAGCGGGACCTACATGAGTCCTGTTGGGGTCCGTTGACACCCTTATTCCCCACAGGGCTAGTTCCAGGTCCTGTTGTCAGCAGCAATAAACACCACATTGTGCAAAATACGACAATGTGCCACGTACTTCACATTAGATAGACACCAGGTGAGTGCTGAACAATTACCTTTCTATTACAAATTTATTTTGAGCTCTGACCATAGACGATTAGAGCGCTGTAACCCACACCAATAACAGGTACAAATGTATTTATTTTATTTATTTACAGTTTCTTATATAGCGCAGCACATTCCTTTGCGCTTTACAAATGTTACATCCTCTAATTATCGCATCTACCCTGATTATAAAAGTGTGTGATGATATTCATAAAACTCATATGGAAATAGTGTATGATTCTCAAATATGCCATAGAAGAATGTTTAAGAGAATACGTAATGTTTTGCTTATTTAAGAACGATAAGCAACGAGTGTAAATGGGCTCTGTTGATATTTATACACCTTCATGCAGTTATGATGAAAGGCCAGCTGTAAAGATGTAATGTTGCTATGATACATACTGTTATCTGGTAGCGTGTAAAATAAACATGCTTTACTCATTTTATCTGTTCCCTTTAAAGCGTGATGGGATGGGCAGATTTAGGGAGATGGCAGACATGGGAATTCTTATCGAACCAGTAAATGAAAAGCAGAAATGTGCTATCTCTCTGAGGAGGCATGACGCTGCTGGGTGTCTGTGCAGGAGATAAAGATCTGAGTGTCAGGATATTGTACTGTGTTGTCTGGCAGGTGCTAAATGTTTTTCTCCTGTATAGAATATCTATGGCCTTATTTACTAAACAATACGCAATGCTATTGCACTTCACTGAATTAGGTTCATAACATCTTATTTTGCTAGAACCTGCCCAATGGACCTGATTCAGAGTTAATCACAAATGCAAAATCTTTCTCTCAACATTGGTGGCAGTGGAGGAGGGACACGGGTGTGCACCTGAAATTAGGGGACGCGGTCTCCCTCAGGGGGCGTGGCACTCCCATGAGGCCATTCCCCCCCCAGTTTCGCTGCTGTTGGGGGAATGGCCAGCGCTATGAGAGCTGGCAGGAGTTGGAAGGATGCTGTTGCCGGTCTTCTGACCACAGGGATCCCTATGCTGTAGCCTTGCCTTAAGTCCCTATCCGTATTCAGTCTCAGCCAACTGGCACTCATCCACTCCTGAGCTCAGATAGACAGCAATTTCGGGATGTTATTTGGTTCTCAGTGCCCACAGCAAAGGACAAGTACAGTTGTGTGTCATCTGCATAGCAATGGTAGACTAAGACATGGCGCCTAATTATTTCACCCAGTGGCATTATGTACGCTGCAAAAGCAGATAAATTATTTGAACCAGCTTAGTATTGTGCCATCCAGTCCACATACATTTTTCATGATGCCCCTTTTGCCCCACCCTTTGTTTTTTCAGCCTCATGCCCAACCCTTTATCTATAGGCCTTACTCCCCTGCATCGCTCAGCCTCACCTCCATCACATGTCTCTAAAGCTCCACACACACTAGGCAATATAGTAAAAGATATCCCTTACTGAACAATATACTTTACTATATGGCCTAGTGCAGTGGTTCCCAAACTGTGTGCCATGGCACCCTGGGGACCTTGTGACACTTGCAAGTGTGCCCTGGGTGGTGGTCCAGGACCTAATCATTTTATGTATGATCAATGTAATATGCAAAACCAGTGCTGGTGACTAACAATTTTATATGTGAACAATCAGAAGCAAATTTTGTCCCCACCACATAATTAAACATAAGGATGACATATAAAAACCTTGAAGAAGGGAATTTGATCCCAAAACAAGTAACAGATACAGAAGCGTAGTGTGAAAGGGTGGATACTCTGCCAGTAAGCATGCTTATAGGAACGCGGTGAGCTGTTTTCTGGGCAATCTGCCTCCCCCCAAAGATACCATCTGATGGCCCTATAATCCACAAATTCCGGGTTAAGCCTCCAGCCATATACTATTCCAGCGGTTCTCAAACTGTGGGTCCTGACCCCAAAGTGGGTCTCGACCTTCTCAGCATGGGGTCACGACTCCATGTTGCTGACCATCAGGCTGATGACTTTTCTAATGTCAGTTAGTGATTTAATAAATCTGTTGAGTTGTCTGTTATTTTAGACTCCTCCACAATGCTGCCATGCATGTGCTGTCTGCTGTCTACACGTAACATGAATGTGATGACCTTCTGCAGTAACTTGCTGGGGTCGTGTAATTTATTTTTATTGTCTGATGGGGTCCCAGAGCAAAATAGTTTGAGGACCCCTGTACTATTCCATTGTTGATTTTCTGGGAATACTGTATGGGGAATCAGACTTGTTATGCGATTGTAAAAATAAAAATTATAACTATATTGGCTGTACAGTATTGCAATATTTTCCCCTTTTCTTTGTTTTGCATTCCCTTACAACAAAAAGCCCATTTAAAGGTGAAGAAAAGTGCAATAAGGGAAGTATATTTACCGGTATTTTATTTTGTATGTTTTGTACACATTAATGGTGTTTTACTTTATTTTCATTCACTTAGAATCCTTATTTATTCTCCTTAAAATTAATGGCGCAATTTCCCTTCCTTCGTTCATAATTTTCAGACATATAATGCAATTTACTTAATGTAAGAATTTTCCTTAATATCTCAATAAAAAACTTTGTGCCCCAAACTTTTGTGACTCAAAACATTTTGGTTACCACTGGCCTTGTGTGTACACTGAATATCAATAACAATGCACACTGCTATGCATCATTAAAGACCCCTCTTGTGTCCTACATTTTCTGATGAGGGAGGTCCTTGCTAACGATGACCATGCGGCAACTGCAGCACAGCCTTTGCTTCCTTCCACGCCAGCATTGGCAAGTGTGTGTGTGCACTTGCTGATGCCCCTCCACTGCCGATATCAGCGTTGGCAGGTATTGGGAAGTGTGTATGGGGCGTTAGGCTAATCCTTCTCCTATCCTCACCCACACTGTGTTTGTCCTCCTGTGTCTTTCAGCACCACCCCCTCCTCCTCCTGTCTCTCTCAAATACCCCCTGTTATTCAGCATCATTGCACACAATGTCTCAGCCCCACCCCCATCATGCCATATTTTTCTAGTAAATTCCATCGGAGGAAACTTTCTAAGCTAAATTCGTAAAAAAATAGGTGTAATTGTATACAAAAATACACATATTTTTTCAAATTCGTATTTTCGGGATTTATTATCCCGAAAATACGTAAATTTGTATTCGTATTCGTGGCACATTTGTAGTTGTATTTACAAATACGAATGTATACGCCATCAACAGAATACAAATAGGAATCACCATTCAAAAGAATGGTGATTCCTAATTTACTAAGCAGCCGTATTAAAAATACGGCCACTAATTGCCAGCAAAATACGCCAGGAAAATACACTTCATTTTCCTGGCGTAATTGGCAGAACCCTGCCAAGAAAAAAAGAAAGAAAGAAAAATAAATAAATAATAAACCCCCACGGCTATAGCCAGCCCCAGGCTCAAAGAGCTGGTCCTGGTTTTAAAAAATCAGGGAAAAACTAAATAGAGTTCCCCTTTTTTATGCACCAGGCCCACTTGCATAATTGGCACAACAGGGTTGAAATCGTCATTTTCAAGTAGGGAGAATTCAAAGAGGACATGTTAACGTAGCTGCGGGTCATACAATTGCAGGTACAGTAGGTGTGGCTATGCTGCATAATTTCCACCAAGCATAGGCTGGTGCAAATGCACATTACTGGTCATGACAAGAAACTAACCAAGCATATGGATAGATTTCAGTGGCGTAACTAGAAATGTTTCTCCCCCTGCTAAAAAGTCTCTGCCCCTCCCCCCCATATAATATATATCTGCAGTCTCACACACACAATACACACATGTGCACTGTTAGATACTGTTATACAAGGTTGTACCCACATTACCTGGGCATTATGCCACACACCATAATGCCCATTACAGATTATGCCACATGCCGTAATGCTCCTCCAGGAAACATTATTGGGATACTCTCCCCCGCAAACTTTACTGGAACACTCTCCCCCATCCAGCAAACATTGCTGGGACACTCTCCCACTCCAGCAAACATTATGGCACACTCTTCCCCATCCAGGAAACATTGGGACACTCTCCCCCTCCAGCAAAACATTACTGGGACACCACCCCCTCCACCAAAACATTACTGGGACACCACCCCCTCCAGCAAAACATTACTGAGACACCACCCCCTCCAGCAAATCATTATTGGGACACCACCCCCTCCAGCAAAGCATTACTGCGACATTACATTACTGGGACACCACCCCCTCCAGCAAAACATTACTGGGACACCATCCCCACCCACCATTTAGCAAACATTACTGGGACATATTATTTCCCCCCTACCCCTCTACATTCAGCAGGACTTGCCTGAGACTCTGCTAAATCTTTGCTCCTATGGGTGCCTGTAGTATGGCTTAGTTCTGCTCTTCTCACTTCTTCTGTGCTCCTCCAGTCCAGGGCACCATGTGACTTCCTGTTTATCAGATAAGGAAGCTGGGAAACAGAGAACGCGCATTGGTAGAGACAAGATCCCCTTTGAGTTTTGATTACAGGATGTGATGTTCAGTGAGGGCGGAAGTTGTCAGAACTGAAGGGTATCTAGACACTACCCTCAGGTTACATCATCTGGACCCTGCGCCCCCATGGTGCCTTCTCCCCCCTGCCACCGCTTGGGCTGCGGAACCCTAGTTACGCCAGTGATAGATTTGGGCAAAGATATGTACATCTCTGCATATGATTAAATCTATGAATTTAATTTCTTTCATACAATTAGGAATACTTTTGGATGATTAACACTTACTCTTTGTGGTTCTGAGGGTACTTAAAGGAAAGCAAAAAAGTTCTGTATTTCAGATGTGGTCACAAATACACCAGTTGGTTGATGATTTCTTACTACGCATGTATCTGAACCACACTGCATATGTGCAGTAGCTGAATTGCGATGGGGCAAGGAATTATTACTTATGACATGTAGAGTGTTTGGGGGAGGTAGCGGGGAGTGCTCATATAAATGCAGACTTGTTATGGGCATTCTCTGTGCATGCATACATTAGCAGTTCCAATCCCATTTGCTTCTGATAAGTCCTCTGCATCCTAGGAGAGCTGCTTATCCTGCACGTCTTCATTTCACTTAGATTCTGTGTGATGACTGCGGCCTCCTCATTTCTGTCAAAGGCAGCAGTGGTCAGGTTAACTGCTGGGCAGATTTCCATATACTCGCAATTAAGATTGGAATATCGATAAGGCCATAGGGGTAAATCTACTAAAATGGGAGTTGTATTGAAGATGAGATGTTGCCCATAGAAACCAATCAGATTCACTGGGTGACATTCTATGCTTTGAGATAAATGCGCATGTTTTTTTAGCGCACCACATCGCCGCAAATCGCACTTTTTGAAATCGCACTTTCCAGTCATAATTCGCATATTTAATGTGATGCGTTTTGGAGGCTGAAAAGTGCGAAGAGGTGCGATTTGCGGCGAAGTGGTGCGATTTTAAGTAACAAAAAAGTGCGAATTCTTCCGCCGGTCATGTGCGAGTTTTGGACCAACCGGAGTGCGATTTACAAAACTGTCTCCGCATGACTAAGAACCCCCCAACCTATTGGCCCACCTGTGTCCCCTCCATTATGCATCACACCCCCTATATAAAGGGGCATTGGCGCCATTTCACTCTTTGATAGGAAGTAAGGAGCATGGAGAGGAGCAGTGGCAGTGTGAGTACAGGAAGAGGTGTTAGTGGCAGAGTGAGGAGTGGCAGAGGGATCAGTGGCAGAGTGAGGAGTGGCAGAGGAAGCAGTGGCAGAGGGAGCAGTGGCAGAGGGACCAGTGGCAGCAGCCAGACAAGTGTGAGAGCCAGCAGTGTGGCAGGCAGCATGGCCACAGCAAGGGCAGCCCCACACCAGGCCCTGGGCATCCAGCCCCAGCAAGAGGAAGTGGAGGATCCGCTGGCATCCCCATCCTACAGCCAAGACCTTGACCATACCCCACACCAGCTGCAGGAGGGCCACATGTCAGAGGTGGAGGAAGATGGTGGTGAGGAGGAGGAAGACACTGGCATGGAGGAGGAGGGCTACATGGCTGGAGTTGAAAATGAGGAGGAGGAGGTTGAAGCTGGCCGCACAAAAAGTGGCCGAAAGGTCCGCTTTTCATATGAGGAAAATGCTGCACTTGTCCGGGCTATCATGCCAGTGTTTGACCGTTTGCTTGCCAAATCTCACCACAAGACCACTGCACAGCGCAAAAGGGCTATGTGGAAGGACATCACCCAGGCGGTGAACGCTGTCAGTCAGCACAAGCGCCTGGTCCGCAATGTCAAAAAGAGATTTAACGACATCAAAAGGCAGTTGAAAAATAAAATGGCCATGGAGTTGGAGGAGGCCACCAAGACTGGAGGAGGAAGCCCCACCACTGTGTGCTACACTTCGTATGAGGTGAAGCTGAAGCGCATCATACCCCCTGAGGTCCTGCCTGGCATGCACGTGGCGGATACCGATAGGCCGCAAACGCCATCCAGAGCTGGTAAGTGTGACCCCATGCAATCCAAAACATACATGCCAATGTATTCTAACTATAATGTTCACTTGTATTGTTATGCTAAGTAAAGTGCTGCTGTGGAACTACATAGCCCAGCAAGGTCATGCACAAGAAATTGCCTGCTACTAGTTTTAAATAGCTGATAATGCTGGGCCTTGTAGTTCCACAACTGCTCATATTGATTAACACTGTAACATTCTTTCTAGCAGCCTAACATGTATGTGGACAAAAACCCAGAGGTGTACTGGTGGTTTAGCTGCCATGCCTACATACCACAGATTATCCAGTAGTTGTCATGTGTACAATAGTTTAATAATAATCTTACACAAAAATCTTTGGGTTTAAACCAAAAAAAAGGTGGTGAAGAAATAAAGCAGTCCTTATCCAAAGGGTATTGTCCATTATTGTCATTTCAATGCATGTTTGCAGAAAATGCTTAGCCATTGCAAGGTCCATAATGCCTGCCCATCTTTCCTTGTACAGATTGTCCATCCTGAAGTGCTCACGCATCCAAGACCAGAAGGCCCGTTGCTGCAGAATCTGCGGAAGCAGGTAAATGAACAAAAAACACGCCATTACACATACAGTACACACACCCATGTCACATCAACAATATCTCACACCACATTCATCTCCTGCTGCTACATTGCAACGGAAATGAATGTCATCTGAGATAGGCATGGGACATATTATTCATGTCAATGTTACATGCTGTATCGGGGTACATGTGTAAGTACATAACACCCCTAGGTATGTGCGTCCAGCATCTCAAGCCCTTTCTAAAACAGTATAGACGACAGTCTGGCCTATATATGCATCAGTATTTACCTCTTCATCTGTATCCACAGGTGCTATACAACTAGGGAGCAACCAAACAGATTCTTCAATGATGGTGCTAGACGAAATGGACATCATTCTTGAACCGGTCGAGACCTTTGCGGCAGAGGAAGAAATACAGACCTCGTCACAGAGTGATCTTCCCCCAAGTGGGGTGTCTCCCAACCCACCCCCACCCACCAACACACCCCATACAGCCGCTTCGGCTTCCCAAGTAGCTAACTCCTTGGTCAATTTCAAGGAAAAACAGATAGAATTCATGGCCTCCCAAAGCCTCCAAATAGGTAACATCCAGGGGTACATGCGTGACACCTTCCTTCAGTTACGCAAAATGGCACGTAGTGTACGGGTAGGTGTAGTAACTCATGTGCGCATTGCTAACAGCATTGACACCCGTTTTGCAGAACAAACTGCTGCTGTAAGGGAACAGAATAGGCATATTGGCAGCCTGGCGCAAAGTATAGCTGCCCTAACCCAATCATGCACAGCGCAGACCAATGCCTTACTAGCTATGCAGGCCCAAATACAGCAGCTGGAAGCCAATGTGGGAGGTGGCGCAGCATCTACCCTCAGCAGTGTATCCAGCACCCCAATAAGTGGGTCCCCCACTTCCCCACCCCGTCGGAGTGTTAGGACCCGTGGTGGGCTTGGTACAGGGTCTAGAAGTGGTGTAGGGGTGCCTGATGCTGGGAGAAGGTAGCTCATATATATGTTTGTTAATTTTGTCAAATCCCAAACATCTTGTAACATGCCCCCACAGTTGTTATTTTTCACCTTCAAAAATGCAGATTGCGTCTGAAAAAGTAGACAGAAGTAAAAATGTCTAACCGCATACCATTGTGTTTGTGTGTTTTAATGGAAACCAATTATTGTGTGCAGTATAAAATATTGTAATGGTATATGACAATGGGATTGCACTAAAGTAGTGTGGGGTATCTCCTTGGGCGGCAAAGGTTGTGCATCTACATATTCTAGCAGGCTCTGACACTCATGCTTTGGACTATAATGGTTATAGTGTGTCAGGGCATGCTGGCACGTGTAGTTCCACAACACCAGTGAGCCATGTTTGACTGCATACTTCATTCATACATGTATGAAATGTACTTACAAGCTAGATACCAGCAAGGGATAGGTCAGCACCACCATCTGCATCCGTTGGGCTCTGTGTATTAGGCTAAATGTGGGTGGAAGCAGATGGTATTGGTCACACATTAGTTCATAAGTACACTTACAGCACAGGTACATTTTGGAGTACAGGGCACATGTGCTTACCAGAAAAGTAACGGCTGATGATGTGTGTGCGCACCAGATTCCCCTTCAGCGTACCCCTCACTACCCGAGGTGTGGTAGGTTGGGCTTCCTGCATGACTGCTGCATGTTCCTCCTCCACATAGGCAGGTTGGGACAGGGCTATGTTGTGCAGCATGCAGCAAGCCTGGATAATCATCACTACTTTGGCAGGGTGGTAAAGCAGTGTACCCTACGACCTGTCCAAACACCGGAAGCGACTCTTCAAGACGCCAAATGTGCGCTCCACCACATTGTGGGTTGCAATGTGGGCTTCATTATACCGGTGCTGTGCAGGGCCCTCTGGGGTGCGCAAAGGTGTCATGAGCCAGGAAACACAACCATATCCTGAGTCACCTAAAACACAGATAGGAAGTGATTGCCTTATATGGTAAGGTATGTGTTTATTTCAAACAGGACACACTGGTAGAAGAGCAATATGCTTGTGAAAGAGGAAACACACACATTGCAGCAGGTACAATTAGGGACAGACAGGGTAATATGTTAAAAGGTACTTACCTAGTAGCCAACCCTCTGGCATTTGGTGGTTGGTAAATCTGTTCCAGAGGGCTGAGTGTCTCAGAATATAGGCGTCATGGCAGTTTCCCGGAAAGCCTGCCACAACACTCAGGATTTTCAAATGAGCATTGGATACAACCTGCACGTTCAGGGAGTGCCGCCCACGCCTATTGACGTAGACGTGTCCCCGCACGTGCGGTGCCCTAATCCCAATGTGTGTGCAGTCTATAGCTCCCAGCACGCGAGGGAATGCTGAGAGTCTATAGAAAGCCAACTTGTGGTCCTGCCACTCCTGCTCAGAACTGGGGAATCTGATGTATGTCCGCCACAACTTCTTTAAAGCAAGTAACACTTGAGTAAAATGCTTAGAGAAAGTGGCCGGTGATACCCCCAAGGCCCATGAGGTCACAGACTAAGTGGAGCCTGTGGCCAAATAGTAGAGGGCACACGTTAATTTGTGCAGCCCAGACACTGCATAGTTGCCTCCCACAAAAGGGTCCAAATCATCTCTCACCTGCTCATATAAGTCCAACAGGTTAATGCGGTTCAGCCTAAACATCCCCACAACCTGTTGATCCGAGAGGGAGTCCAGGTACAGCCGAGCACGATACATACGTGGGGTACGCAGTAGTCGGGGGGCTACCTGGATCTGGCGCGCAGCTTCCTCCCTCCTGCGCAGCTCCTCCAAATGGGCCACATCACAAATCAGCAACTCCAAACCACTCTGCAAAATCTCCATGTCTCAAACCCTCACAGGTGTCCTTAATGATGTTGGGGTTTATGTAGGGGTGTTTGTGAGTGAAAATGAGGGCACCTGTGGTGAAAGTAACCATGTGTGCACTTGACCAAAATGAGTTCTGGGCCAAATCGCCAAACAGAACCTGGTCTGAAATAAGTGCGATAATTAGACACCTAAAAAGTGCGATTTGCGAAAACGCATTGCATTAAATAAGCGATTTGTATATTTTTCTGTACGAAAACATCTGGATGCGATAAAAATGCGAATTAATCTCGCACTTTTGGTCCGCATGCCTTAACGCACATAATATGCGATTTCAGTCTCTTAGCGCATCCCATTAAATTGGCGATTTGACGGGAAAATGCGATATCGCCATTTTGTTGACAAATTAACGCCAAAAAACGCAAATCTCATCCCATAGAATGTCACCCAATGTATTATCTTCTAGAAGGTGCTAAATAAATAACAAATAGGGTGAGATTTAATAGGATGAGAGATTCAGAAAGTGAGAGATTTGGGATGAAATCTTCAGGTTTTTTTAAAGCGGCAATCATTTACACTTCAAAATCAAAATGGTTCTGCAGTGTAAATGATTGCCGCTTTAAAAAAACTGGAGATTTCTTCTCAAATCTCTCACTTTCTGAATCTCATCCTATTAATTCTCACCCAGTGAATCTGATAGATTGCTATTAGCAACATCCCATCTTTAATAGAAATCTTATCTTAGTAAATTTCCCCCATAATGCCATAATGGTCAATTGCTTTAGTTTTATCAAATGGCAACAATATTATACATTCAGTAATTGAACATAATAGTTTTTGTTTTTGCATGGTTACTAGTAGTAACCTGTACTTCTCTATTATGTGTGTTGTTCTTTTTATATTGTACGTACTTTATAATGGATTACAGAAAGTATAATCTGCCTGTACAGCGACATTGCACACGCGCCGGTCAGCTATGAATGGTAAAATTACTTTTTAAAGAGATTATAGCAATTACTTTCTAGTATTTAAATCAATTACATTTTAGTCCTTGAGAGCCTTTAACATCCATCTTAAGTGTATTTAAAAGGGCACCTGTGCAATCCATACATGCCAGCAGCTCATTTGCCATACACAGTGCATCTGTGAAAGCTTACCTCTTCCTTTAATGAACAGACAAATTAAGATAGATGTCAAACATTAAAATTGAGCACTTTCAAAGACGAACCTCTCAAAGACAAGTAATAAATAGTAAAACCGAGTATGCACATAAAACAACATTCTAATAAAGTAGCTGCAATTTCTTCCTCCTATGTTTATAAATTGTTCTACATGGACTAGCAAGGAATGACATCCCAGAGAGAGACAAATGAGGCGCTCTGACAGCATTTGGCAACAGCTCTTTGTTTGGGATTCTTAGGGTCACACGATGAAGACACATTTCGAAATAAACAATGTTTGGTGCACACTTTAAAGGAAAATGGCCCCCCTTTTATGTAAAAGAATCCTTTGGGTTTGTTGGACAACACAATGACAATTCTGAAGCTTCATGTGTACCTGTAAAAGTCAGGTGTAAGTTCAGCTGCCCAATGCTAAAGGCTACAAATGACTTACACATATTCAAAACAAATACACAAATAGCACAAATACACAATATCAGACTACGGCTACAAAAGAAACACATAATTACGTGTGGCAAAAAAGTTATAGCATACTTTCAGGACAAATGTGTTGCTTAAAAGTGTAATAATAATTGAATTTATTTAGACAATATGGGATTTATTTATGCAGGGCTCAGAGCTCTGTTTATGCTCAGTATTTAAATGTGCAATGCTTTTACTAGCAAGAAACAGCAGGGTTTATTTTCTAATACCCCTTTCACATCGCACTTGTTAAACGGTATATTGCAGTTTCTTTTCCATTTCAACACGTTTAAGGCTGCAGTGGGAAAGCGCCAGAGTTCATTTACGGGTTAATAACCGGTATTTCAAAACATTTAAAAAGCAGAGTCCTACATGTTTCAGAGCCGTTTTTATGCAGTGAGAATGGTTCTGAAACGGTATTTAGTAAAAACAACAGACTACAGACCTGTGATAGGCTGTCCCCTGTGTTCTGCCTTGAAAAGTGTTCAGGGGATTAAACGGGTTGACTGATGTGAATGATATTTAAACGGTATTTAAAATGGTAATCTACTGCAATGTGAAGGCTCAGACCCTTTTCAAAATACCGTTTTTTAACAGTGTGAAAGTGGTATTAGATGGGAGTTCTAATTCAGATGGGTTGTTGCTATGGGCAACTAATCAGAATTTACTGTACTTCTTATTTATTTAGGACCTTCCAGAATATAATAGATAGAATCTGATTGGTTGCCCATAGCAACATCCCATATTCAATAAAACGTTCCATCTTAGTAAATAACTCCCAGCTAGTAAAAGCATCGTCCTTTTAAATATTGGGCATAAACATGCTCAGCAGTATTGGGATTTACCACCCGGCCCTTCATAACTAAATAAACCCCTATGATTTGCATCAGCATGCCTGTATTGTGCTTAGACCAGGGTTTCCCAATCTTTTTTTAATCAAGGCACCCCTAGAGTATCAGAATTTTTTCACGGCACCCCTAGGCCCAATTTTTTTTTTATTAGATTGGGTTTATATGTGATTCTTAGGGTCAGTTATGAGGTAAATAGCAGGATTTGCTTCTGTTTGTACACATTTTATGATTGGCAGCCACCAGCACTGGTTTTTCTCATAAATAATAACCATTCATAATTTTAGTTGGTCCTGGACCACCAACCCAGGGCACCCCTGCAATTGTCCTGAGGCACCTCAGGGAGCCACGGCACACAGTTTGGGAACCACTGGCTTAGACCCTTCCTTCCTTCCACACTCTAGGGGTGTGAGATCAGGGCTTTGTAGGGTATGCCACTAGCTGTAGCTTCTGCCTAGCAGGGTGTCTGGAATTTCACCCTAATGGCATGTTTCCTCAGAACATCCTCTGGAGCATGCATGTCCAAACTATGTCCCTCCAGCTGTTTTGAAACTACACATCCCAGCATGCCTTGCCATAGTTTTAGCATTCCCTAATAGCAATACTGTGCTGGGACCTGTAGTTTCACAACAGCTGGAGGGACGCAGTTTGGACATGCCTGCTCTAGAGGCTCCACAGAGACACCCTGCAGCCTGTACAGCTAAATAAAGCATCCCTAGGCTGCTACCGACAGTGTCGTCCCTGCCAACGTTTCAAAACTCAACCCTCTGCGTGTCCTAATGACCACACAAGCAACTAGGGCAGCTGAGAGGTATGCCGAGCCCCGGTAAAAATTTGTGTTGTGGCCTAATCACGGGAGGTGTGGTCACCTCCCGCACCTAGGCCATGCCGCCAAAATGTTTAGAGGGGGTAAAAAAACCCTCTAAAGTCAAGGGGGGGGGGGGGGCTTATTGTCCCCCCATCAGCAGCAGCAGCACACATATACAGCAGGCTTAGCATGACCTCTCACACTGTCAATGAGACAGCACATGATGTAGACGTGTGGGCTGCTGCCTGAGAGGGACAGAGGGGGAAGGCAGACCAGTGCCCCTCTGTCCCTCTTAGTGCCTATACAGAACAGATTTGTTTCAGTTATTATCAGATTTTTTTTTTCACATTCAGTTTCCATATATCACATAAAAAAAAATTAATTTTACTAGTTACATGTAAAAGACTCACTTCTACTCTTCTACTCCAACTACAAATAACCCTTCTGTTAATAAAGATAAAAATTAGAAAAACAGTACCTATAGATACCTATAGATACCTATAGATAATGTGCCAACAACAGGCTCTTGAAGCCGTTCCTGGTTCCGAAAATAAAGGAAAAAAATAGTAGTGGTCCCCTTTATTATTAGAAACATCAGTGGGCTCTTGAAGACAGTCCAAGTTCTAAAAATACAGGAACAAGGAGTCCTTGGCAGAATAACGAGGCTATGCCCCACACTCCTGGGCGCTAAGTGCAAACTATTTATTTCAGTGAATTTTTACAGGGACAGTGGCCTTTAATCTCTTTTGCTTGACCGCTGTGCCTCCAAGGCTTCTTGCATCTTCACCTTCTTCTATAAGCTTCACCTAGGGAGCAGCAGCCACTTCTGCTCTTTTACATTGGCAGCCACCCACCCCTCCATTCTGTAATCTGCCCTACCCACAGATTCAGCAAAACAGTCAGCCTATCAGCCGATCTTCACCATACTTTACAAAAACAAAATCATGATTAATCAATCAAAATTGGGTTTTTATTGGGACCACCAAAAAAGCTGCTATTTAATTGCCTGCAAAAAAAACCATCAGCAATGCTTTTCCATAGGGTTATCACAGAATTTTTTGTTTTTTGCACCTTATGAGCAAGTGAAAATTTGGCGAAAAAATATCAGGATTTAGTTCAGAACCCATGTTATGGGAGGAATTAAATTAGCCACGTAAATGCTATAATTTAGTGTGATCAAACTTTTTGTGGCTATATCATGAGAAGTGCCACCAAAAATGGCTTTTCACAGGTATACCTGTTCTCAAGCATTCCCCCAAAAAGTAATTAATTGTATCGGATAAAATGTATTTATTTTAATGTACAATCAGTCCAATTTCCATTTGGTTTTTATTGATTTTATTTAATATAAGTCAGCGCTGCTTTTCTTCTTTTTTCTTTGGTATATATCTAGTTCAGGTCTGACTAACCTGACATTCCTAGCAGCTGCTAGTAATCCAGCTCAAGTCTAAGCGCCAACTTCCCCTTTTTCCCCTTGTAGGGGAATACAAATTTTGGTACTTGTGTAGTATCACGGCGCCCATCGCATCGCAGACCATAAGGCATGCGATGCAACAAAATTTCCCCCGATGTCATACAATGTTAAAATTGTATAGCATTGTATATGCGATGTGATTTTAAATTGTATAAGCACCCTAATGGGGGCTTACAATGTTAAATGCACCCCCACGCCACCCCCACTATGAACGTGAACCCGAAGCATGGCGAGCGCGGCGAGCCCGCGAGGGGGGGGTACGCGTCCTCCGACCTTTTCATACCACCACTATCCACGTTGGCGTGAAGTTGATTTTATGTAGTGTGGCGAGCGCAGTGAGCCACCGAGCCCGAAGCGTGGCGAGCCCCGCGAGGGGACGTGGAATACATGTAAAGTAATACGCGTCCGCTCGCCACGCTTCGGGCTTGGTGGCTCGCTGCGCTCGCCACACTATATAAAATCCCCTCCACGCTGACGTAGATAGTGGGGGTTTGAAAAGGTTGGAGGTCGCGTACTGCTGCCCCTCGCCACCTATAGGGGGCTTATACAATTTGAAATCGCATTGCAACGGTGTGCACCCGGTGTATGGCATGCGATGCGATTAAAAGTCGTGCGACTTAATATTGGGGGCGCCGTGATAATACACAAGTACCCAAATTTTCTATCTCTCTAGCTGAGCCAGAACACAGTGGCTCTCATCTAGGCACACCCTGATTTATACACAGGGGTAAGATCAGTTATGTCATACCGATTCATACACCAGAACAGTTATGTCACACAGGCCAATACACAGGAACAGGTACAATATGTCACACTGACTCATACACAGGGCCAGTTATGTCAAACTGACTATATCAGGAATTGCAGTGCAAATGCGCGTCACTTACTGGAACTCTGTTGTATGCCGCATATCTTCGGCCACAATCCATAGCATGATATCCCAGTGTCATCCCTATTGTCACCTCAAGCCAGCTCAGCATTCCCCACTGATTCCTTGTTGCATGGGCACCTCCATAGCTCCCAGGGTCAGCTGACCTGCAAGCACCAATCCGCTAACCTATGCACTGATCCAGTTAAATCCAGGTAACTTCACTTCCTGGTTCTGTCCTAATTGCTGCTGCTGCCAGCAACCAATAAACAGTTACCTTGAAGGGGGGGTTGGGAAGCAAGTCTCCCAGAGCCCCCCAGTGCCTTGAACGTTTGTCTGTTCCAGAGAATACCTCCTGAGTGAGGTTCCAAGGCTTCTGGCTTGTTCCATTTCCTGATATACCTGTGTCCTGCTGTTGCAAGAAATACTTCTGCTTTTTACCATGTCCAGCTTGTCCCCTTAAGTATTGCTGCTTAGTCCAGGATCCCAACACAGGACCGCCATCGGATTCTAAACTGATTATACCACCATCGGTTGCCAGACCTATAGTTTCCACCATCAGCTCTGAGGCTGAAGAATTGTCATCAGTTCACAGACTGATAGTACCATCACTGGTTGCCAGGCTGAAGAACCTCACTGTTAGTTCCAAGACCAATAATTGCCATCAATGGCTCCCAGGCTAAAGTACCTCCATCGATTCCCAGACTGATATTATCTCTATTTGTTCCCAGACCGATTGGGAATACGGTCATTGGGTCACCACCAAGTAAGTCGACAAGCATTAGGTCGACACCACTAGGTCAACATTCAGATAGGTCGATGTGAGTTTAGTCAAAATTACTTCAGGTCAACGTGAATTTAGGTTGACATGCAGTAAGGTCGACAATACTTAAGGTCGACATGGGTTAGGTCGACAGGGTCATTAGGTCGAAATGGGTTAGGTCAACAGGGTCATTAGGTTGACATGGGTTGGGTTGACAGGGTCATTAGGTCGACATGGGTCATTAGGTCGACATGTTTTTTTTTCTGTTTTTTTGGGCCGACATGCGGTATTTCATGCCCTACCATCCACTAGGGCATGGTGGGAGAATAGAATAGTGTGCCCAAAGCATGGCGAACGCAGTACACCATGCGAGGGAATGCGGTGGTACGTGTTAGTGTTTTTGTTGACTGTGCCGACATAAGGGTATAAAAAATGTTGACTTTTTCACTGTCTACCTTACCCATGTTGACCTAATGACCCTGTCGAGCTTATCCCTGTTGACCTAATGAACTTGTCGACCTTATGACCCTGTCGACCTAACCCATGTTGACCTAGACTCATGTCGACCTAGACACACTTCGACCTAAATGCATGTCGACCCAATGGTGTCGACCTAATGACTGTCTAACAACTTGCTGGTGACCAACTGATCCACACCCGACTGATTGAATCCCTATCGGTTTCTAGACCACATTTGTCCTCACCGGCCTCTAGACTAAGCATCCATCCATTGGTTCCCAGACTGATAGTGCACAATCGATTTCCAGTTTAACTAAGACCTCCTACATTCACATCTCAGTATGTCAAATACATGGGACACAGACATGGGACACAGAAAGCTGCTTCCTGGTGAAGACCCCACGACGATCCTGTACCTGGTAAAAAGTCAACTCTCTGAACTTTCGGTTACGGCGGGCGATGTGACCGGCTGCAGGAGAGAGAGCTCCGCTGCCTGACCGGCTCAAAATACATTTTTACTGCTATTGCAGCCTCCACCACATACCACATTGAAGCCCGGCGTCTCCACCACGCACCAGAGCCGCATGGACAGATTCCTGGAAGCAATGCCTAGCTCCAGGAACAGTTCACAAAAAGCAAAGCACAGTGCCACTTCCACCCCCAAGATGGTGCTGGATAGCGGAGCTCTGCTGGAGACACCACAGCTTCAGTGGGGATGCAGTTAAAATCCCGGCGTTCCGGATCCCGGCGTTCAGATTCCCGACGCCGGAATCCCGACCGCCGAAATCCCGACACATTCTCCCTCCGTGGGCGTCCACGACACCCCTGGAGGGAGAATAAATGAGTGTGCCGAGCGTAGCGAGGCATCGGGCCCGCTACGTGGCGAGCGCAGCGAGCCCGCAAGAGGGGGGGGGGGGCGATCCACATCCCCCCCTTGTCGGCATTTCGGCTGTCGGGATTCCGGCGTCGGTATTCTGAACGCCGGGATCCCGACCGCCGGGATTCAGTACTGAATCCCTTCAGTGCAGCAGTGATTGCATGCCTGCAATTACTGATGCCTCAGGAGATGAATCTCAACCATCCTCTCTTGCCTCTTATGACAAGGTAATCCCTTCACTGGAAACACCTGTAACATATGGTGATATGGTTAAAGCAATAGGGGCAGAAATTGGCCCACTACTGAAGGAGCAAACAGCAGATATTAACAAGCAAAGTGCTCAGCTCCAAAAGAGGGTACTGGACACTGAAAGTAAAGTGGTTGAATGTTTCCAAGATGTAGCTGAAATTAAACCTGTTATTTCCCAACACATTAAGGATATCCAATTCCTGCATAACAAAATTCAGGATTTGGAATTCAGTTCACGACGCAATAACCTGCGCATCATAGGTTTACCTGAAACTATTAAAGGCCCTGATCTATTACATTTTATAAGAAACACGCTTCCAGAACTCTTAGAAATCCAAAATGGCTGCTCAGATTTAGTCATAGAGCGTGCACACAGACTGGGCCCACAATGCCCGCAAGACGGCGCCAGACCTAGGACAGTTATCTTTTAATCGCTTAATTATCTCCATATGGAACTTATATGGTCGGCTTCTAGTAGACACAGGAATATTAAATGGGAGGGCCACTCCATCCTCATCTATAATGGCACAAGACCGACGCAATGCTCCCGATTTCAATGTTAAAAAATATTTTAACATTGAAGCCTATGGCAAAATCGCGGGCACGTCGGTCGCGACCATTAACATTGGCCCCGACGCGACCGACGCGATCATTCAAAGGAAATCGGGTCCATCGCGGGCATCGTGTACCTTAACTTAAAGGTACACGATGCCCAAGATTGTGGCCGTGCTAGGAAACAAGTACCAAAAAAAGCGTCTACTCCCGCTGTTACCCGTCTGACGAACTAGCCGGAGAGACAGGCGGCCAATGATTCTATTGGCCGCCTAGCGACCAATCAGGAGCCGAGTTTGGCGGCCAATAGAATCATTCGGAGGAGAGATGCTGAAGATGGACCATCAGTGTCTCTCTGGCTAGTTCGTCAGACGGGTATCCAAATACCTAATCCCCGTAAACTCCCTAAATTTGGTATACCAGAATTCAGTAAACAATTGGGTCTTATAGACATCTGGAGAGTTCTTCACCCAACAGAAGACTTTACATGCTTGTCGTCCTCCCTGAACACTATGTCACGCATAGATTATATTCTACGGTCTCATTTCCTATTACCCAAAGTTGAGGCTGTGGAAATAGCACCCATAATAATATCAGGTCATGCCGTGGTGTAGGCTAAAAGTCTCTTTTCAAAAATACAACCTTCCTCACTATCTTCCCCGCAGCGCTAATGACATCTAATACACTACGACAAGCGGTATTGTTAGCTTGGGATACTTATGCTATTGATAATAGGGAGGTGGCTGAGGGGGACCCCATGTTGTTTTGGGAGGCTTCAAAGTCCACTATAAGAGGGGAAATTATCTCTCATATGGCCAATTTCAGAAAAAAGGCGACGGAGGAGCATATCCATGCCCAATCCATCCTCACAAATGCTTTTCGGGACTTCAGGGACTCTCCCTCCCCCGACTCTAAAGCTGCATATTTAGAAGATAAAGCTTTATATGAAAGTGCGATAGAGAAAACAGAATCCTTATATTCCTTCACAAAAAAATCCAAATTCCACAGGTATGGAAATAAATCTAGTAAACTCTTAACTTCCCTTTTACAAGGTCAAAGATCCACAGCAACGATCCATCCATTAAAACGCCATGATGGTACGCTAACATCATCCAACTCTCAGACAGCCCAGGTGTTATGCGACTTTTACACTCACTTATACTCAAAACCTACCTCGAACTGGGAAAATGCATCAAACTTCTGGGAATGGCTCGTTCTCCCTCAGATGACAGAGACAGACTCTCTACTACTATCCACAAATATCTCTCAAGAGGAGGTATCCCATGCCATATCGTCCCTTAAAGCAGGCAAAGCCCCTGGCCCTGACGGTCTCACCCAGACTATTATAAAGTACTAGCACATAAGATTACTCCCTTTCTTACTAAGGTTTTTAATATAATTCTTTCCACAAACAAAATCCTGGCATATAATAATTTAGCTACCCTCTGTATTCTCCCTAAACCGGGTAGAGATTTGTCAGCTCCAGGCTCATATCGGCCAATCTCAATACTAAATATTGAATATAAATTGTTAACAAAAATCATGGCTTAAAAATATAATCCTTTTTTTTGATTCATACTGACCAGACAGGCTTCGTGATGGTTTGCAACTCTGATACTAATATTAGAAGGGTTCTGTCAGCATTGAGTGTGGCCCAGTGTGCTGTGTCGAACACCCCACAAGCTATTCTGTCACTAGACGCAGAAAAGGCCTTCGACATGGTACACTTGGTCCACTTATATGATACCTTACGCAGATTCTCCCCTATCTACACTATACAACAACTATAATATGTAATGGTCTGCTCTCCGTCCCTTTTCCTATTATGAGAGGCACAAGGCAGGGATGCCATCTCACCCGCTTTATTCGCGTTGACTTTGGAGCCCTTAGCAATCTCCCTTTGTAACTCCTCTACATTCCAAGGCTTTCAAATCCGCCATACCGATCTACGATCTCCTTATTCGCAGACAATATGCTGCTATTTCTGTCATATCCTCAACATGCACTTCCCACAGTTTTTCAGATCCTACACCATTTTGGGAGCTTCTCTGGCTACAAAGTGAATGTAGACAAATCTGAACTGATGTCCATTAAAGGCCCCACACCCTACTTTCCTCCTGAAGACACTTTTAACTCCATAAAATTTCAATCATGCCAGATAAAATACTTGGGAATCCCTATCCCAAACTCCTTGTCGGATTTATACAGAGTGAACTACCCCCCTATAATTTCTAAACTCAATCAAACTCTACAAAATTCGAAAGATCTCCCTTTGTGGGGAGAATAGAGGTCATAAAAATTGTCGTATTTCCACAACTTATGTACGCATGCAGATGTTACCCATCAAACTTCTACCTAAAGACATTATGTCATCTCACAATCCTGCTCTAAAATAAAATTATATACTATCAATCTCCAAAATATAACACAAAAAAGCTGGAGGAGGCTTGGGCCTCCCTGATATTGTCACTTATGCATGCTCCCTCCTGTCACATTTTGCACTAGGCTGGTTACTAGAAACTGATTCTTTCTCCCTATTCGCCCTTTATTGTGACCTATTATTTCCCTACCACCCTGGAGCACTCCTACTACACACAAACAAATCATCGATCCTTAAACACATTTACCCAAACCCTGTGTTTAAGGACATATACGAGGCATGGCGGTTCATTTGTACTAAACTAGATCCTGTTAACCTCCGTACCGAATGGATGCCAATATGCGGCAACCTAATGTTCACCCCAGGGCTGAACAACCCCTTTTTCAACAGAATTCAGTCAAAAGGCTTGAAAAAGTGTTTTATCCAGGTGGCCATATGTTATCATTCCAAACCCTTAAAGATCAATATGGTCTCCCAAAAACAGCATGTTTCCCATAATGCAGATTCAACACTATGTTTTATCACTTTCCCCCCCGAGTGATTGCCCTCTCCCCCACCTCCTTACTACATTCTTGGATGAACAAACTAAATAGTGGTACCTTTAAATCTAGATTGATATATCAAGAACTGGTAATGAAACAACTAGAGTCCTGGACACGAGATAAACCTTTAGTAACCACTGCAGACATATTTCAATACTATGATTCTTATTTAAAGATTCATCAACCGTCTTCACTTCAGGAGACACATATGAAGGTAGTTCAAAGGGCATATATCTCCCAGCAACAGCATAGTTACTTTGATCCTGATGAGTCGGGAGGATGTCTCAAATGCGGATAACATGCTGCATCCTTGTTCCATAATCTTTGGTCCTGTGGATGCATTAAAAAATGTTGGAGTCCCACTGAATCTAATACCACGCATCTTCTTAAACTTTGACCAATGGCAACTGACGGGAGGACATAATTCTCTAAAACCAATCCAAAATTGAGCAGGTGGTGGTGTCCCGAAGGCTGTCTTCCAGAAAAAAAAGTTCCTAGGCAAAGGTGGGGATCTGGAGAGGTATTTCAAAGCAGGCTATCCATCCAATGAAGCTTAAAGTCCAAAGTATAAAAGTTAATTCAGGTATCCTGGCACGTTTCATCATCTAGTGACAACTTTTTCCTATGCCATGTTCTTATATAGGGCCTGGTTCAGACCTGATCGCTTATCTGCAAAGTTGCTGATGACCTAGATGATGGAGGTCTCCGGAAGGACGGGGGTCAGGCAGGCTGAACACTGGTCGGGGGTTGCACTATGCAGCGGTACCTACCGTTGCTGCTGCTCCTTCTCCCCTTACGCAAGTAGGGACAAAGGCCGTGTGGGCTTTGTGAGCCGCTCCTTTTCTTCTCAGTGGCCAGGCATGCAGGGAGAGAGAGGCAGGGAGTTGTGCAGCCATGTGTGTTGTGGGCGCTGGTACCTCCGTCCTCAGCGGTCAGGTAGGGATGGAGCGGTGCCAGGCAAAATCAGTCACTGGGTGCAGGGGGAGGAGTCAGGGATGCGGGTGCTTCCTCCGCATCCCTGACTGACTGTTGCAGCAGCGCATTGCCGCTTTTCCAATCCACCGTGGGGTCTGCGGCACTATAGTTACGCCACTGTATCTCTCTCTATATATATAGTTGTTATAATAATAAATCAAATATATTCAGAACTTACATATAGGGATACATTAATATTTACATTGTTTTTAGAATGTATGCGCCAAAAACATGAAACATGCAATTGTTTTGGATGATTTTGTTCTACATTTATCAATTATATGTTGCTAGAATTGTAAAATTATTGCAGTCACCTGAGTTTCAAATGTTAAAAGAAACAAGTACTGTGCCGTGATTATAATGTGTTTTATTGCTAGTTTCCAAAGTTATATTCTATGATCTACAGATCAGTTATGTTTCTGGCATGTTTCCAAGAAAAGCAACAAGATATACTGTAGTTCCAGTGGCATTTTTCTTAGCTCCACAGTGATGATGGGTATGGGTTATTAGGTTGACCCAATTCAGATTAACATACATTGGGTTGACCACTGAAGGTCGACACCTGAAATAAGTCAACATGGGTAAGGTCGACAGGATCCAAAGGTTGACACAAGCATTAAGATCAATTAGAACTGGAAATAATCTGCATACGGTCAGCGGCAGACAAGATTAAAGCAACACAAAGTAAAGGCTTCGCAAACCTTACTTATATAAATAGCTGAGCCCTGATCATAGAAAATAAATTCTTGACTGTATAATATTAACTGCAGAGGCTCTAGTTACCCATCTTTCAGGTTTGCGCGTGACCGCTGCTTTGATCTGATGTAATCTGCATGTGTTGTGGAAGAGCAAATTTAGGCCCTTATTCTGATCGGTGCGGATATTCCCGAATTCTTACGGTGCGGTCCGCACGCCACGCTGTGCGGCAGCGTGCGGGCATCGTCCGTAGAAACGCCCACGTGTCCTCCGCATTCGGACGGACTCACTCTTTAAGAACAGGGCGTGTGTACGGACGACATACAAACCGTGCGTGTGCGGTGGAAACGTACAGATTCTTGCACGGTCTTCCCGCACAAGCACGGTCTTACCGCGTCAGAACGTACGGGAAGCTGTCCGTACGCCCCGATGCGGAGTATTTACGCACAATCCAACACTTTTGTACTGAGTACACACAGCGATCACATGACCCACTTAGGCTATTAGGCAACCTCCTGAAAAAGGGATTGTTATCAATTTCAATCAATTAAATGCTCATCTATACTAACCCACATTCCTACTACATTCATGACACACATTAACCCTTACAGCATGTGACCCTAACATACATCTAGATACACTATGTACATTTTGCTTATTTTAAACATTTTAAACAACTTACACATATACTTTAGCATGTTAGGAAAAAACACTGACAACTTAGAACTTTCAAAAAATATTTATTAACAAACAAGAGTAACAAAATGCAAATTAATTTTCCGCATCAATGATGCTTTCGATGAGGCTCGACATTTGCCGCATCAGGCCTCGTAGACGAAGGAGGGCCCCACGGCGACCCTCCTCTGCTTGGGCAGGCTCATCTGTGGAGGAAATTCAAATTTAAAAATGACTAATGATATTCATGCATACATTTAACATAGTCAAACCTACATTTTAAACATGCATTGTGACAGGTGTGTGTGTATATATATATATTTATATATATATATATATATATATAAATATATATATATATATACACACATATCTAACTATATATATGAGACATACACCTATACATACATGCATACATACTACATGGAAAGCCTGATTTTGGCCCTCTACCCTTTACTCTGTAGAACACCTCACAGTCATACTGCTCCTTCTCAATCCAAACCCACCCATGACTAAGCTCTGAGAAGCATGCCACGCGCTGCACCAATCACAATTCTGCAAACAAAGTTCAGTGTCTGTTATATGATGGAGCCTGGCAGGGGAGTTACCCAACTCTCAGGAATGCTCAGTACATTTGTGCAATCAAGCATGGCTTGGCTGCTGATGGTCTGCTCCAGAAATCATTGTCAGAATGCCAGTTAGGGGAAGCTGCAGCACTAACACACTCACATGCTCAAAAGCATTAGAGACCAAATACACACACAATTATGGTGCAAAACATACATGCAGACCGCAGGGGGTGGTTAGCTAGAGGAGGGCCCAGGGGCACTGACCACTTGTTACTCCAGTCTAAGCCACGCCTGTCCATACTCCATTTAGGCCATACTGAATCTAGTTTACAAAGATCATTCACCAGTAAACTCTACTCACCTATATGAGCCTACAGATTGTATGCAACCAGCAGGGACATGTAACCCTTACATGAGCAAGTCATCACTTTCTTCCTGGATACAGATTAACTACATAGGTTCAGTGGCACTTCAATTCGACCTGAAAGCCATCCGCACAACCTATGTCATTAATATGTGTCCAGGATGAAAGGGATGGTTTGGGCACCCTATCTAACCCCAAAGTGTGTCTGTTGCTACCCAATTTGTTGTTTGCCTTTATAGTATTTTGAAACACATTTGAATCAACAGTGCTACATATCAAATAGTGGATGACAAAAGGAATAACGAATCTTTATGTATACAAACCACTTTCGGCCGCCTGCTCCACCTCACAGGCCTCCTCATCCTCCCCCTCTTCCTGGGCCTCCTCGGCTGGCACGACCTCCTCCTCGGCTGCCACCTCCTGGTCGAAAGGCACCACCTCTGCCTCCACTGGCCACACAGCCTCCTCCCCTCCATCACTTTCCTCCGCCACCCCTTTATTATCTTCCTCCTCGCCCATAGCTGGCTCCGCCTCCTCCTGGGCCTGGGGCGCCTCTGCCTCCTCCTGGGCCTGGCCCGCCTCTGCCTCCTCCCGGGCCTGCCTTGCACGTGCTGTGTTTGGGAAAAATAAAAAAAGTGCCAATTAGTGGTAATTTGTATTAAGCCTTATCAACCTATAAATGCAAAGGTTAGAAGTACTGATAATTGTACATGCAAACAGCTCCTCAGTGGCCTTTACAAAACACAGCCTGTAACATGGCAGGTATGCTGTGACATTTGGGCCATTGTAAGCATCACAAGCATTAATCCTCCCCAATAACATATTTTATGACCATTACAGGGTGTCAAACAGGAAGTAGCACTCATATATTGTATGCCATGTTTAACTCATGATCAGGCTGGTGACCTTAGTGGATTAAATAATGTCAGGTAATCAATCATGTCCAAATCCACATTTACTGTTTAAATACTCACATCTAGCAATGCTGGCCCTTATTGATTGAAGCCTCTCTGGCTCCCTGCGCCGGAGGTCGGACCACCGCCGCTCCAGCTGAGCGATGGTCCGCCGCACCTGGGTGCGTGCGTATATCCGCCGGCGGGCCACCGCATAGGCAGAGCGTTTCTGCCTGTTCGTTATAAAGGGGCCCGCCCGGCCCAGCCTGGTCTCCATAACGGAGACCAGTGTCCTCAGCTCTGCAGGCGAAAACGGAGCTGCTCTGCCATAAGCCGCCATCTTAGCAATGGCACAAATCAAACAATCATGTGCTGTCATTGGTTGATCAGAGTGATATTTGGTATTAACTTTATTGTTCATTTTTACACTAACAGCGTGTATGCGCCCGAACAGACGGCTAACCCATTGCATCGCACACCCATCCTAAACAGTGTAAAATAAGATGGAAACACATTCTATCTAATCTATACCATTCACCAAACATGGGTATAAGCAACAGGTGAAATAGTGTGCATCACTAGACACTTACACCTAACTCAACAAGGTACTAAACAGCTATTTTATAATGAAAGCTATGCAGCAGAAACATAGCAAATAGTGGCAGACCTTTTCCCAAAATTAGGCCATGCTGCCATGTGTACACTTACCTTCTACTGGGCCATACTACAGAGGTGGAATGAAAAGTAGCTAGCATCTAACCTGAATTTGGAGTGCTTTCACATGTGATTTGGATGCTAGCACTGATTACTTGTGGCTAAGTGGTGGACTGGATTGACATATGGAATGGGTAGTGTCAGTTGTACTACATAGCAAACAAGTGCACAGTACAGAAGTACATTCAAATATACATTTCATGTCTGACCTCAGTTTTATTTGCTCATTGGTGTAGGAATCTGCATGTAGCTAATAAATCAGACTTACTGAGTTTGCCAGGTTTTTTGGAAATATTTTTCAACACCAAGGGGCGGGCCGTATGCGCCGCACGGTTGACGCTGGCGTACGGGACGCGGCCGTACGGAACGCAGGTTGCAGCTGATTAACGCCAATTACAGAAATAGTATTTAAAGTTGTCCTAGAAAGGCAAACACTTGTTGCAAACATGGCTGGCTCAGAGTCAGAGGAAGAGCAGGTGGTGCAGAATCTCTTGTCTCGCATGGAGGCCAACACCACCTATGTGCCCCTCAACCCAGAGCACCCAGATGGCCCATCAACATCAGGCCAATCAGCAGCTGGCCCATCCTCAGCATCAGCAGAATCATTGGGAACACAGCAGGTGGCTTCCCAACAGAGTAGCCAGCCCAGCACTTCAAGTACAGCAACCAGTGGACGTGCCCGTGGCCGTGGCAGTGCCCGTGGCCGCAGTGGGGCAACAGAGGAACTAACCACAAGAAACATGGCATATGAACCACGGGAGCTTGACATCCTGGTGACCCGGGCACGTGATTTAATAGAGTGCCCAGCGGTGAAGTTGACACACACAAGGAGATGGAAGATCTGGGAGGAGATAACGGTGGAGATTAATGCAGTGGCTTCACAAGTTCGTCAGACGGAGCACGTTAAGAAGAGGCAAGTACATGTGTGTTACATTTGAGTAGGACAAGTCCAGTAATGTTTACATTCAATATTAGATGGAGTTGGCCAATGGGTGTTCACGTTGCTTGGAGGCACAGACATGTTGGCCATGACATTGAATTGATAGTTATTGGAGGGTGACTGTTTTTGTATCTTCTAAGGGTTGGTTTGAAAAATGAATATAATGTAAGTTTGGTGTCAGTAGGCACATGTTGTATTATGTTTCATATAGCAATGGGTGCTACAGCAAACATGAGGAGTTACATGTATTAATATGTACACTTTGATTGCAGGTGGCACGACTTCAAAGGCAACCTCAAGAAGAAATTGACCCAGCGGTGGGAACACAGCCACACCTCTGGGGCTGGCCCCATGCCATCAAAGCTGGAGCTCACCCCCCTGGAAGAGATGGCCCAGTGCTGCATTGCAGTGGAGGAGGTCCGGGGGGTGAGTACTATAGACAGCGAGTCCCCAGCGGAAGTGATGGCTTCTACGCTTGAAGGTAATTATTTGCAAGCCCATAAGTAGATGTTTTAAATTTGGCATGGAATGTGTGGTAATTGGTAATTTCTCGTTCAACAGCATCCCCACCGCTTGGTCCAGATTCTCTTGAGGAGGTTGTGGAGTCTGTGCCACCTGGCCCCAGTAGCAGGCCCGTGCAGCAGCAGCCGGGATTGTCCGCGGCTGAATTGTCTATGTGGGGCCGTGTGCTGGATAGTATTGTGCAGCAGGGAGAGTCGGCATTCGAGCGGGTGCGTAGGGCCGAAGAGGTGCTGCAGGGTTTGACCACCAGCCAGCAGAGTATTGCTGCGAGCCTGCAGGCTATGAGTGCCAGCCAGCAAGCTATGAGTGCCAGCCACCAAGCTATTGCTGCTAGCCTGCAGGTGCTGGCTGATCAAGCCCTGCGGCAAAATGACCTCCTCCTCCGCCATAATGAACTTATGGTGGAGCTAGTTACCAGCAATAGGGCCCTAATGTCACCCGCTTCGGGTGCATTACCAACATCATCACTCCCTGCTGCCAGAGGGGGAAGAACATCCACCCCCTCACCAGCATGTGCTCCACATGAGCCACCATCTGACTGTGGCCGTGGACGAGGCCGAAGAGCTGCTGCACGTGGCAAGGAGCCTGCCAGGGGCAAACGTGCCCGCAAATGAACTTGTGTCCCCATTAATCTCCACCGTTATGTCTTCCCAAATCTTCCATTGAGCTGTGTGTGTCAGCATCCTGTGTCCAAATCCGTGCCCAGGGTCACCACTTTTGCCCGCTGTTCAAATGTCATGTTTGGTTCCCCTGTTGCCCTGTTTCGGCTACCATTACTGTGTGCTGTACTTGAAGTGTTGGTGCTGTACTTTTGTTGTGAAGCCACCTGATGTGTTCCTAATGATTCTGCTGTGGCTATTTATTCTATATTATTTCTTTTTTGTCCTGTTATGGTCCCATTTGTTTTGCGATGTTTTTGAAATTTTTACAAAAGTTTCTTTAATAAATGTTATTTTGGCCCCACAAATGTCTGTATTAATTGATACATGCAGAAGTGCCATGTGTATTAGTATTATTAATATTAAGTTGTGTGCATTATTTGCAGTGTAAAAGTGTGTGACAAGTGCAGCATGTAATGTTCCCTTTAAGCTGCAATGCTTCCAATTGTAGCAGTGAGAAGCGTGTAATTAACAAGTAATGTGTAAAGTATGTGATTGTATTGGGTTCAGGTGACATTGGTTGAGGTGCGTCCGTCCTGATTAGGCGTTCCGATTGCCTAGCGCATGACCGAGTGGTGTCCGCAAAGCAAGAGTAGCCTTTTGGACACCGCACATTTCTTCCCTTTTTGTTCGCGTGCATTCGGCGTGCTGTCCGAATGCACGCCTACCAAAATATGTGTACTCCCCCGTGTCCGCCCATGTTTCCGCCCAGTTTAGCCCACTTTGAAACTACGCCCCTGTGTCATTCCGCATGACGCCCATAACACACCCATATTGCCCGAGTGATTGCGGTGCACATTTCTGTACGGTATTAATGAGAACAAGTACGGAGACCATGCGTGGCACATGCGCGTCGCGTTCTCCACGCATGCGCAGACGGCTAAAAAACGCCATCCGAAAGAATTCGGAAAAGTACGCACCGATCAGAATAAGGGCCTTAGTACTAAGGGCCTTATTCTTGTTCACTCTTAGAGGCAAATTCCTTCTCAAATGGACAAAACCATGTGCACTGCAGGTGGGGCAGATATAACGGGTGACATTCTATGCTCTGCGATTAGCGCGATTTTGCGGTAATTAGACCACAAAATGGCGCTATCGCATTTTCCCATTAAATCGCCGATTTAATGGGATGCGCACAGGGGCTGAAATCGCATATTTTGTGCGTAAAGGTCTGGTGAATAAAAATGCGAGATTAATTCGCATTTTTATCGCATCCAGATGTTTGCGCACATAAAAGTATACAAGTCGCTTATTTAATGCTATGCGCATTTGCACATCGCATTATTTAAGTGACTAATTATCGCACTTATTTCAGACCTGGGTCTGTTAGGCGAATTAGGCAGAACCCTGCACAGATCGCAATGTTCTGTGCAGGGTTCTGCTTTAAAAAGTTAAATAAATGGTTAAATTAAAAAAAAAAACGAGCGCGGGGTCCCCCGCCCGAGTGTAACCAGCCCCGGGCTCACTGAGCCGGTGCTGGTGACATAAAATCAGGGTCCCCGACAAATAGGGGTCCCCTTGATTTTATGAAACCAGCACCAGACTCAAGGTCCGGTGCTGGTTCCCAAAATATGGGGGACAAATTGACTAGGGGTCCCCCGTATTTTAAGAACCAGCACCGGACACAACCAGCCAGCAGGGTAATGCCACAGCCGGGGGGAGACTTTTAATACAAGTCCCCCCGGCCAAAGCATTAACCCCCTGGCTGGTCAGCATGGGCAGGGGTCCTGGGGAAGTGGGGACCCCCCCAATGAAAGGGTCCCCCCCCTCCAGGACTTACCAGCCCATGCTGATAGTCCGGGGCTGTCCTCCATGCCCCTGGGCTGTGGGCATGGAGCTGATGCTTTGTGTAAAAAAAAGAATGTAAACTATTGTTTTACACTGGCGAACTATCAGTCCCAGCAAGCCTACCCCGCATGCTGGGACTTGGGGAACCACAAGTCCCAGCATGCGGGGCATTAAAGTGCCCGCTGGCACTTGTAGTTCTGCAGTGTAAAAAATAGTGCACAAAATCACACTGACACCCTGTGAAATAAAACTTTAATACACACAAAACACACTGATACTTACCTACCTTGAGCCCGTAGGTCGATCCCTGGATCCTGGATTCGTCCTCCGGGGCTCCAGGGCAGAAGAGTCCGGTTCCGGGGCCTTGGTCCTGGTTCCGGGGCTGGTCCTGGGGTTCCGGGGCTCCTGGCGTGAAGAATCCGGGGTCCGGGATCCGTGGTAGTCCAGAGGGGTACCTAAGGAGGAAAATCCTACTCACCTGCTCCCCGGCGGCGACCTCCGGTGACAGCGCTGCTTCCGAATGGTACCCGGCTTCAAGGAGTTGGTCCGGTGCTGAGATGTTGCCTCCTCGACGTCTGTGAACAGAATGATTTCTCGGCCAATCAGGAGCCGAGAAAGTCGGCTCCTGATTGGCCAGAAATCATTCTGAATATAGACGCCGACGGAGTAACATCTCTGCTCTGGATGCGCTGAGATGTTACTCCATCGGCGTCTATATTCAGAATGATTTCTGGCCAATCAGGAGCCGACTTTCTCGGCTCCTGATTGGCCGAGAAATCATTCTGTTCACAGACGTCGAGGAGGCAACATCTCAGCGCCGGACCAACTCCTTGAAGCCGGGTACCATTCGGGAGCAGCGCTGTCACCGGAGGTCGCCGCCGGGGAGCAGGTGAGTAGGATTTTCCTCCTTAGGTACCCCTCTGGACTACCACGGATCCCGGACCCCGGATTCTTCACGCCAGGAGCCCCAGAACCCCAGGACCAGCCCCGGAACCCCAGGACCAGCCCCGGAACCAGGACCAAGGCCCCGGAACCGGACTCTTCTGCCCTGGAGCCCCGGAGGACGAATCCAGGATCCAGGGACCGACCTACGGGCTCAAGGTAGGTAAGTATCAGTGTGTTTTGTGTGTATTAAAGTTTTATTTCACAGGGTGTCAGTGTGATTTTGTGCACTATTTTTTACACTGCAGAACTACAAGTGCCAGCGGGCACTTTAATGCCCCGCATGCTGGGACTTGTGGTTCCCCAAGTCCCAGCATGCGGGGTAGGCTTGCTGGGACTGATAGTTCGCCAGTGTAAAACAATAGTTTACATTCTTTTTTTTACACAAAGCATCAGCTCCATGCCCACAGCCCAGGGGCATGGAGGACAGCCCCGGACTATCAGCATGGGCTGGTAAGTCCTGGAGGGGGGGGACCCCTTCATTGGGGGGGTCCCCACTTCCCCAGGACCCCTGCCCATGCTGACCAGCCAGGGGTTAATGCTTTGGCCGGGGGGACTTGTATAAAAAGTCTCCCCCCGGCTGTGGCATTACCCTGCTGGCTGGTTGTGTCCGGTGCTGGTTCTTAAAATACGGGGGACCCCTAGTCACTTTGTCCCCCGTATTTTGGGAACCAGCGCCGGACCTTGAGTCTGGTGCTGGTTTCATAAAATCAAGGGGACCCCTATTTGTCGGGGACCCTGATTTTATGTCACCAGCACCGGCTCAGTGAGCCCGGGGCTGGTTACACTCGGGCGGGGGACCCCGCGCTCGGTTCTTTTTTTTACACCTTGCGCTGTCCTGCAAATGTGCGATTTTCACACATGAAAATCGCACATTTTCAGGACTAAAAACAGCGCACCACATCGCCGCAAATTGCCCCTATTCGCACTTTTCAGCCTCCAATGCGCATCACATTAAATATGCGCATTTAGGCTGAAAAATGCGATTTGAAAATAGGCGATTTGCGGCGATATGGTGTGCGAATTAAACATGCGCATTTAGCACATAGCATAGAATGTCACCCAACATGTGCAGAGAGAGTTAGATTTGGGTGGGGTTTTTCTTCAAAGTGAGATCTATATCTCAGTGTTAAAATAAAGCAGTCAGTATTTTCCTGCACAGAAACAAAATAACTTAACCAAATCTAACTCTATCTGCACCTGTTAGATCTGCCCCCCTGCAGTGCACATGGTTTTGTCCATCTGAGAAGGAATTTGCCTCTAAGAGTGAACTAGAATTAGGCCCTAAGTACCTACATTTAAGCTCTACCTTCTTCCCTTATATAAGTCTAATGGAGAAATTTGGCAAAATATGTGGGTACATCTACTTTATCCGCCAAAAAATCACATCGTGTCGAAAGTAATGTGGTGCAAGTTGGTGGTCGAGCAGGATGTCATCATCAACTTGATATAGACAATAGTTGCAGCACAAATATATAGATATGTGTCACTGAAAAGAAAAAAACCCATACAGACATTATTACAGTAAAAAAAAACCTTTCCTATTTATAAATTATCTGAACCTGTTAAATGTAGGGCTGCAGCAATACATGGTTTCCAGTTGCCACATTTTAAAATATTTTTCAATGAAATGCCGTATAGGTGACTTTGAACTGCTAGTCCAGTCCACTGAATTCCAGTGCAGAAACAACTTGGCCTAATATTTTCATCGTTGACTTACTACAGAGTCAATTAGTCTGTCAGCAGAATTGAAATACACTTTTAGGTTAGCAGGTTGCAGGATGCGTACAGAAACTGTTTATGAACTGGCTTCTGTCTTGGCGTCTCTAATATTTCTGCACAGGTGTATTTCTGGTGTGCCCGATTTTTCACCTTTCAGCTTGGCTTCTTCTGTTCTGTATCTATGTACGATTCTTCCTCTTATCTGCATATTTCACTGCTGAGATTTTTTCTACGAAAGATAAAAGCATCTACGTACAGTAACTATTACATGAATGCAGTTTTGTAGTCAAAATAAGTCACTTACCTGTTATTCATATCTGCATTTGAAGAATTGTTTTCATCTTGAAAATAAAAAGATAAAGGAAGGAATGAAAACACATTTACTACCCCCATGCATTACTTGGTTTTTGCTTTATTGTTAAGTTTCATTTTTAAAACTTTTTAATAATATGTGTACCTAAAAAGGCAGATGTGTACTTTTAAAAATAGGTAGATGTGATATATTGATTGTTTTAAAAGGGATTATAGTAAATTAAGACGATTAAGGGTTACCCATCTTCAGGTGACTTTTATTTGACTGATAAAGAATGTCCTGCAACTTGGCCATCGATACATGTTTGCAGTGGTGGATTCAGAGGGGGTGTACACGGGCACGTGCCCCCCTGTCATTCCTGATTTTATTTTTTTTACCTGGAGACAGCCGCCGGACATGCAGGGCCGGTCCACCCTTTGAGCTGCCGCTCACAGTGACACAGCTGCTGCCGGGAAGAAATAAAAGCATTGACAGCTGGGCAGAGAGTGAGCAGCGGGCTGCCCGGCTGTATTTAGAGCACTGCAGGTCCCAGCTATTTGAAATCTCGCGCTGCCAACTGCCGGGTCCGCAAGCCAAATGGAGCTCACTCGTGGTCTGGCAGCCAATCAGGAGCCACCACTCTTGATTGGCTGCTGGACCGCAAGCTCCAATAGGTTAGCGGACCTGGTAAGCGGCAGCGTGAAATTTCAAATAGCCAGGACCTGCAGTGTTCTGAATACAGCCGAGCAGCCCCTTGCTCTCTGCCAGCTGTCAATGGTTGTCACTTCGACAGATGTAGATACTGTAACAAATACAGTATTGCACTCCAGCCAGTAACCCATACATTACAGTGTGACGCTGTGCTTCTGTTTCAACCCAGAGGTGGAACTGCCACTGGTGCAGCAGGTGCAATGCAAATGGGCCCTTGAGGATTACAGGGCCCACTGCTGCCCTGGTCACCCTCTTCCTGTCTACGAGTCACACTCTGCCTCCCCCTGCCTCTCCCTGTTACCCTCTGACTCTCCCTGTCAGCCGCTGTCTTGTTGCATAATGTAAACTTGGGTTGGGGTGGAGGAGAATGGCCCAAATTATATATTTGCACCTGGGTTCACCACCTACAAGTTCCGCCACTGACCCAATCACCATAAAAGAAGTTTGAATGCTTCTTATCTTTGTGGAGGAAATACCTATGGCCTTGCTACCTTCTAAAAAAAGAATACATAGTTAACATTATATTTGCCTGAATAAAATACAGCTTTACTATAAAACTATAGTTGCAGGAGAATAAAGGGCCTTGGATATGGAGGATATAATCATGGCCAACACTGGATATGGTTCAGAGGTGCATGTAGACATGGTCATGGCTGCATTTTGTTCTGCAAAAGTGCCTGCTTCTTTATGCTAATGCTGTAAACTGGTCGCTTCTTAAAAGGGGCACTATTTAGCCTTGATGCGTACTTTGTTTCACCATCATTGCAACACTGGTCCCAGCATCACAGTTTGTATCATATGTAGGGGTAAGCTGGTCCAGTTCTCCACCTGAACTCACCAATCCGAGGTAGGATCCAAGTACAATCCAGCGCGTTTTTTCCTGCCAGACTCGGATCCCAGAGTGAGGCCGAGTGCCATCTTCCCAGTGTCAGATTTTCATGAGACTTGGATCCAATATATGGCGCAAATATACGGGATGCAAGTCTGTTAGCTGCACACTCCGCTGGCATGCTCTGCATTTACTTAATTTATTGGATGCCTCTGTGACAACTAGCCATAACTCCACTGTGCATTCTGCACTGTGCCTCATGGCCATAACCCCACTGTGCATACTGTACTGTTCCTGCTGGCCCTAAGTCCACTGTGCATTCTGTACTGTCCCTTCTTTTTACGTCACTTTATGTTTCCTTCAGCTGCGATCCATGGCGCGGTGTCCCTCTGGTCCCCGTTTGGCATTCCATGCTGGCCCATCGATGTATGGGCGCCGCCATGACACCTGCGGTCAGCTCACAGGCTGAACCAATTGCACTGCTCGCTGACCTAAACTCTGACCTGTACACCTGATCTCTGGACCAAGGTGTACACAGGTACTTCCTGGTTCTGAATGCTGCTGTGGCTTGTAGCCAATCACATCTGAGCAAGGGGGATATATAATAAAGGCTCCCAGCATTCCAAATTGCCTTGAACAACTGTTTTGTTCCCTGTGTGCTTGTCTCCAATGTCAGAGTTCCTAGGCTCCAAGCTATAATGTGCTCCAGCGTTATAACCACCTGTGACCTGCTGCTGCTCTAGTACTGTTGCTGGTTAACCAACCACCTGCCAGTTTGGCTCCTTCTTATTTTATCCCAGTGGTTGAGTCGATTCAGCCATCACCAGCAGAGGTCAACGATGGCTCCCAGGCCAGCCTTCCACCATTGGCTCCCAGGCCAAATACTTGCTACTGTAATAAGTCAGTGACTAACACCATCTGTGTCCTGATAGCCGACATCCCTCTCTGGCTTTTAGGCCATCGACATCCCTCTCCAGCTCACAGGCTGTCAACACCCCTCTCTGGATCCCAGGCCGATGCCTCCTGTCATCACCGGCTTCCACGCCAATGACCATTAACCCTCTCAGTTTCCAGACTGACAATCATTGAACTCTAAGGGGGAAATTTACTAAGATGTTTTTTCTACTTCACATGTGATGTTGCTATGGGCAACCAATCAGAATCTATTTCTTATTTATTTAGCACCCTCTAGAAAATAGTAGACAGGATCTGATTGGTTGCCCATAGCAACATTACATGTGAAGTAGAATACACATCTTAGTAAATTCCCCCCTAAGACTTTCTCAAGACTTCCAGTATACATTCCCCAGAGTCCTCTGTCACCAGTCAGCTTGTTCCAGAGGACCAGGGCAGGGGACCGTGACCTGCTCCTCGGGATCAGTTAAGTCTAAAGCTCCTTGCGGGGCTCCCTGGTGAAAACCACTGGTGCGTTAAACTCCGCGCCCCTGTTCCTGGTCTACACCAACCCTCTGGTTCAGCTCTCCACTGGTACACCAGTGCATGTCCTGACGATACATCAAACAACCTTGTTTCCTATTTCCGGCGCCCTCCACTGGCCCACCCAGGTCACAGTCGGGAACACAGAAAACCCCGGTGCTGACACTGATCCTGCTGGCCCTAAGCCCACTGTGCATTATGTACTGTCCCTTCTGGCCATAACCCCCACTGTGCATACTGTACTCTACCTGCTGGCAATAACCCCACTGTGCATATTGTACTGTCACTACTGATTGGCCATAATGCCACTATGTGTACTATAATGTCACTGCTGTCTATACCCCTCCATTTCTTAATGGTACTGTGACTTCTGACTGTACCCCACCGTTTGTGGTACTGTGACTGCACACCGTACCCCAGTGCTGCTGGTTCCTGGCATATGCATCGGTAGCTGTCTGGTAACTTAGACACTGCCACTGACAGGCCATGTCTGCAGGGGTTCCTCTGCCTCTAGGCAACAGGATGCCGGGTTACTTCTGTGTCTCATTTTGCTTAACTATGGGGTCTGCTCAGCTGCAGCAGGGCACCTGTCGCCTGTCTTCACTAATTATCTAGGTGCAGCCTGGATTGGAAGGACTGTGTTTAAATAACTTCTGGCCCACACCTTCCTGCCATTTATAGTTTTTGTACTGTACATCGCAAGCCTGTTGGTCTCAGTTCTGATTCTTGATTAAATTGTTTTATTGAATGCTTTTCAGATTTATACATATATCTACTTATTCATTCGTATACATCAATTGGGGAGGGTAGAGGGATAAACAGAAAAAAGAAATAGGGAGGGTTGGGGTAGGGACGGGGGGGATACACAGTGACTTTTTGCAGTTTCAATCCTTTTACAGTACTTTCTTAAATTATATATATATATATATATATATATATATATATATATATATATATATATATATCCTTTTCTGGATTCCTAAATCACTCTCCTCATTCTCTACTATTTTCTGCCATTTATCCTGGTTATGTTTTATAGCCCAAATGTAAATGGTGATGGGAAATTATGATACTCAGTTCTGATTCTATGAATATCTTTGGATATTCTACCTGTTTTCCAAGCCATTGTATCCTCCTCTCCTGTCAGGAGTCATCCACAGGGGCGGATTGGCCTACCGGGAAACCGGGCTGTTTCCCGGTGGGCCGGCATATTTGGAGGGTAAAAGGCCGCCGTCCCTCCTTTACAGGGCCGGCCGCGGCATCTTCGTGCATTTTGCCCTGATCCAAGATGGCCGCGGCCGGCCTCGAGTGCTACCACAGTTGAAATGGCCGCGGGAGGGCTGGTGCGCATGCGCGCGCACGCAGCTGCTCCCGCGGTCCGGATGATATGGCTGTGCCGACGCTGCCCACGTGATCCAGCAGCAGCGCGCAGGACTAGTTTGCGCCGCTGGGCTGGATCCGATAGAAGGCGGCGGCGGAAGAAGCAGGCAGCCAGGCTGGCAGCAAAGTCAGTCAGCAGATGTCAGTCAGCAGATGAGGGGGCGGCCACTCCAGGAGGGTAATTAAATATGCAAGAAATTGAAGAAATAATGTGTGGCCTCAGCCCTCAGTGAAGTAGACTAGTGTATGTATGTATGTATATTATATATATATTATATATATATATATATATATATATAGTGTATATATATATGTGTATATATGTATATATATATATATATATGTGTGTATATATATATATGTGTGTGTATATATATATATATATATATATAGTGTATATATGTATATATATATATGTATATATATGTGTGTATATATATATATATATATATATATATATATATGTGTATATATATAGGTGTGTGTGTGTATATATATATATATATATATATATATATATATATATATGTGTGTGTATATATATATATATATATATATATATATATATATAGTGCAGAGGCTCGGCACTCCCAAAAACAAATTGCGGCTTGCAGCTGGTGCCTTCACAAGGGGGTATAATACAGGCAATAGGTGCGGTACTCAGACGACCACACAACGGCGGTAATCCATTATCAATGTTTGAAATGTATTGCATTTTTCTTCAGGATATACAAAGAACAAAAACTTACATACCTTTATAGATAAGTACATACAGGGGGTTCAGCGTGCTGGGAACGGAACTGTGTATCCGCCCATTCGCCGAGGAGGTGATGACGTCACCTCCTCGGCGAATAAGTATGTACTTATCTATAAAGGTATGTAAGTTTTTGTTCTTTGTATATCCTGAAGAAAAATGCAATACATTTTAAACATTGATAACGGATTACCGCCGTTGTGTGGTTATTTGCCTTATTGCCTGTTGATATAGGTCTAGGGTATATGTGATTCATTTTTTTTATGTGGGAACTGTTCATTCAACAGATGTATTTGCTATATATTAGAAGGTATGCTTTTTAGTATGGAGCCTTTGAGGGTTCTTTAAATGTGATCTTCCCTGCATGAGGAGCTTTGTATTGCAACGAGTACACACGTTGAGATAAAGTGGAGAGTGCTAAAACATTGACAAGAGAAATTGTACGTTGGAATTATGTTCAGCCTTGTGTGTAATATGACTAATGTGATTGCTGGCAGAAGAGCACTATGAGAGATGAATATTGCTGACACGTAAATGGTGCTTTTTTATGTTAATTGCTTCAGCCCGTTACACGGGAGTAAAGTGCTGTTAATAGGTATCTCCATAGCAACGGCGTGGTCACGGCGGGTCAGGTGAACGCACAGGCGCGTGCTAGTGACTTCACCCGCCTGGTCCGTGGTGCGCATGCGGGAGTCAGGGATTTGCACTGTGGAGGGTATGTATAAATATGTTGTATGTATGTTTTTACGTCCTGATGAAGAAGCATATCCATTAAATCTTTGAAACGTTGACAGATTAATTCTGGACCTCATAACTTATTGGTATTTTGATTGTAGGTGATTCTCTCCGGGTCCTGCTCTAGCGTCTGTAGTTACCCTAACCCCGCTGTCACCTAGCAACAGGATTCTCCAATGGAGTTGCGTGTGAGTTCAGCTGCCACGGCAGCACCACGTGACCAACCAGGAAGTACTGTTCAGAGACATGCGAAGAGAGGGACAAACAGAGCGAGACTCGGTTCCGGTCCACTGGTATAAATGTAAGTGCTTTTGTGATATGCATTGTTCTCACCTTGACAATGGATTAACCTCCGAGACGTTGGTTAACTCCTTGTGTTTCATGCTGTGCTGTGGAAGTCCGAGTGTCTGCCACTAATTGTTCTGTCTCTATATATGTGTGTGTGTATGTATATATATATATATATATATATATATATATATACGCCACCCTGCTTCCCCCGCCACCCTGCTTCCCCCCATCCTACCTGAATCCTCCACCACCCCACATTCTACGCCACCCTGCGTCCCCCCTCCCTGTATCTTCTGCCATCATGCAACCTACGCCACTCTGCGTCTCCCCTCCCTGCATCCTCCACCACTTTGAGACTCCCCTCCCTGCATCCTCTGCGTTCCCCCTCCTACTCTGCATTCTGTGCCACCATGCCCCCCTCACACTCTGCGTCCTGTGACACTCTGCGTAGGTCCTCCCTCCCTTCATCCTCAGCCATCTCCCCTCCCAGCATTGTACGCCACCCTCCATCCCCCCTCCCTCCCTGCATCCTCTTCAACCTGCCATTCTACTCTCACCCCTCGTCACCCCCTTCTCACCCTTCATCACCAACCCCGTCTCACCCTGTGTCTTCTCATTCCATTGCATAATGTGAACTTTAGCTCATACTGTTTGGCATAATGTGATTTTTGTCTCATAGGGTGCTGCATAATGTTATTTTTTTAACTCATTCTGTGTGGCATTTTGTGAATTTTGGATCATTTCATGTGTCATAATGTGAATATTGGCTCATACTGTGTGGCATAAGGTGTACATGTTTTTCGATAGAAAAAAGGGCCCTGTTGTTATGGTGCATAATGTGTTTAAGGGAGGTGGCCCATACTTAGTGTCCCACGGCAGGGGGGGGGACAGTTGGGAGACCCCCTGTCACCCCCCCTGTCTCTTTCTCCACAGCCCCTCAGGCTACAGAATAGACGCTGTGCGTATGCGCCTATTCTGCAGCCTGAGGGGCTGGGGACATAGTCAGCAGCTCAGAGAGCCACTAGCCATGCCCCCACAGCAGCGAAAATGGGGCGTGACCTTGTTGAAATAGGCCACACCCCCTTGCCGCTAGGCCACACCCCCAAAAAATTTGAGCGCGCCTGCGGCGCGCAACAGCCTCCTTTACCCCGTGTATGGGCTGCTTCAAGATATTTCCCGGGCTGGTTTTCATTCCCAATCCGCCCCTGGTCATCCATATAGCTGTCCTGCATTCTCCCAGCTCCTGCATAACTCCTACAGGAATCATTCAGATAGCTGGCCTGCATTCTCCCAACTCCTGCATTTATTCCTACAGGAATCTTCCTAATTGCTGGCCTGCAGTGCCCCAGCATTTGCATTATTATACCACTCAGGAAAACTCCAAGTTACAGGTCTGCTGATTCCCAATACAACCTGACACTGGTTATTTGTTAATGCTTCCAAAATCACTTGTATACCCATGTCAATTTAGTGTCAGTTGACAGAGAGCTGCAGCCTGGATGTCGGAGACAGAGAAATCCATATACCCTTGCGGGGTTCCCTGGTGAATACTAGCATATTAGGTTTCATACCTCGTCCTCTGATTCTGGTATACTGATTTTCCCTTATACCATAACAAGGTAGAACCAGATTGTGCAGGGAGAGATCATTGGCAGATTTTGGCCTAAATTTGATAAAAACAATATTGTGAGGTGCTCAGAATAGACTAAAAATGAGTGAAAAATGATGTTATTGAGGTTAAAAATACCGTAGGAATTCTGTTATTTAACTTTTTTTATTATTATTTAAAAAACAATCCTGATTCAAAACCAAAACCCACAAGGGTGGTTTTGGCAAAACTAATATAGATCCAAAACATGAAGGATATCCAGCTAAACGCTAATCATTTGGCCTGTGCAATTTCACCATGTGTTTATATTATATGGTCGCTGTGTCTGACATTGCTGCTTTGGGCATCTCTGCATCAGTCCTATTGTCCAAAACCAGAACCAGTCTATATACTTTCTAACATATTGATAGGTTATCAGCCACTGATGTATGTATGTATGTATATATGTAGTTAAATATATATATATATATATATATAAAATGTTTTTTTTTCCAAACTGTGTGCCATTTACAGTGTACTGTGTGCTCTTACAACACAAACACAATGTTTATGAAAGTTTCTGACATGCAGGATACTATTTTACTACTATCAAAACTGCACATTTTCTTATTCAAGAAATCTTTCTTAATAATGATTAGTTGCAAGGGCATAACTACCATAGGTGCAAGGCAGTGGCGTAACTATAGGCCCGCGGCCCCTGCGGTGGCGGGGAGGCGCTGAGGGGGTGTGGGCGCCGGGGGGGCTGCGGGACTATTATTAGTTACTCACTGCCAAGTTCTGCTGCCAGCGCCTGTGCCGGGTCCCAGCTCTCCCGGCTACTGCTGCAGCCAAGGTCGTAACTAGCATAGGTGCAAGGGGTGCAGCTGCTATGGGGCCCAGAACTGAAGGGGGCCCATTTTTACTGCATAAGTTATATGTTTTACATACATTTATAACCGTCAGTTGCTAAAATAGGGGGCCCTTACAAACTTTTGCTATGGGGCCTATGAATATCTAGTTACGCCCCTGGCTGCAGCCGCAGCGCTGCTAATACAAAAAGAGACACTCAAAAAATGGCTGCCCCCATACTGCAAACAGTTTTTCGTCTGCTGTATGGGGGCAGCCATTTTCCAAGTGTCACTTCTCAGTACTAGCAGCAGAAGCCGGGAGAACCGGGACCAGGCGCACACGGTCGGATACGGCAGGAGGTAAACCCCCCCTGCCACCGCACAACACCCCCAGCACCCCGGCTCCCCTACACACTGACTGGCAGCACAGGTAACGGCTGAGGTAACGGCCGCACGGGGCTGGCGGGGGGGGGATTTGTTTACCCTAGGGGGCGCCCCCCTGCATTTTCGGCGGCGGGGGAGGGGGGGGCAGAATTATTAGTTACACCACTGGTGCAAGGGGTGCAGCCGCTATGGGGCCTAGAGCTGAAGGAGGCCCATCTTTACTGTCTAAGTAATATGTTTTATATACATTTGTCTCCATCAGTTGCTAAATAGGGGGCTCTTACAAACCTTTGCTATGGGGCCTACGAATATCTAGTTCTGCCCCTGATTAGTTGGTTCTGATATCTGGCAGTAAGTAGTTTTTCACTTGCTGCTTCTTTCTCAATAATACAGCTTCTTCTCAATAATAAAGCTTTATTCCTTCTCCTCAGTAATACTGGGGAGCTATGCTATACGCACCTGTCTTGCATTTTATTGCTTAGCATGAGTTCAGGAACCAAGCACGTTTAACTATGCGTAAAGCCGCATGCACCTGGGGCAATTGGGTGGGTGATGAGTGGCACTGCTGCATCTGTTAGGTGTCTGGCCTACCTGTATAATATGGCAACATGGCATGATACAGCCTTGCATAGAGTGAATAATGGGGGGATGTATTTAAACTAGAGGGTGGATGAGCATCTCTGGTATGTGGTAATAATAGTCTAAGGCTGGGGTAGCCAACCCTAGTCCTCGAGAGCTACCAACAGTGCAGGTTTTGCAGGTCTCCTCACAGAGGCCCTTATTCTGATCTGTGCGGCCAGATCAGAATATGCGGCCAGGACCGTGCAGGCAAATCCCCGCCTTCCATACGGATCGCCACCTCCGTCCGTACGCGGATATGTGGCGGTCCGCATGAAAGTGGACGGGGATACGCCTCCTCCATCTTGGGAGCAGCCCCTGCATTCGATGGTCGCCGACCATCGAATGCAGGGCCGCACGCTCCACCAGCTCCCGCCACCCTAGACCACACGGACACTTGTCCGTATGAAATCTTGTATGGGGGCGGGCAGCTGACATCCGGCGATGTCAGATGCCCGCCCCCTACACATGCGTCACGGCTTTATTACCATGCATACGCCCAGCGTTTGCATGGGAACGCCCATGAAACGCGGGGCGTATGCATAGGGTAATGAGGCTAAGTAGCCCCTCACGCCCCTCTCCGCCCCCTGTGCGGCGTCTAAAAAAAACGTACGGCGAAACCGCTTGCACATGCGCAGAGTGACCTCTGCACATGCGCAGACGAAAAACATCGGCGGTAACGACCGCAAGCGGCAAACACCGCACCAACCAGAATAAGGGCCAGAATCACAAGTGAGCTAATTAGCTCCATCTGTGGATCTTTTAAAATGTGTCAGTGATTAATGAGTGCAGCTGTGCAGCAGCTAGGTTGTCTGGAAAATGTGAACTGTTGGTAGCTCTCGAGGGCTAGGGTTGGCTACCACTGGTCTAAGGGGTCTATTTACGAACATTATTATCTGACAAGGAAAAACAATGAAAAAAATCATAGGCAAAAAATAAAAGATTTTGAAAAAATGCTCCGTTGAAAGTTTAAAACACCATGTAATGGTATACCGATATACCTTGTATATGTGTATGGGTATGCAATGAACGGTTAAAGGGCTTTTGGATCAGTTTTCGTGACAAACTGCTCCAGACTCTTTAATTCAAGCTTTTTATTAACCGGATTGCATTTTCTATACTTATAATGGGATATGTGATCTGGCCAAATTTCTTAAAAAACAAAATGCAATATCAGGACTCACATGTGCATTGGCCCTTCTGCACAGCCTTCTCTGTCCCTAGGCAGAAAAATCATTGCTGTGGTGTCATCGGGGCTCACTGCTGATCTATGACTCCTGGCTCATTAAAGTGACTCTGCAAAGCGGCAGCTCACTTTACAGGGTTCACAGAAGGATAAAGCCCTGAAGACCATCAGCGCTGCAGGAGCATGTACAGTATGAGTATGAATTAGCGGCCTGTGTGTGTGTAAGGATTCTGTATTTAAAATGTGATAATGGATGTAGTGAGGGATCTCTTTGTTGATATAATGCACAATCCAGAGAAATCACAATGCTCTTTGGCCCTTATTGGAATTTTGGATTGCCCTTCGGCCCATATTCAATACTGGCTGAATTTTTCACCAGGCAAAAAAACAAAAATCGGCAAACATTCACCTTTATAGTATTCAATTATGGCCTTTTTCACCCATTTTTTAGTACATTTTCGATGATACCATTAAACTTTTATAGGGCCGAATCGGCATGGGTGAAAATGGCCGCAGAAACAGGTGAAATTGGATGCTAATCTACCAAAACCACATGAATTCGCTGTCAATTTGCGATAGACACAGTTTTCGACGAAACTGGATTTTTCGCCCAGACGGAAAACCAGCACTGGGATTGAATATGCCCCCCCCCCCCCCCAAAGTGCGAAAACGGGCATTTATCACCTGGTGAAAACTTCGGCCGGGATTCAATATGGGCCTTTATGATATCCCTACCTATGTCATTAAACTCCCACTCCCAGGGGACTCTCTGTGGAGCCAGAGTAGGCTAACTTTTTAGGAACACATTTTTTAATATGGCTCTGTGTCCAGAGCTATGCTCCCCTTTGTGTAAAGTTAAAAGTCTTCTTCATTAATGGTCAGTTCAGTAAGTAAAGATAACATGGGCAGTGTCTTGCCTTAGCAGCTTCATTCACCGGTAAGTGTCTTCACACTGCACTGGCAACGGGGCAGTTGGGCTTGTTGTTATAGTTACTGTCCTGCTGTGGGGCATGATAAGCTGCAGATCAATCAGGTGCAAGGGTTATAGTGTGAGATATTCCTTTACTTTTCGACTTACAGATGTAGCGGGATTCATCTTTGCAGGGGATGGCGATGGCATTGCCATCGCCATCCCCTGCCCCCCCGCCATCTGTATGCCGGAAGGGGACGCGCGCGCGTCCCCTTCCGACGGTGCTGCCCCCCGCAGCCTCCTCGGGTCCCCCCCTGCCCCCTCGAGCGGGAGGCGGACAGTAATGCGTTCCGCCTCGCCGCCCCACCGCCCGGATACGGAGACGCGCGTGCGTGGGGGACGCATGCGCGTCTCAGTCAGATAGCGGCGCCGTGCTGCTGGCGGATCGCCAGCAAGGATAAGACCGGATACATCTGTAAGATTCGATTGCTATGCAATCTTTGCTAACTCTGTACTATTTAAATACAATTCATGCTATTGGAAGGATGTATTTGGCTTAATTGAACAAGTTCTAAATATTACACAGCTCCCCTCCCCCTCGGTGGTGCTACTAAATATATTTCCTGACTCGATTCCCACTCATAAACTTTATGTTTTGGGACACATTGTAATCGCAACCCGCTCAGCCCTGGCTCAATGCTGGAAACAGCCTACACCCCCCCCCCCCCCCCCCCCCCCGGCTTGAGAATGTAATTCAAAAAGTCCACTTCAACTATACTATGGAAACAGAATACATCCCATATTCCTACTCATCTACCTCCCCACTAGTGCGCTGGTCCTATTGGCATGACTACGTCACTGACGGAGAGGGTTCACAATATTTCCCTAAGCCATCCCTCTGTGATCCCCGCCAATTTAGCCTTAATGAGTGAGTTTTGATACCTCCAAGCAATGTATAACCTACTATTGCCACATTTTCACCAGCCTAACCTTCTGACCACGAATCATGGAAAGTGTATGACGCCCACAGCCTACGGCTATTATACTCGGCAAGTATGCCTCTAGCTGTTACCGGTCCCATGCCCTGCCTGCTTTGTATTCTATGCCTAGCATACTTTCTTTGCTTATATGATTGTATGATTGCAGATGTTAACCCCCCTCCACACTTGTACCCACCATCCCTGTTACCCTTTTTTTTTCTGTATCCCCCCCTAAAATTGTATTCAATAAAAATATTGATGTTGAAAAAAAAAAAAGAAATACAATTCATGCTATCTTTATTCGATTTGCACTATATAGTCATTGCTGCACTGTCTGTATGGCTTTTTGCTTTCAGCTGAACGGGAGCGCGCATCGGCATTGAATCAGGATAGAAAGCTTAAAAACATGTTCTAGCTCCATACATTGTATATGCAATCCCGATTCGATTTTGACTATATAGTCAAAATCGAATGTCAAATTGTACCATGTGTACACAGCATTAGTCCAAGCGGAGCAATATGGGTGGGGGAGTAAGCTCAATGCCCTCTGCATCAGTAAAAAGCAAACAAACCAAAAGCATTGCTGATAGATTAAAATAGCCACTGGAAGCCTACCAATAATAGGCTATACAGGGATTAGGATTAATGCTGTCCCTAGTCACAACATTTCAAAAATAGCTCATGTGTTTGATGATACAGGTTGAGTATACCTTATCCAAATATCTGTTATCCAAATTATTCCGAAAACCATAGTCTGCAAAATGTACTTTTTTATTTTTTGCTAAAAACTTATTGGCTACATCTGTAGCTGGCACTACTGGGGAAATCACATGTAAAGCTGCTTTCACATCGCTTAAACGGCATTGAGCCGGTAATTTGAAACGTTTTTAAAAAAATGGGCAGACAGCCTTAACCCCTTTCACACCGCATAGCTTAAACGGTATATTACCCGTTTTAAGTGCAGTCTGAAAGGGGTCTTACCATTTCAATGGCGTTTTTTCCCATCACTTTTTTAAACGTGTAGGATCGTGCTTTTAACACGTTTCAAAATCCAGGTATTCTGTAACCGATAAATTGACTATGGAGCTTTCACATTGCAGCTGTCCCGGTTTTAAAACAGTAAAAAAACGGCAATATACCGTGTTAAAGCTGCAATGTGAAAGGGGTATAACTGGCATTAAATATGTGAAGGGCATGATTGCTTGGCATTCAATTTCAGTGTCTGAGATTGTACACAAACTTTGTTTCATGTTTTAAAACCTTGTTTCATGCGCAAATAAAATATATTTGTGTGTATTTAATGTTTGATGTGCTTATACAATATAAATGCAAGATACTGTACCTCATTCAAAAATAAAAATATTCCAAAATACGGAATAATCCGAAATCCAAAATTCTTCTGGTCCCGAGCATTTTGGATAAGGGATACTCAACCTGTATCGCATGAGATCTGGTCTTTGAGTCCCCTGCATACAGTGTTGTCCATTGTGTGGGGGCCTCCAAAAACAGTGGGTAACTTGCCCACCTTTCCAAGGGGCCAGGAGTGCCACCCTATTTGTTTTGAGCTTCCCAGCCATTCCTGTAGGGTAAGCAAGAGTGCCATAGGAGGAGGCAACAAACTGAATTGAGCCAACAATATGAATACATTTTCTTTTATTCATGTTTACTAATGTTTGGCATACAGCAGTAGTCAGAGGCGTACCACGATATTCATGGGCCCCATAGTAAAAGTTTGTAAGAGCTCCCTATTTAGCAACTGATGGTGATAAATTTATGTAAAACATATTACTTATACAGCAAAGATGGGCCCCTTCAGCTCTGGGCCCCATAGCAGATGCCCTTGGCAGTAGTGAAAAGCTGGGTTTACAACGCTAATTAATTTAAGTTATAGCTTTCTCATCCTGTTGGACCCTTGCTATTTCAGATACAATGGGAGATCTACATTCACATTTTAAGATGTTTATTCAACTTAAAATCTAATTTCTAACCAACTCTGCAGATAATGTGCATATACGCAGTACATATTGAAATGAATAATTTCCCAACGCGGTAAAGTGACTTGTAATTATACAATTAATTGTATATATACAAACTTAACCTGCTTCTGGGAAGACACAATATCACATTGTGCTACTATTCCAAAGTTTAAAACATGTAAATAAATCAGTTGAACCTTCAAACCTGATAAGATCAGGTTAGTAGATATGACAGGAGAATGCATTACTTAAGGTATCCACAACTTCCTGTAACCCCTGGTAACTGTACAATATAAAAAGCCAGACTAAAATATGTCCAAACAACTATATTTAACACGCTACTGCAAAACTGACTAAAAGGTAATGAAAGTATGTGAAAACATGTTGGGTAAAAAAAAAAAGAAAAATTGACACCATATATCATAATTAGTCATCTCAGAGACAGAATGACAGTATACCTTGTTTAATGTTCTAAGAAACACAAGGATGTGAGCATCTGGCAGTGGAAGCAGTGGACTTTCAAAGAAGAGGGAGTGTCTTCGGACTGCATCCACACATCCGTGTGCGGTCGGAACTCAAAATTCTGCACGGTCCTACTGCGTCCGAACGGACGGGAAGCTGACCATACGCACTGAGTTGGCGTTTTTGCGCCCACCTCACAAATCTGTGTGTGCTGTTTCATATTAATGTAATCACCAGATTTACTTTTACCAACTGTCATTGCTATCATCTGACATGCTTAATAAATACCTTGTTAACTTTTACTCTGTTGTCCTGGTCACGCCTTCGGGCTTTCCTCCACCTACACTGCATGTCTAAGAATCCCCTGAGGGCTAAACGGTTTGTATACACTTCTACCCCTACACCTGAGGCTTCCCAAGCTAAGGCATGACACACGCGTAGCGATATGCACGCATTTTCTGAGAGATTTTAGTTAAATTAACTACATTGCTCAGAAAATGCCTCTACATTGCTGTGTGTGTAGGGGCCATAGCGGTGTTGATGTGTTGCCCCACACGTCGGTATCTCCCGCCGATTAATAACCTGTATGATGGTTATTAGTCGTTAAGAGCCAGTTTTCTCACCGGTGAACACTGGCCCTGACACATCACTCAGCACACATCTCTGTGCTATGCTGTGTGAAGTGCAAGTTTTTGGGAAAGCAAACAGATTTTAGTGACAACTTCCGGTGACATCACTTCCGGGTTGATACGATAAAGTGGTCGCTGATGGCCCCGGATGGAGCAGCACGGCGTGTCCCACGGTCTTGTATGTTAGTTACTATTTAAGTTTGTTTGAGGACCTTGTTTTGTATTAGTGTGTCCTGAAGATGGGCATGAGCCGAAACGCTGTTGACAATTAAAGCATTTTTTCTGATAATTTGGGACCTGGAGCGACACTCATTAGAGATGGGTCGTTCGCTAACGAAGCAGATCTTTTGGATGGGTCCCATAAAAGAGTGAGTGAGCGGTCGATTCCAAAATGGTGAACCGTCATTCTTTTACTTTCAGTTTAGTTTTTCATTAGAATGCATTTGCCTGAGCTCAGCACTGCCACCTGTGGTAGCTGAGATGTACTAACTCTGGAGACTGAGTACAGTGCTGCGACTGCAAGTGAAAGAAAGAATAACAACACAGATAATTGAAAAACAGAAAGCGCAGTTGTCACAGTATAAAAATGTATTAATAACACATAGATAGATCTATATTAAATATAACAATTCATTAAGCACTGACATCTGGGGGAGTGATAAAGGGCTGGACAGGGGCTGAGGGACCTGCCGTCCGTAGGTAACCATACCTCAGCCAGTGTTCTCAAGGTTACAACGCCGTTGAATGTGGATCAGCGCTTGAGGTGCCTTGGGGCCCCTTCCCGTTGCCCAATGGTTTTTGTAGTCAGCTTTGCAACTCTGTATAAGCAGCGGTCTTTAGGCCGAGATGTAGAGGAGCTGTATCTCTAGGCTATCGCTGCATATGGGGGAGACAGAGCTGCAGAGTGTACTCCCGGCACTTGTATCGCTCTGCTCCCAAGCACCTCTGGCACACAGGTGTTAAAGGACTGTACTCACTGTCTCTGCGTCTCCCGCAGGAGCAGTAAGGTCGTCCGGAGGGGTGTGCTGGCAGTTGTAAGGTCACGGTAAGACTTAGGAGCAATTGGAGTGGCTTTGGATAGCAGTTAGGGATAAATGTCCCGCAGTGTCAGTGTTTAGGAATAGAGGTCACTTGACTCGTTTCTCCGGTGTAGCAAAATACCGGTTTCCTCAGAAGATCAGATCAGAACGAATAACAAGGCTGCTGCTAGGGATGGCCATCGGTGCTAGGCATGGTTGCCAACGATGGCGATTCTGCACCCAGCCATCGATCAGTGTTTTACTCGGTCATGCATGTTCTTATTTGTTCAGCTCACTGTTTAAAAAAAAAAAAAGAAAGTGTAAAAAAATGGCAATTAATGATTGTAAAACAAGTGGCCTGGGGTCACTTTAGACAGGGGGGCCCCCTCCCAATTGTGGAAACAGAGTAAAGGCAGTATAAACTTGGTCAATGGGTAACTGCAGGGGGAAGATTAATAAAGAAATATATATATATATATATATATATATATATATATAAAAAAACTTTTTTAAATACCACATGAAAAGCCTGTGTTTGTCCCTCTATACTTTACTCTGTAGTAGCCCTGACAGAACCCTCCCATTAAGAGGCCTCTGCTGCTGCTGTCCTACATGGGCCTGAGAAGCAAATGATGAGCTCCACCAAGCAGAGCTCAGCACAAGCCTCTTAGCCTCTGACCTCTTGTGCAAAGTCACATGGAACTTAGGGCCTTATTCATGTCTGAGCTCAGTACAAATATGTTTGGAAAATGGGCAAAACCATGTGCACTGCAGGTGGCGCAGATGTAACATGTGCAGAGAGAGTTAGATTTGTGTGAGTTATTTTGTTTCTGTGCAGGATAAATACTGGCTGCATTATTCTTACACTGCAATTTAGATTTCAGTTTCAGCACACCCCACCCAAACTTAACTCTCTCTGCACAGGTTACATCTGCCCCACCTGCAGTGCACATGGTTTTGCCCATCTGAATAAGGCCCTTAGTCATCTCCCAGTAATGCATTGCACACTCGTGCAGTCAGTGTGCCTTGGCTCCCGATGCTCAGCACCATTAATCATTGTCACATTGGCAGGTAGGCGAAGCTGCAGCAATATTCCACTCCCATACACAAAACTCAAGCAAAAAATATATATTTTTTGAAAAATACATGCAAACCAAAGGGGGCCCCTAGATAGAGGGGGGCTCAGCAGGGGCGGGCTGGGCTGGGGGGCAGGGTGCCATCTGCCCCCCAGGCCGCTCTGGCAGGTGTGCTGCGGGCCGCGTCCGCGGCCGCCTTACCTTATTTGAACTGCCGGCGGCCATGTTCCTGTAGACTGTTTGCGGCCACAGGAACATGGGCGCCGGCCTCCACGGCTACGTGGAGGAGGGCCCGGCCGCCTGTTACCTCTAATCCCCAGGCGGCAGTGGCAGATGCTGGGTGTGGATGTCATGACGCCTCCCACCCACGCGTCTGCAGAGGACTGAGGAAGGCAGACTGGAGTCTGGAGGAGTCGGGGGGCCGCAACTGCAGCAGGACAGGCCGCAGAAAGTGACATTCTGGGAGCCGCAGCAGGACAGGAGGGAGAAAAATACAGTAAGTAAATGAAATGATTGATTATACAGGGGGAGCAGCCTGTGGTGTCATGACATTATTATTATACAGGGGGAGCAGCCTGTGGTGTCATGGCTCCCCCTGTATAATAATAATGCCATGACACCACAGGCTGCTCCCCCTGTATAATATAAAAGTAATGCAATGACACCACAGGCTGCTCCCTCTGTATTATATAATAATAATGCCATGACACTAATTATTATACAGGGGGAGCAGCCTGTGGTGTCATGGAATTATTATTATACAGGGGGAGCAGCCTGTGGTGTCATGGCAGAATGCCATGACACCACAGGCTGCTCCCCCTGTATAATAATAATGCCATGTATAATAATAATAATGCCATGACACCACAGGCTGCTCCCCCTGTATAATATAAAAGTAATGCCCTGACACCACAGGCTGCTCCCTCTGTATAATATAATAATAATGCCATGACACAAATTATTATACAAGGTGAGCAGCCTGTGGCATCATGGCATTATTATTATACAGAGGGAGCAGCCTGTGGTGTCATTGCATTATTTTTATACAGAGGGAGCAGCCTGTGGTGTCATGGCATTACTTTTATATTATACAGGGGGAGCAGCCTGTGGTGTCATGGCATTACTTTTATATTATACAGGGGGAGCAGCCTGTGGTGTCATGGCATTATTATTATTATACAGAGGGAGCAGCCTGTGGTTTCATGGCATTATCCCATGACACCACAGGCTGCTCCCCCTGTATAATAATAATGCCATGACCAGTGGCGTAACTAGCAATTTTGCTCCCCCCTGCCCAAAAAAACATTGGCGCCCCCTCCCCTCCTAAATGACAGCAGGCACTGGGGTTCGAGCAGGGTAGGCTGGACGCTGACACGTGTGACACACACACACGGTAGCTGGCGGGGGATAATAGTTGGCGGAGGTGAGCGCTGCGGCTTGGCAATCTCTCTCCCCCCCTGCTTACCACGTCCTGAGTCCTGACAGCTTCTGCCGCCGTTTTCCACCAGCCGCGCTGGTCCTGGCCACAGTGATCAGACAGCTTATCTGATCACTGTGGCCAGGAGCGGCGAGGCAGGCAGAAAAACTGTCTCAGCTGTCCCGTTAACCAGTGGCGGATTCAGGGGGGGGGGTGGGGGGCACCCGGTCACGAGCCCAGCCCCATGTCTCTAGCCCACCGGGAACCGGAGATATCGCCTGACAAAGCTGTAACATTTTTTCCCCATAGGATAATATGGGACCCGTCAATTCCGACCCCCACCCGGTTCCGACGGCTACCAGTTCCCCCCCTGGCATCCCAGAAGCTTGTGGTTGATCTCATTCAATTCCAAATCGCTGGGCCTTCAATATGATACCAGGCTGGTCCATATTGGTCAATCGGTTCCAGAGATAAACCAAGTTTATATTTTTAAAATGTAATTTCATGGCTGTTCATGTTCTTTGAGGGCAGATTACTCTGGAACCAAACCTTTCAGTTTCACTGGACCAAAATCATTCAAAGACCACTCAAAAGTTCTTCAATATGATACTGGTCTCATGTAAATGGGTCAGTTGGTTCCGAAGATATAGCCGGTTAAATGAGATAACTGGTTAAAGGGGGGGAGGGGTGGTTTTCTCTCCCCTTCACACCAGAAAATGCAGGGACTAGGCTGGTGTAAAAGGGCCAACCTGGGAATGCATTTTCTGGTGTGAAAGGGGTATTATTTCAAATAGCCGGGACCTGCAGTGCTCTGAATACAGCCAGGCTCTGCCACTGTCAGTGGCTATCACTTCTGCCTGGCGGCGGCTGTCCCCATTTACCGTGAGCATGTATTCTCCCTTGGTAATGAGCATGTAATCCCACATGGCAACAAGCATGGAACCTCTGGCAATGAGCATGGAACCCTTGGCAATGAGCATGTAGATAAGCAGCACTTATGAAGCATAATTTTAATAGGCATTATGGTGTTTGGCATAATACAAAATGGACATAATGGCGTGTAACTTAACTTGTAATGGACATTATGGTGTAAATGTTAAATGGGCGCCTTTGGTGGACAATGTCCCTGTTTATGAAGCGTATTGTGAAGTTTGGCTTAATCTATGTGGCATTATGTGAATTCTGGCTCAATCCTTGTGGCATTATGTGCATTTTGGCTCAATCCGTGTGGCATTATGTGAAGTTTGGCTCAATCCGTATGGCATTTTATGAATTTGGCTCAATCCATGTGGCATTATGTGAATTTTGACACAATCCATGTGGCATTATGTGAATTTTGGCTCAATACATTTGGCATTATGTGAATTTTGGCTCAATCTGTGTGTTATGATGTAAATTTTGGCTCAATCCGTGTGGCATTATGTGAATATTGACACAATCCATGTGGCATTATGTGAATTTTGGCTCATTCCATTTGGCATCATGTATAAGGGGCAAGTATAATGGGATCTAGTAATTTGTTGCATAAAGTGTAGAAGTTGTATATGGTGTTGACCACTACACTCAAGGACACGCCCCCTGTCAAGTGGCCACACCCATTTTCCGGAGCGCACCTTCGGCGTGCGCACAACTACATCGTTTCACTTTTGTCGCCATGGTGGGCCTGTGTACTTTAAATGCCAGGGCCTATTTTTAATCCCATTCCCACCCTCTCTCTGCCGCTCTCTTAGCATGTACACTCAGGGCCGGCGCCACCACTAGGCAAATCTAGGCATTTGCCTAGGGCGCCGGCCACTGGAGGGCGGCATTTTGCCCCCCGTGCCGCGGGGGTACCTGTCCTGCGGCGCTGTGTATTTAAAGCTGGCGGCGGCAGCAGCGGGGGGGTCCCTGCAGTCAATAAGAAATAACGAGCGCTATCCGCCGGGCTATGCAGAAGCGCTTCTGTTGTGAAAACACTGAGATTCAGCCAATCAGCGTGCGCCGTGCGGCCAGTGTTTTCACAACAGAAGTGCTTCCGCATAGCCCGGCGGATAGCGCTCGTTGACTGCAGGGACCCCTCTCTGCCACCGCCACCAGCTTTAAATACACAGAGCCGCAGGACAGGTACCCCCCCTCCCCCGGGGCGCCCCCACCCCGACTCGCCTGGGGCGCTCCGGTGCCTTGCACCGGCCCTGTGTACACTGGCACCACTAACACCGCCCCTCCCCCACCTAAACCCTCTTTTATCATGGTGCCCCCCGTCATTTTATCCTGGATCCGCCCCTGCCGTTAACTACCATCCCCGTCCGCTGGATACATTCTCCGCCTGGCTACAAGAAGCCTGGAAATACACAGCAGTGTGCAAGCCGGAAGGGCAGCGCTCTCTGGCTGGCTGTGTGAGGATGCTCCGTGACCCTGTCACTGCGTCCTCACACCAGAGAGCGCTCCCCCTTCCACCATGCCCTCTGCTCTTGGGCTACATTAGAACACCGAACCTGCGCCCTGGTGGTGCCTGCACGCCCCCGCCGGGGCTGCGGAGCCCAAATTACGCCACTGACCATAACACCACAGACTGCTCCCTCTGTATAATAATAATGCCATGACACCACAGGCTGCTCCCCCTGTATAATATAATAATAGTAATGCCATGACACAAATTATTATACAGGGGGAGCAGCCTGTGGCATCATGGCATTATTTTTATTATACAGAGGGAGCAGCCTGTGGTGTCATTGCTTTATTATTATACAGAGGGAGCAGCCTGTGGTGTCATTGCATTATTATTATACAGAGGGAGCAGCCTGTGGTGTCATGGCATTATTATTATACAGGGGGAGCAGCCTGTGGCGTCCTGGCATTATTATTATACAGAGGGAGTAGCCTGTGGTGTCATTGCGTTATTATTATACAGAGGGAGCAGCCTGTGGTGTCATGGCATTACTTTTATATTATACAGGGGGAGCAGCCTGTGGTGTCATGGCATTATTATTATACAGAGGGAGCAGCCTGTGGTGTCATTGCATTATTATTATACAGAGGGAGTAGCCTGTGGTGTCATTGCGTTATTATTATACAGAGGGAGCAGCCTGTGGTGTCATGGCATTACTTTTATATTATACAGGGGGAGCAGCCTGTGGTGTCATGGCATTATTATTATACAGAGGGAGCAGCCTGTGGTGTCATAATTATTATTGTACAGGGGGAGCAGCCTGTGGTGTCATGGCATTATGCCATGACACCACAGGCTGCTCCCCCTGTATAATAATAATGCCATGACACCACAGACTGCTCCCCCTGTATAGTATAAAAGTAATGCCATAACACCACAGACTGCTCCAACTGTATAATAATAATGCAATGACACCACAGGCTGCTCCTGCTGTATAATATAATAATAATAATAATAATAATAATAATAATAATAATGCCATGACACAAAGTATTTATAATATAATCAACTTCAGACCTAATGTTTTTTAAATTAATACATATTTTTTAAAATGAAAAACCTGCATTTAACAATGCGCTACTTATGGGCCAGTGCTCTGGACTTGCCCCCCAGGCTAAAATTTGCCAGCCAGCCCCTGGGGCTCAGGGGTACTGACCCCTGAGCCCCCCTTAATCCGGCCCTGTGTAGGCCCCATTATGTTATTTTTATGTTATTTCTCCCCTCTAAAAGAAAATATTATAGAGATTGGAAGAGACAAGTTTAAAAGTTTTTCAAAACTTAAATGTTAACACACAATTGAGAATTTCAGAACATTACAGGCATTCAAATTACGAAACACAAGGCTTATTCTTTTTTTACAAGATAAACATTTGCGTAAATACTGCTGTAATGTTCAGTGCTTGAAACCACAACTTTATAAAAAATAATAATAATTGTGTATAATACATTTGTAATTGTTTGACTAGTTCAATTGGTTTGTTCCCAAACTGTGTGCCACGGCACCGTGGGGTGCCTTGAGACACTCCCAGTGTGCCTCGGGTTGGTGGTCCAAGACCAATTCAAACTATTTATGGTTTATGTAATAGACAAAATCATGCTGTTATATAAAAACTATAAAATAAGTAGACAAACAGAAGCAAATCCTGTCCCTCACCACATAACTGACCTTATGAATAACATATAAACACAGTCCATGTAGTTTTATATATTTTTCTATATTTATTTTGACAAATCTGATACTCTAGGACACTGATTTTAAAACGTTTGGGAACCACTAGACTAGTTAGTAAAAGGCGCCACCTACTGTCTATTTTGATGTGATAGCCAGCAGCAACAGTTATGGAATGGAAGTGCAATTTAAAAGGCATATTTATGAATGATTATTGAATCAAGCAATTTAGCAAGTTAAAACTATATGAAGATGTTTTCAAATTGGCATACACAATGTCAGTTTGGGTTTCATAGCAATTATTCAAGAGCGGTTCACAAAACTGCATGGAAAAAGACTCAGACACACACAGACAGAGACACACACATAGACTAATATCGATTTGATTTCTATTTCTCTTCTGTTAATTCACTTTGCATCTTGTTAATTGATAAAACTTTTGGGCAGGAGTGATAAAATGCTGCAAAGTAAGAATGCTTTAAAAAAAAGTGTTAATAGTTTCATTTTTTTATCAATTAACAAGATGCAAAGTGAATGAACAGAAGAGAAATATAAATCAATATTTGGTATGACCACCCTTTGCCTCCAAAACAGCATCATTATTTTTAGGTACACTTGCACAAAATCTTTAAAGGAACACGGCAGGGAGGTTGTTCCAAACATCTCCTGATCATCCGATTAAGAATACCTAGAATCTGCCTGAACTCATCTGGGGGTAAAGCTTCCAATTTGTGGCTCCGACTTTATGGATCTCTCTTCCCCACACAGCGAGATGCCCCCACTCTACAGTCCTTCAAAAATAGACTAAAGACTTTCCTGTTCTCTCAAGCATTTCACTAATATCCATTGTTTTGTATTTTGTGTGTTATAAAGGTATATGTAAAGCACTTTGAGTCCTACTGGGAGAAATATAAATAACATTATTATTATTATCTTGACTAACCACAGATCTTCTCCATCCAGTCGTAGTCCATGTGGATGGTAAAGCATGAAAAAGTATTTTTCTAGAACTTATTTTGATTGTTTCCTGTGTCGAACATTACCTAGTCATCCCTTTGCATCTGTAGACCCTTTGCATGTGTAGACTTAGTGCCCATGACGAATAATAGTGGTCAACGTATTTTCTATTGAGCTAATGCATGTTGACCTGATCACTGTACTTTATAATGACATCAGATTACACTTGAAAGATGGTAACGTACAATTCACATCAGTGCATAATTGCTGTAACTGCATCTCTGCTTTATATCATTATCGCACAGACAAATTATTGTCATGATGTTAATGGAGACAGATCACCAGGCTTTGAAATTCCAGTCATTTCTAAAGTGATTACTCCAGGTGACCAACATTGCAGGGGCTCTGAAGTGAGTAATTCTCCAGTTTTTACATGGAAAAAAAGCAGAATCAAATGCTCTAATATCTATCAAAGTAACCATGCAATTTTCATGTTTGACTTGGGCCTGAACACTTCACCTCCTGCACCTAAGTTTTTTTAGGGGATGGTGATAGAACAACTTTTCCAAGCAGATCATCAGACTATTCAGAGGTCAATGTGTTTCCGAGATGAGTGTTAGAGAGGGCTTGGCTGCATATGACAGAAAATAGTTACCGCCCCTGAGTATGCTGACTAGGAATAAGTGTCCACTCAATGTCAAGGTGGTCGGCCCAATGCTGGAAATAATCAATGATAGCCACTAGAGATGTATTTGGGGGCAATGTGATGTTGAATCCTTAAGTTCCAAGCAAGAAATAATAGCCTATGGAGCGGTAACAGCTGGAGTCTGTTTTCCCCCAATTACAAATTCCTGCAGGATGGATGAGGCTAGGGGATCCTGTTGAGTTGATTCAGACTACAATCCAAAGGTCATTGGTAGAAAGTGGGTGAGCTTAGAGGAGAGGCTTGTGGAGATGGAGTAGCAGGTATATGCCAATGGTGCGGTCACCATCAATTGCAGCATAACACAGGGGTTTGGGGTCTGGCGCTAAGATCACTTTGTAGGCGGGAGCTGCTTGACTTGAGTGGTCCAAACTCATTCAAGTGCACTAAATACAAAGGGGTAGTCAGGCGCTCACCTAATGTACGGGATGGTGGTGTCCCCTATTGCAATTGTGGAGATGGAAGAGTCAGTGTGAAAAAATAGGGTATAAAAAAGGTATAAAGAAGTGTTTTAATTAGTGTAAGTGGTGTATTTACTGGAAATATTAGTGGAAGGTGGTTGGTTTAAGCGCTCACCTGGTACCTAGGTTATTTGTGTAGTGTGGTAGCAATATGCGACACACTGATATCACTGTACCATGTGGTGTTTATTAAATCATAAACGTGACACAAGTATGCAATACAAATGCTGTAGGTTGGGTACAGGTGGATGACAATTAGAACAGGTAATGGGGGGTGGGGGGTAAACTGAGTGAGCCCCGTAGGGGGAACAGGTTCCCAACAGGTACCTTCCTACCATAAACCAGTAGAGGCTTAGGTCTCATTCAGATGCGTGGAGAAAGGGGGCAGCGTTCCTCAAGTAAGCCCTAGTGGGTATCAGCGGAACCCTTTCAACCATAAACCAGTGGGCTTATGTCTTATTGAGGTAGCTGTGAGTCAATGGCAGAGGGTGTTAGGACCCCTTGGGGGGTGTATTGTCCCATGCTAAAAAGTAAATCCGTGGTGAGGGTACAGTTTGGTAGGAAGCGGCGTCCCGCTAGCTTACCTCTATAACTCCGTGCAGGATCGCAGAGTGGTGCAGCTCCGTGGTCCCACAGAGCTTCTCCGGTCCATGTGTGACTGATGAGACTGTGTGCCGCCTGGCTTGATGTTATGTGCACGCCGCTCTGCTGAATCTGGAGCGCGGCACCCACAGTTCCCCGGACCCTGCTTCCGGGTGTCGGGATGACGTCACCGGGGACCTGTGCACTCGACTCGGTGTGAGGAGACTAAGCCGCTGATGTGCTGGTTGGCAGGGTGATGGTGGAGCGTGTTCGTGCAGCATACTGTGCAAAAGGTGACCATCGATGAATTCACCCATTGATGGTCATCCCTTTTCTTTGGCTAACTGGCTATTGGTCCAATCAGAACATGGGGAATGGGGCTTCATGAGTATTGGGGGTGGAGCTATTCTCAGTGTCTCAACACTGAGCAAGGGGGGACTATTCAGGTTTGAAGTGCTATGGATGTAGGGAAGCCATCTGGTTCTCCCCCACTGATAGCATAATTATTGTAAGTTGACTTTAACCCATTGATGATTATTAATCATCAATGGTTAATGGCCATCCCTAAGGAGGAGTGGGTGGTCCCCAAGTTAGTGCAGTGGTTCCCAACCCTGGTCCACAGTGCACGTTTTCCAGGTCTCCACACATAATCACAAGTGAAATAAGTAGCTCCACCTGTGGATCCTTTAAAATGTGTCTGAATAATGAGTGCACCTGCCAGGTGACTTGGAAAACATGAACTGTTGGGGGTACTTGAGGACCAGGGTTGGGAACCACTGAGTTAGTATATTGTTTCGGAAGCTCTGTGTGCCTCAGAAAACCAATCTCTCTGAATTCTATTATCATGTAGTGTTCAAGATTGGTTGCTAAAACTATTCAATGTGCCGGGGGAACCAATGTCTTGTTACTTACTAAGTATTAACCCCTCCCTTGCATGCACCTGAAAAGTTTTACTGAACTAATTTGAGCATCTACCACTATCTGTATGTATGTTGTGAGAGGCAGAGAGGAGCTTGTATTAGGCGGAGATGCAGGTCCTGATATGCCACATGGAGTAGTCTGGGGTTGCTCCAAGGTAGGTAGCTCTTAGTTCAGATATACCAAGTAAGGAGCCATTATCATGTGGCTCCTTGCTGACTAATTGTAGACCCAATTTAGGGTAACAGTGGTGTGGGGTGCGGTGCCCCTGGACGGGTTGGGCTGGGTGGCATTAGTGCGGCATGCCCTTACATTCTATTAACACTTTTCCCTCACTAACACTATTTCTCTCTTATTTTAATTACATTTCATTTATCTCTCTCTTTATGTATAGCTTCGGCTTCCTTTCACTAATTATTAACACTTAGTATCTCACTGGCATGCCGCGCTGGGCCTCCTAGCTTATGATAGTTTTTGGGGTGCCACACCCTGCACCTAGATATAGCGCTAGGGACCCCCAATATACAGTGAAGCCTTGACGTGGCTTGGGGGCATGTCATACACCTGCGCAGGTATATGTAACCAATATCTCTGAATTCTATTATCATGTAGTGTTCAAGATTGGTTGCTAAAACTATTCAGTGTGCTGGGGGAACCAATGTCTTGTTACTTACTAAGTATTAACCCCTCCCTTGCATGCACCTGAAAAGTTTTACTGAACTAATTTGAGCATCTACCACTATCTGTATGTATATTGGGGGTGGAGCTATTCTCTGGGCGAAATGTAATAGGGTGTGATTTTTGGACATGTGCGATTTTGGGTCAAAAACGGCCGAAATCGCACATTTTCCGAAAATCGCACATTTAATAGGTTGAAAATCGCGGTAAAAAATCGCACTTTTTACCGCGAAATCGCACTTTTAGAAGTGCGATTTTTAGTCACATTTCAATTCGCATCCAGATGTTTTCCCATTATAAAGTATACAACTCGCAAATGTAATAGGGTGTGATTTTTGGTAAATGTTACCAAAAATCGCAAAAAAAAATAGACCAGGTTCTGACAGGCGAATTTGACCGAACCATGCACAGATCATTGAGATCTGTGCATGGTCCTGTTAATAAAAATGTGTAAAAGTGTTTTTATTAAAGAAAAACGGCGTAGGGTCCCCCCTCCTAAGCATAACCAGCCCCGGGCTCATTGAGCCGGACCTGGTTCCAAAAATACGGGGGGACAAAAAGCATAGGGGTCCCCCGTATTTCTGAAACCAGCCCCGGACTCTTGGACCGGTCCTGGTTCCAATAATACGGGGGACAAAATCGCATTTATGAAAATGCGCACATTTTCATGACTGAAAATGCGCACATTTTCATGACTAAAAATCGCCCGAAATCGCGGCAAATCGCATTTTTTGCCGCTAATTCGCATCTCATTACATATGCGAATTCGGGGCAAAAAACGCGATTTTTAAAGGTGCGATTTCTGGCGGGTTTGGAACTCGTCCAAAAATCACACCCTATTACATTTCGCCCTCAGTGTCTCAACACTGAGCAAGGGGGGACTATTCAGGTTTGAAGTGCTATGGATGTAGGGAAGCCATCTGGTTCTCCCCCACTTATAGCATAATTATTCTAAGTTGACTATAACCCATTGATGATTATTAATCATCAATGGTTAATGGCCATCCTTAAGGAGGAGTGGGTGGTCCCCAAGTTAGTGCAGTGGTTCCCAACCCTGGTCCTCAAGTACTCCCAACAGTGCACGTTTTCCAGGTCTCCACACATAATCACAAGTGAAATAAGTAGCTCCACCTGTGGATCCTTTAAAATGTGTCTGAATAATGAGTGCACCTGCCAGGTGACTTGGAAAACATGAACTGTTGGGGGTACTTGAGGACCAGGGTTGGGAACCACTGAGTTAGTGTCTTGTTTCGGAAGCTCTGTGTGGTGTTTAGCCGGTACTGACCCCAATGTTAATAGGTGACCCCTGTGTGTTTGTGTGTGTGTCTGTATAAGCTGGCAATGTCCTGTGTGTGTAAGCTTTGTGTGTGTGTGTATGTGTGTGAATAGGCTGACACTGTCCTATGGAACTGACCCTTATGTATGCCAGCAGCTGCCCCGAGCCACTACATGGAGCAGTGCCCTCCCCCCAGCAGCAGAAACGCTAACTGCTGCGAGACTGGCGCAAACAGAAATGTGCTGGCCAGTGGTAAGACACACTTGTTACAAAGTGAACGTGGGGGGGTATGTATATAAGGCCGTGTACGTATGTTTGAGGGAGGCAGTGTACAGATGTGCATACGTATGTACCATTAGCCCCCCTCCCCATCCATATGTCCTTCTGTGCCCCTATATGGCATCTTGTCTGTCATCTATTGTTCATTCCCCCCACGGTTGTCCATCCATGTTCGTCCTTTGGTCAGCACCAGATTGACAGGTAGAGATGTTCACAGGGAGGGGCATGGGTGGGTGCGTCCTTCGTTCAGGAAAATAATTTTACGGTTTGATGAGTCCATGGACTGCATCATGTACACAGTTTCCTTGGCCCCGCAATGCAGTTTAGTCAACCATCAATCGCAATGTTCATTCCTAACTGTGATCTCAGGTTTGGTACCGTGTTAGCCAGTTGATAAGAAAAGTTTTATTGTTCCTCAGTGAGAAAAACAAAATAGCAATCTATCAAATATGATACCTTTTAATGGCTAACAAAAATAAATGTTGTTAAAATGCAAGCTTTCGAGACTACTTAGGTCTCTTCCTCAGGCATGGTATAACAAGGTGTGTGAAGAAACACATATATATATATATACACAACAGAGTAGGAACAAGATGTGATAGATGGACATTCTTAAGATCAAAACAAAACAAAATAACAGAATGAGCTTGTAAATTGAGTCCTTAATTAGTTTGTAGATAAGTAGTGTGAAAGTTTTATTGTCTCTAAGTTGATGACAGACCAGAGTTAGAGCTCCGATGCCCTCACTCTCTCTGGGCCAGATTCCTCAGATGTTGTAGTGGGCCATAAATCCCTCGGATAGATTCAGTCCTGTGTTAAGGGTGTCAAACGTTGTCATTAATTTGTATTCCCAGACCATCCTGTCCCTTTGTGATTTGAAATTTCCTTTTAGTATAATCACTTTCATATGATCCTGATTGTGTCCTGGGCTGCAGAAATGTTTGGCCACAGGAAAGTGTGTCTTTTTTTCCTTTATTGTGTGGCGATGGGACCTCATCCTTGCCTTAAGTTTTTGTCCTGTTTCTCCAACATACAGACCCCCAATAGGACATTTGGTGCACAGAATCAGGTACACTACATTGGTAGTAGAACATGTGAATGTCCCTGGGATCTTATAGTCCTGTTGTGTGTTGGGGATCCGTACACTGTCTGTAGTGAGGATATGGGCACAGGTTTTGCAGCTCCTTACATTGCAGGGATAGGTTCCTCTTTGTGTAATGGATGGCAGTGAACTTCGGATTATAATATTTTTCAGGTTTGCAGGTTGTCGGTAACATAGAAGTGGAGGGTCTGGGAATATTGTTTTCAGGCGGTCATCTTTGTGTATGATGTGATGTAGTTTTTTTGCAGTTTTTCTTAGCACCTCTAGCTGTGGGTTGTAGGTGACTACCAGAGGTACACGGTTGTTTCTTTCTTTTTCTTTATATTGGAGAAGTTGATTTCTGGGTATCCTGATGGCTCTGATAATCTGATCGTTGATTGATGTGGGATGATATCCCTGATTTAAAAAAGTCCCTTTAAGTTGTTTTAAGTGGACATCTCTATCTGCTGGGCTGGAGCAGATGCGATGATATCTGATGGCCTGGCTGTAGACAATGGATTTTTTGATGTGTTTCGGGTGGAAGCTGTCCCATCTGAGGTATGAAGGCCGATCCACGGGTTTTCGGTATAGGGTTGTCTGTATTGCATTGTTTTGAATTGTTATAGTGGTGTCAAGGAAGTTTATCTCGGTATATGAGTAATTCATTGTCAGGTTTATTGTTGAATGAAATCTGTTAAATTTGTAAGGAGCTGCAAAACCTGTGCCCATATCCTCACTACAGACAGTGTACGGATCCCCAACACACAACAGGACTATAAGATCCCAGGGACATTCACATGTTCTACTACCAATGTAGTGTACCTGATTCTGTGCACCAAATGTCCTATTGGGGGTCTGTATGTTGGAGAAACAGGACAAAAACTTAAGGCAAGGATGAGGTCCCATCGCCACACAATAAAGGAAAAAAAGACACACTTTCCTGTGGCCAAACATTTCTGCAGCCCAGGACACAATCAGGATCATATGAAAGTGATTATACTAAAAGGAAATTTCAAATCACAAAGGGACAGGATGGTCTGGGAATACAAATTAATGACAACGTTTGACACCCTTAACACAGGACTGAATCTATCCGAGGGATTTATGGCCCACTACAACATCTGAGGAATCTGGCCCAGAGAGAGTGAGGGCATCGGAGCTCTAACTCTGGTCTGTCATCAACTTAGAGACAATAATACTTTCACACTACTTATCTACAAACTAATTAAGGACTCAATTTACAAGCTCATTCTGTTATTTTGTTTTGATCTTAAGAATGTCCATCTATCACATCTTGTTCCTACTCTGTTGTGTGTATATATATATGTGTTTCTTCACACACCTTGTTATACCATGCCTGAGGAAGAGACCTAAGTAGTCTCGAAAGCTTGCATTTTAACAACATTTATTTTTGTTAGCCATTAAAAGGTATAATATTTGATAGATTGCTATTTTGTTTTTCTCACTGAGGAACAATAAAACTTTTCTTAACTGTGATCTCATAACAGTTTTATCAATTGCAAATGAAAAAGGTGGTATGCAGGGGGTTGTGGAATGCACCTCCTCCTGTATTTGCATTGCTATGGATTGAATATACTAAGCTGTCGCAAGAATATTACAACTAGCCCTGTCCACGTGTTCTGCTTACCTGACCCCTAGTAATATCCTTTAACCCCCGGTGCCTCCGCCATTAGTCTCCAGAGGCCACAGCCTCTAGTGTTTTTTTTCTCCCTCTGCAGCATCTACTGCTTCTCCTTTTTGAGTTGGGGCTCATTCCCTGCTGCACCCTTTGCTACTGTTCCCCACCAACTACAACTTTCCTTTCCTTCTGTTCTCTTCACTGTGGACCTTTAATCCTTTGCGGTCTCCATCATATTTACTCCCCAATCACTTACTTTCCCCTGCACTACTGTTCCCAACCACTGCTGTCCGTTTGCACCGCTGCCCGTTAGGGATGCCACCAAGGTGGTATAGGTGGCGCTGTTGCACTTGCCCAGCAGTCCTTAAAGCCTCCTGCAGGCTAAGACTTCACCTATAACAACCGCATTTGTGAGGGTGAATTAGGTCCTCTCTGTATGTCCTGTGTGTCTGGTCCTTTCTTTTGTGTCCCAGTCTGACTCCAGTCCTGTATTTTTCTTGCCCAGCTTCCTATAGCAGCCTTGTCCCCATGTAAAACCTGGCAGCTGACAGGTCTCACATTTTTTTACCTGAATGTCGACATGGACACTGAAACGTGGACGCTAAGCTCGGCATACTATTTTATTCTCCCATCACACCCTAGCGGATGGTAGGGCATGAAATACCACCTGTCGGCACATCAGCTCACTAAAAATGTGAAAAACCCCTTTTGACTGTCAACCTACGCCCATGTCGACCCAATTCTTGTGTCGACCTAACCCATGTCAACCTAATGACTGTCAACCAACAATGCTGGTGACCCAATGACCTTTCCCTAAGGGCCTGTACTGTGTTGCCAAATTTGAATTGAGAGTACCATGTCCCTTCACCAAAAGCTGCCTCCTGTTGGGAGGAGGGTTTCTGGGTACTCAAAACTTCTCCATGCCGGTGCTGCTGTAACCATATGTGATTGCCTTTCTGCATTAAGTTGCTGCCATATGGTTGGCTAGCTAGATATTTACATTAACAAGCGGTGTACTTAATAATGTGGTCATTGTGTATATTTATATTCCAAAATCAGATGATAAGCACATGACCAACAATTTATCCGGGACCAGCATTTTTATTGTATTTCCTTTTTAATGGACAAGATGATATTTTACATTTAATGTAAAGTACTGTAAACTCTGCTGAGATTGTCATTTGTGCTGGTCAAGCTAGAGAGGAAAGATGGAAAATAAAAAAAATGAAAGCAATCTACCAGCAATTTCTGTAAAATGAATTTCAAGCACACAAACAAATAACATCCTCTTCAGTAACAAAGAGGGCACTTTTAGACTGAAAAGCTTTCAGTATGCACGTTATAAAGTTCTAAATTAATATTTTTTTATAAAAGAAAAAATCTCTGAATAAGAAGGAAGCGCTTTTATACTAGTAAAAAGCCACCATAAGCTGCACATATAAATAATACAACATGATGAGTATATACTTTTCTCTGCACATAATTATACTTTTTTTTATTTAACAAAAGGTTTCATAAAAACAAGACAATATATAATATTAAACTTCTTTTTTTATGTTGAATGCCATGAGTAATACACTTGAAGATGCAATGTGGGCTACTTACCTGCCAGCTTGCCACAGCTACTGGGAACATAACTGATGTAGCATAGAACAGTAATCACGTTCTAAATTTGTGGGGCAGAAAGGGGGCAATCTGAAATCATTTTTAATTTACTTCTACCAAATGTGGACCATACATCAGACCAACTTTCCATCAACTATCGAACTGACCAACTCGTCCGTCCTACTAAAACCCATCCCACAATTTACCAACTTTTTCCTCAGGCCATTGTCTGCCTACTTCTGCACATTTTTAATCTTTTTTTTTCTAAAGGAACTTGTTCATGTCTATTTCAATAAAACTGGCATTTACATCCCCCTTATTGTTTTTTACATGAACTACAGCTCCCAGCACGGTCAGCTTCAAAGGAAAGCTAGCACTTTGAGAACCATCAGTGTAATCTTGCCCTTGTACCAGTAGTTCAGTATCTCCACTAATGATTTTTTGGTACTTGTTTCCTAGCACATCGCCCATCATATGCCATCGCATACGACTAATTAAGGTATGCGATGGGACCCGATTTTCGGGTCCTAAGAGCCGCACTGTACAATTTTAATATCGCGTCGCATGCCATTACAATGGCGTGTGATGCGATTTAATTGTACAGGCACCCTGATGGGTGATTTCTATGTTAAATGCACCCCCATTGTTAATGCCACCCCCACTATCAACGAAAACCCAAAACCCCGAGGGGCAGCAGTACGCATCCTCCGACCTTTTCATACCCCCACCATCCAAGCCAGCATAGAGTTGATTTTATATAGTGTGGCGAGCGCAGCGAGCCACCGAGTCCGAAGTGTGGCGAGCCCCGCGAGGGGACGCGGAATAGATGTGAAGTAATCCGCTTCCGCTCGCCACGCTTCGGGCTTGGTGGCTCGCCACACTATATAAAATCAACTCCACGCCGACGTGGATAGTGGGGGTATGAAAAGGTCGGAGGACGCGTACCGCCGCCGCTCGCCATACTGCGGGTTGGCGTTCATAGTGGGTGTGGCGTTAACAATGGGGGTGCATTTAACATAGTAATCACCCATCAGGGTGCCTGTACAATTAAAAAATCGGGTCTGATCGCATCGCAATGAGGCCATCCTGACCACCATAATCTTTGTGAAGATTCGTGGAGCCATGGCCAACCTGAATGGGAGGGCCAACCTGAACGGGAGGGTCTGAAACTGATAATGCTCAGGTGGTATGGCAAAGCGTAGAAACCACTGATTTTGACTGAGCAATGGGGACATGCAGATATGCATCCTGGATATCCAAGAATACCACGTACTCCCCCTGTTCCACTGCCAACACGATAGTTCTTAAAATCTCAATGCGAATTTAGACATCCTCACAAATTTGTTCAGAGATTTTAAGATCAGTATAGGTCTGTAAGAGCCGTTCCATTTGGGTACTAAGAGTAGGGTCAAGTAATATCCCCATCCTCGCTGATGCGTAGGCACTGGTATATATCACCCTGGCTTGTAGTAAAGATTCCACTACCTTCTTTTGTGGATCTTCTGGAAGGTTTGTTCGGAAGAACTGTTGAGGGAGACATCCCTTGAAGGAAACAACGTACCCATGGGTCACCACTTCTCTTACCCAGGTATCAGATGTAGTCCTGAGCCATTCCTGTGTGTATAAGAGAAGTCGGCCTCCCACTCTGGGTTCCCACAGAGGGAGGCCTGCCCCATCAGGCATTGGGCTTGTCAGGCTTAGGGGTTGCCTGTCTAGTGGCCCAGGGTTGCTTTGACTTAGGCTTGGGTAATTTAGCTGGTTCCGCTTGTCTGACAAACACCTGTGTCTTACTTTTTCCTAAAGGACAAAATGTGTTACTTTTTGTCTGGTGAGGGATAGCAGCTGATGGTAAACATGCTGTCTTATATGCTGCCATGGAGGCTACAATTTTATATAGCTCCTCCCTGAAGAGGACTTCCGCTGGAAAGGGTAACCCTTCCAAAGCACACTTGGATTCCGTGTCCACTTTCCATGAGCGTAACCAAAGCATGCGCCTAACCAGCACTGAGACATTGCTTAAGGTGCCGATCGGTCACGTCCTTAAGGAAAGCTGCACAGGTTACCGGTAAAAATTAGATTTTAACTAGGTGAGTCACATGAGTGTCTACTGGTGGAGGGTTCTCCCATAACTTGCAATCTTCCATAGGGAGAGGATACAGAGAGACTACCCCTTTTAGATATTGGGAAATTCTTCCCCGGGGATTTACAGACCTCTGTTTTAATCTACATAAGGTGATCAGGGTGTGGAAACTCAGATCTAATGCAGCCCATACACGCTGCTATAAGGGCTGACCCGATGTGTGCTTTGAGGTGCGCACTCCCGCGCACCTCATCGCACAGTACAAAACGTATGTGCTTGCACATACTTTTTGTACCTAGTTCTCATCAAATCGCATTGCATGCACAACGTGTGCACATGCAATGCAATGCGATTTGATCCGTGCTAGTACAGCACGGAACGCACGCTCACAAAGCAGCGTGTATGGGCAGCTTAACGCCTTTACATGATTTAAACACATCTACTTTCTTTGCAACAGGTGCTGATTTGTCTTCTTCAGACAAGAGCACTGCACGTATAGCGGTTAGAAGTTCAGTAATGTTTACCGCCATAGCCCTATATTCCCCTGTCTCAGGTTCCCCTTCAGAAGAATCCACCTCATCATCCTCAGCCTCCCCCCCAAATAACTCTGTATTGTCCATCATCAAGATTGACTGAGAGGATGACGCCCATTTAGGCCATTTTAAACCCCTTGCAGAAGCTAAAAGTGTCCTTTGGGATGCCAGTGACTGCATTGTACTGGACAATGAATCCACCCACGGAGGAATGTTTTGCGCAACTGATGTGGAAGCAGGGGGTGCTGGACCTGGGACATTAATATACTAAAAAATTGGGTAAAGGCCGCCCATGGAGGCTGTTGCATCTGAGAGGCAGGTGAAGGGCCTGTAGGAGCATGGCAAGTAGCACAGAGACCATCATGCAGACTGCCACTGCTGCGCATGAGCGCAGTAGTGGGGAATCTGCTTGCTGGCGTTCATGAGCACTAGACATGCTAGCAGCAATATAGGAACCGGCCACACCGTACCGCTGAGTATTTTTTTTAGACTTGCACTACTGGCTGGGGGGCATTGTGTTTCTGGCATTAATGCGGGTATTGGGGGCATTGTGTAACTGGCACTGCTGGTGGTGTGTGTATACCATATATATGGCATTACTGGTGGCATTACGTGTATCTATGGTACTGCTGGGGGCATTGTGTATTCTGTATATGGCACTGCTGAGGGCATTATGTGTAACAAAAAAAAAAAAAGTTTATGCAACAGTTGATGCCCAACCCCTTTGGTAGTTCGGTACTCTTTACCTAGAACGGCGCCCGTCGCGGGCATCGCGGGTACATTTATGTGTGGCCGCGACGCGACCGCCGCGATGCCCGCGATTTCCCATTGAAACCCATGTTAAACATGGAAATCGTGTCGGTCGCGTCGCGGCCGGCCATAAATGTACCCGCGATGCCCGCGACGCGATGCTCCCGATTTCCCATAGGAATCAATGTTAAAAGGCGCGATGGACCCGATTTTACTGTTAAATGGCTCAATGGACCCGATTTGGCCATAGAAATCAATGTTAAATGGGCCACAGAGCCCATTAACCTTTAAATGTCCCCCCCAATTTTTAACGCCACCCCACGATCCACGCAAACCCGAAGCGTGGCGAGCGCAGCGAGCCCGCGAGGGGCGGCGGTACGCGTCCTCCGACCTTTTCATGCCCTACTATCCACTAGGGCGTGGAGTGAGAATATAATAGTGTGGCGAGCGCAGCGAGCCACCGAGCCCGAAGCGTGGCGAGCGCAGCGAGCCCCGCGAGGGGACGCGGATACCTTCACAGGTAGACGCGTCCCCTCGCGGGCTTCACAGGTGTCGGCGTCGCCACGGACACCTGTGAAGCCCGCGAGGGGACGCGTATAACTGTGAAGGTATCCGCGTCTGCTCGCCACGCTTCGGGCTCGGTGGCTCGCTGCGCTCGCCACACTATTATATTCTCACTCCACGCCCTAGTGGATAGTAGGGCATGAAAAGGTCGGAGGATGCGTACCGCTGCGCTCGCCACGCTTCGGGTTCGCGTGGATCGTGGGGTGGCGTTAAAAATTGGGGGGGACATTTAAGGGTTAATTGTGCTTATTTGGGCTCTGTGGCCCATTTAACATTGATTCCTAGGGCCAAATCGGGTCCATTGAGGCATTTAACAGTCAAATCGCGGTCAATCTGCCTTTTTAACATTGTTCCCTATGGGAAAAATCGCGGTCATCGCGGGCATCGCGGCCATCCCGATTTACCCGCGATGACCGCGATTTTTACCCCCGTTCTAGGTAAAGAGTACCGGTAGTTCTAACCACATCACCGCCCACAGTTCCTGAACCTATTTTCCTACAAAAATAGCATTGGGCAAAAGTATTCAACATCGGCCATAAACCATCGATGCATGCACAGTAGTCCCACCTCCACATCCTATAGATTGTAAGCTTGCAGCAGGGCCCTCCAACCTCTATTTCTGTCTGTTTTACCCGGTTTGGTCTTTCAGTGTTGTCATCCGTTGTAAAGCGCAACGGAATCTGCTGCGCTATATTAGAAACTGTAATAACAAATAAATTGAGCACATTGCAGATGGGCTCCGAAAGTGCAGGCACTCATTGATACAGTATTCTGGGCCAATCACATATTGCAATATGAACCTTGATGCTAATGTCGCATTGAGATTAAGAATAAATTGGCCCCAAAGCAACATGATTATGATGATCATCTCAATTGAAATACCATGCGCAATTTGATGACGACAGGGTTTTCTTGTAATAAAGTCACTCGCCTCTGTTATGTGGCTATTTAATATTCAAACTGTTTTTGGACTTATAGCTGTAGAGGTTTATACATAACAAATTATGCATTATAGAAAATAAATGAACATTTTTATGAAACGATTTCAGTGGAAAATAAATCGGGCAGGAAGAGGGGTAATGTACCTGCATGCATACTGCAGAAATACACGCGCCCACGTTCTATAGGGGACGTTACCTAGCAGCTTCCCTTAAACCAGTTGGATGACCTATTCGCTTCCGAGTTCCGCTTCGTGTGAGTTGATGTCAGTGCCCGCACATTACGGGAGTCCAGACACGTCAACCACTCGCGCCGGCCAGCCGCCAGTCACACTGCTATCATTCATTCAGACATTCACCCATATTGCGCACGCTCCACCTTCCCACGTCTCCTCGCGGGACCCGACCATTGGCTGCGCATCTGAGCACGTGATTCTCGCGTCAACTGAGGGGCGCGACTAGGGCAGTACTGTGACGTAACACATATTCTGTGTTGGCAGTTGGCACGTCGCTATGGTAACTATTCACGCGGCGTCGTCGTCGTCGACGGTGACCGTGGTGGCTTCACCTACGAATAAATTGTGTTCTCTGCTTAATTGTGGACATACAGCCATATGCACTACTAGGCGTGCATGAGCGGAACTAAATATGTACAAGTATACACGGTCTTTAATATACTGTACAACACAAGCCAACCGTCAGACAATAGAGGCATCATCTCAGGGACTGCCAAGCTGTACACAGCATCTATGTGAGTGTTGTGTAGGTAAGAGATTATCACAGCCAGAGAAGGTTATAAAAAAAATTCCAACGTTACAGTTTAATTATTCTGAGAATAGAATCTAGGGTTGTAACCCAGAGCTGAATGTATATTTTATAATACCACCATTCACTGTTGCTGGGGTGCAAGGGTGCCATTGGTAAGGGGCCTAGAGGATCCGGGTTATGATAAAGTTGCATACCAATTTCCAAGATTTTCATGGTAAACAATTGCATACCTCCCAACCGTCCCGATTACCGTGGGATCGTCCCGGTTTTTGGGGACGTTCCCACTTTCCTCCCACGTCCGGCAGTGTCCCGTGTCGGAGGGGGGGGGGGGGTCAAATGGGAGTTCCCCCTGTTAGTTGAAGTCCTCCCTGTTAGTTGCTGTCCAGTGGTAAATGCGCATAGCATCTATCCCCGCAGCCAGAGGGGCTGGAGTGCATGGCCATGCCCCACATCGTCAAAAAGTGGGGGACGTGGCCTCGCGGGGCGACGCGATTATAGGCCGGGCCCCTCCCCTAATTCCAGCCATGCACTTTCAGCGCTTGCATTTGTCTCTCCTCAGCATGACGAAAAGTTGGGAGGTATGCAATTGAGTCTGTACCGGCAAAAAACAAAGTGTACCGATGTACCGATTTTCAGCCTGGTTTCAGGAGGTCTTCCTTCTTCCCTCGATCGGCCCATGCCGCGGGTAGTAAACACTAGCACCCGTTCCCAGTGGTGCTTTGCTGACGTCACGAGGCTCCGGCACGTACCGTCCAGCACTCCTCCATCGGCGCATGCTCTTACAAGGCGCCATGGAGCAGGAGGACTCTGGAGTAGGGATCGTTGCCATTGCCATCAATGGTTGCCATCGATGGCAATTCTGCAACTGGCCATCAATAGTGCTTAACTATGCAATGGATGACCATCGATATTTTTACATATCGATGGTCATCCTTTGTGTTTGATTGATTGGCCTGTGGACCAATCAAAACAGGGGGTGGGGCTTCGTGGGTGTCAGGGGTGGAGCTATGGCAAAAGTATTCGACATCGGCCATGAACCATCGATGATTTCAAATCATCAATGGTCGATTGCCATCCCTACTATGGAGTACCTGCGGCGGCTGGTGGGACACAGTGAGAGGAGAGCATGGTTCAGCGGCACACAGTGAGTGGGCATACACATAGTATATATATATATATTCTTTCTACGCATATATATATATATATATATATATATCTATATATCTATATATCTATATAGATATATAGATATATAGATATATATACACACACACACAAACAGGTATATAATATATGTATATTAGTATATTATAGGAATTTAACTTCACATCATGCATTAAAAAAATGCCCAGTACACATTCGGAAAGGGGGTGTGACCATGCCCAGTTGCCAATGGCCACGCCTCTTTCCATATGTGTACCAATTTTTGCCCTTCAAATGTTGGAGGGTATGAAATGGTAAGGGGGAAGTGTAATTAGGGATGGCCATCGTTGCCATTGCCATCGATGTTTGTCATCGATGGCAAATCGGTAACTGGCCATCGATAGTGCTTAACTATGGAATGGATGACCATCGATATTTTTACATATCGATGGTCATCCATTGTGTTTGATTGATTGGCGTTTGGGCCAATCAAAACATGGGGGCGGGGCTATGCTCCGTGTCACGGCACTTTAAAAAACAACAACATAATTTTGCTGTTCCATCGATGGAGGGAAACCATCTGGTTCTCCCACATCAATGGCAAAAGTATTCGACATCGGCCATGAACCATCAATGATTTCGAATCATCGATGGTTGATGGCCATCCCTAAATGTAATGTGGCCTAATTTGAACTGGAGGCCACTGTAATCTGTCAATCTGATCTGCTCTGTGTAATGTGCATGACACTATAATATTACATAATAAGAACTAAGGCACTGTAATATGGTACAATATGAAATAGATGCACTATGACATAGCATAATTTGTACTGGAGGACACTGCAGTGAGGCACAGTATAAACAGGGGGAACTGTAATGTGGCATAATATGAACTGAGGATACTATGACAATAGGAATTGGGGATGCTGTGTAGTATAATGTGTATTGGCAGCACTGCAGTGTGTCCTAATATAAACTAGGGCTCTAGGATGGTTCATAAAATAAACTAGGGCACTACTATGGGGCATAATATTAACTAAGGCACTAGAATGGTATTTACAGACAGGGTGGACCCTGAACTGAATGTCAGGGGAAGGAGAGGAAGTGTTTACTTGGGGAAATAGATGTGGCCTCATAACAATGGGTGTGATCTCAAATGATGAATGATGGGAAGGAAGTGGGTTATGCTAGGGGTAGGCAGTGAGTGACGTAGAGGATGATGAGCAGAGGTAGCGTGCGACATTTAGATTGTGATAGGAGAGAAAGGTGATAAGGAGCATTAGAGGGAGTGAGATGGAGACACAGTAGGTGACAGGAAAGGATGATGGAAAAAGGCTGTGGGTGAGAGGGAGAACATGACGGGAATAGGCCAGGGGTGGACAATTATTTCAGCTGGGGGGGGCCACTTAATATTTCCAGCAGATATTTGAGGGCCGCACTCCAGAAATAGGGGGTGTGGTTACTCAAGAGGGGGTGTGTCTTTGAATGTATTATAGAATACCATATACATATACACTTTTACACATCATGCAACACAATAGTAGGCCCCTTATACTTGCCCTTTACATATTATGCCGCACAGATTGAGCCAAAAGTCACGTTATGCCATACGGAATGAGTCAAATTACACACTGAAATACTAAAAATTCACATTATTCCACGTCCCTCATATTTCCACACAGCAGCTCCCCCTTATTTATTTCACACACCTTCCCCCATTAGTAATGCCACACACCTGCCCCCATTAATAATTCCACACACCAGCTCCCCCTTAGTTATTCCACACACCTGCCCCTCTTTAGAAATTCCAAACACCTGCGTGCCAGCCTAGAAAAATGGCGCTGATTGCAGTCCCATGCAGTCACGGCGACTAACCCATCCTCAGTGGCGGCGCTGCGGCTGTAGTGACATGTGGAGGGAGGGTGGCACGGCGCTGCTTTATGTGTGTCCAATGGCGGCTGTGTGCATGCACGGTGTAGTCCTGCGGCCTTTCGTGAAAGTGCCGGACTGCGCCTGGCACATGCTAGGCACAGGCTGAGCGTCGGCTACACAGGACTTCACCAAGTACACATACATCGAGCACACATACAGCAGCGCCAAGTGGCGGGCCAATCAGGAGCTATTCGCGGGCCGCATGTGGCTCATGGGCCATCTTTTGCCCGCCCCTGGGATAGGCAGTAGGTGACCGGAAGTAGCAAAAAGGTGGTGGGGAGAAGGAGAGACAGAGGTTTATAGAAAGGAGAGTGGATGATAGTGAGGCAGTAGGTGATAGGGAGAATTAGTGGAAGACAGAGAGGCAAAGAGTGAAAGTGATAGCATTGGGTAACACCAGGGGGGTTGGGATCATTTGGTCTACAGCATGATGGTCGACAGTCATTAGGTTGACACCATTAGGTTGACATGGGAAAAGGTCGGCATGGGTCTAGGTCAACAAGGTTCTAGGTCGAAATGGTTCTAGGTCAAAGAGTCATTAGTTCGACAGGTCGTTAGTTCGACAGGTCGTTAGTTCGACAATGTCTAGGTCGACAGTGAAAAGGTCGACATGGGGTTTTTCACTGTTTATTTTACCTGAATGTAAGCACAGTCTACATGGACACAGTTTAAAGTGCACCGCATCCCCTCGCATCGCTCGCTGCACTTGCAATGCGTCGGGCATGGTGCCTCGCTACGCTCAGCACACTATTTTATTCTCCCATTACACGCCCTAGTGGATGGCATGAAATACCACATGCCGGCACATGTCGGCTCAAAAAACAGTGAAAAACCTTATGTCGACCTTTTAACTGTCGACCTAGACACTGTTGAACTAATGACCTGTCGACCTAGAACCATGTCGATATTTTCCTATGTCGACCTAGACCCATGTCGACCTTCTCTTATGTCGTCCTAATGGTGTCGACCTAATAACTGTCTACCATCATGCTGTAGACCAAATGACCGCATCCTTACCAGGGAATGGGTGACAGGGAGGCAATGTATAATGTAAGGGGATTGGATGATAGGGGGGGAGGAAGTGGGTGATGACAGGGGGAGGTAGCTTGCGTCGTAGACGTTCAAAGGGAGTGAAAGTGGGTAACAGGAGAGAAAAGTGAAAGGGAGCGATAGTTGGAGATGCACAGGCAGTAAGTGAGGGGGAGAGGCAGATGATGTGACATGGAGGCAGTGGGTGACAGAGAAATAATGGGTGAAGTGACATGGAGGCAGTGAGTGACAGGGAGATAATGGATGAAATATAGTCAAACCTGGTGACAATACAACAAAATTGTTTACAGTGATAATACTGGACCGTAAATTTGTTATAAATAGCTCTAGACCAATGCCGCTGTTTTGTTAGGGATTGCTCAAAAAAATCCCAAAATGCAGCACATAGAGAAAAATCAATTCATTAATTGGTACTTGTTTCCTAGCACGGCGCCCATCGCATACCGTATTTAGTGGTGTGCGATGCGATCTTCCCGTTAAATTAACAGTAGTGCTTATACAATGAAATATCGTATAGCAAATGGCATGCGATGCGATTTTTAATTGTGAAAGCACCCATAAATAGGCAATCCCTCCCCCCCCGCTCCCCACCATAATACTCATTACATATTACACTACACGCTTTAATGCCTATGACACATTGTGCTACATGCCGTAATACTAATTACCGTATATACTCGAGTATAAGTCGACCCGAATATAAGCCGAGGCACCTAATTTTACAACAAAAAAACTGGGAAAACTTATTGACTCAAGTGGGACCCTCACTCGAGTATAAGCCGAGGGGGGCTTTTTCAGCATAAAAACTGTTCTGAAAAAGTAGGCTTATACTCGAGTATATATGGTACATATAATACCAAACACCGTAATGCCCATAACAGGTGAGATGAAGGTGTGAGAGGAGGTGAGGTGAAGGTGCATGAGATGTTTAGGTGATGGCATGAGGTGATGGGTGGCGTGACGAGCTGAGGCAATGGTACACGTGAAAAATCCCAGGATTTTTGTGTATGTTTGCAATGGGTATTACTGGCACAGAATAGGATTCCCTCTGGTGTTTGCAGGCCACTCACAACACACATATCTGAAATGCTGCTGGGTAGCACAAGTTGGCACCACTGCCTCAGTACTGGGGTCTTATTATAGATAAATATATATATATATATATATATATATATATATAGATAGATAGATAGATAGATAGATAGATATATCTATATATAAAAATAATCATTTTATATACTTATAATCATTTTAGTAAATTTAGTAAATAATTAGATGTATGGGCGGATGGGTGGATAAATGGTAAATCATTAGATAGCTAGATAGTTGGGTGGGTGAATCTCAATACCTGTAAAAAAAATATGTGGGTGATCCCTCACTCCTTGTGTTATAGTGCAGCTCAGCCAGCAGGGAGTTGTTATCCTTTGGGCCCCACATATTTTTTCACTGAGCGAACTTGGGGGGTTATTCATGTTGACTCGCAAGGCTGCGAATTCGCAGCCTTGCGAGTCCACCAAACCCCGCCCGGCGAACAACCGCCCACCTGCCGCCCCCTCAAAGTGCGGCTTCGCCTGAACAGCTGCGAATGGATGTTTTGCATAAATATCCATTCGCATGGCTCGGGTAACCACCCACATCTTTCGATGGTCACCGACCATCGAATGATGTTTAGCGTGCACGCATATATAAGTGACTTTTCATTTGCGTATATATGCGTGCACGCTGGCGTGGATACGGCCGGGCAGTTGACATCCGGTGATGTCAGCCACCCGCCCCCCACACCCGCGTCACTGCCTCATTTCCATGAGAACGCCCAGCGTTCTCATGGGAACGCCCATGGAACGCTGGGCGTTCCCATATGCTAATGGGGCAGCCCAGCGCCCCCCGCCCATCTCCGCCCCCCCCCCCACACCGGCATGGGTGCGTGCACCCGGCGACCCGAAAGGTCGCCGTGGGTGCACGCACCATACGCCTGCACATGCGCAGATACCCGCCTGTGCATGCGCAGGCGCACAACATCGGTACTGCGTGCGAATGCACGCAGTACCGAACGGATCTGAATCAGGCCTTAAATGTGGATAGACAGATAGATAGGTAGGTAGGTCGATAAATGGGTGGGTGGTTGGATAGGTCAGATAGATAGTGAATCATTAGATAGACAGATAAATGGGTGGGTAAGTACATAAATGGTAAATTATTAGATAGATAGGTGGGTGGGTGAAGCACAATACCTGTAAAAATATACGTGGGTGATCCCTGACTCCTTGTATAATAGTGCAGCTCGGTGGAGCGGTGCTCCACTTTAGAGGAATCAAAGTCCCAAATGTAGAAGAGATGGTTGAAGCAGGCACTCACCACAGGCAAATATGCAAGTTGAAAAGATTTATTCAGATCATGACTGTAGTCAGTCGACGTTTCGGTCCACGACATGGACCTTTGTCAAGACATAAGACATCCAAAGACTGGAAGCACCAGGTAGTGTGACACTACTCCTTGTGACTCCTTGTGTTATAATGCAGCTCAGCCAGCAGGGAGTTGTTATCCTTTGGGACCCACATATTTTTTCACTGAGCACATTATCTGTAGATAGATAGATGGGTAGATAGACAAATGGGTGGTTTGTTGGGTGGGTAGGTGTATAGATAGTGAATCATTAGATATACAGATAAATGGGCGGTTGGGTGGATAAATGTTAAATCATTAGATTGATTGATAGTTGGGTGGGTGGATTTCAATAACTGTAAAAAAATATGTGGGTGATCCCTCACTCCTTGTGTAATAGTGCAGCTCGGCCAGCAGGGAGTTGTTATCCTTTGGGCCCCACATATATTTTCACTGAGCAAACTAAATGTGGATAGACAGATAGATAGGTAGGTAGATAAATGGGAGGGTGGTTGGGTAGGTGGATAGATAGTGAATCATTAGATAGACAGATAAATGGTTGGGTGAGTAGATAAATGGTAAATCATTAGATAGATAGGTGAGTGGGTGAAGCGCAATACCTGTAAAAAAATATGTGGTGATCCCTCACTCCTTGTGTTGTAGTGCAGCTCAGCCAGCAGGGAGTTGTTATCCTTTGGGCCCCACATATTTTTTCACTGAGCACATTATCTTTAGATAGTTAGATAGGTAGGTAGATAAATGGGATGGTGGTTGGGTAGGCGGATAGAAAGTGAATCATTAGATAGACAGATAAATGGGCGGTTGGGTGGATAAATGTTAAATCATTAGATTGATTGATAGTTGGGTGGGTGGATTTCAATAATTGTAAAAAAATATGTGGGTGATCCCTCACTCCTTGTGTAATAGTGCAGCTCGGCCAGCAGGGAGTTGTTATCCTTTGGGCCCCACATATTTTTTCACTGAGCGCATTAACTGTAGATAGATAGATAGATGTATGGATAGATAGATTGATGGAGAGGTAGATAAATGGGTGGGATGTTGGGTGGGTAGGTGTATAGATAGTAAATCATTAGATAGACAGATAAATGGGCGGGTGGTTGGATAAATGGTAAATAATTAGATAGATAGATAGTTGGGTGGGTGAATCTCCATACCTGTAAAAAAAATATGTGGGTGATCCCTCACTCCTTGTTTTATAGTGCAGCTCAGCCAGCAGGGAGTTGTTATCCTTTGGGCCCCACATATTTTTTCACTGAGCGCACTAACTGTAGATAGATAGGTAGGTAGATAAATGGGAGGGTGGTTGGGTAGGTCGGATAGATAGTGAATCATTAGATAGACAGATAAATGGGTGGGTGAGTAGATAAATGGTAAATCATTAGATAGATAGGTGAGTGGGTGAAGCGCAATACCTGTAAAAAAATATGTGGGTGATCCCTTACTCCTTGTGTCATAGTGCAGCTCAGCCAGCAGGAAGTTGTTATCCTTTGGGCCCCTCATATTTTTTCACTGAGCGCATTAACTGTAGATAGATAAATAGATATATGGATAGATAGATAGATGGTTAGGTAGATAAATGGGTGGGATGTTGGGTGGGTAGGTGTATAGCTAGTGAATCATTAGATAGACAGATAAATGGGCGGGTGGGTGGATAAATGGTAAATCATTAGATAGATAGATAGATAGTTGGGTGGGTGAATCTCAATACATGTAAAAAAATATGTGGGTGATCCCTCACTCCTTGTCTTATAGTGCAGCTCAGCCAGCAGGGAGTTGTTATCCTTTGGGCCCCACATATTTTTACACTGAGCACATTATCTGTAGATAGATGGGTAGGTAGATAAATGGGTGGGATGTTGGGTGGGTCTGTGTATAGATAGTGAATCATTAGATAGACAGATAAATGGGTGGGTGGGTGGATAAATGGTAAATCATTAGATAGATAGTTGGGTGGGTGAAGCTCAATACCTGTAAAAAAAAATATGTGGGTGATCCCTCACTTCTTGTGTTATAGTGCAGCTCAGCCAGCAGGGAGTTGCTATCCTTTGGGCCCCTCATTTTTTTTCACTGAGCGCATTAACTGTAGATAGATAAATAGATATATGGATAGATAGATGGTTAGGTAGATAAATGGGTGGGATGTTGGGTGGGTAGGTGTATAGCTAGTGAATTCATTAGATAGACAGATAAATGGGCGGATGGGTGGATAAATGGTAAATCATTATGTAGATAGTTGGGTGGGTGAATCTCAATACCTGTAAAAAAATATGTGGGTGATCCCTCACTCCTTGTGTTATAGTGCAGCTCAGCCAGCAGGGAGTTGTTATCCTTTAGGCTCCACATATTTTTTCACTGAGCACATTATCTGTAGATAGATAGATGGGTAGGTAGACAAATGGGTGGGTTGGTGTATAGAGAGTGAATCATTAGATAGACAGATAAATGGGCGGTTGGGTGGATAAATGTTAAATCATTAGATTGATTGATAGTTGGGTGGGTGGATTTCAATAACTTTAAAAAAATATGTCGGTGATCCTCACTCCTTGTGTAATAGTGCAGCTCGGCCAGCAGGGAGTTGTTATCCTTTGGGCCCCACATATTTTTTCACTGAGCGTATTAACTGTAGATAGATAAATAGATATATGGATAGATAGATAGATAGATGGTTAGGTAGATACATGGATGGGATGTTGGGTGGGTAGGTGTATAGCTAGTGAATTCATTAGATAGACAGATAAATGGGCGGATGGGTGGATAAATGGTAAATCATTATGTAGATAGTTGGGTGGGTGAATCTCAATACCTGTAAAAAAATATGTGGGTGATCCCTCACTCCTTGTGTTATAGTGCAGCTCAGCCAGCAGGGAGTTGTTATCCTTTAGGCTCCACATATTTTTTCACTGAGCACATTATCTGTAGATAGATAGATGGGTAGGTAGACAAATGGGTGGGTTGTTGCGTGGGTAGGTGTATAGAGAGTGAATCATTAGATAGACAGATAAATGGGCGGTTGGGTGGATAAATGTTAAATCATTAGATTGATTGATAGTTGAGTGGGTGGATTTCAATAACTGTAAAAAAATATGTGGGTGATCCTCACTCCTTGTGTAATTATGCAGCTCGGCCAGCAGGGAGTTGTTATCCTTTGGACCCCACATATTTTTTCACTGAGCGTATTAACTGTAGATAGATAAATAGATATATGGATAGATAGATAGATAGATAGATAGATAGATGGTTAGGTAGATAAATGGATGGGATGTTGGGTGGGTAGGTGTATAGATAGTGAATCATTAGATAGACAGATAAATGGGCGGGTGGGTGGATAAATGGTAAATCATTAGATAGATAGATAGATAGATAGTTGGGTGGGTGAATCTCAATACCTGTAATAAAATATGTGGGTGATCCCTCACTCCTTGTGTAATAGTCCAGCTCGGCCAGCAGGGAGTTGTTATCCTTTGGGACCCACATATTTTTTAACTGAGCTCACTAACCGTAGATAGATAGATAGATAGATAGATGGATGTGTAGGCACATGGATAGTAAATCATTGGATAGACAGATAGATTGGGTGGATAGGTAGATAGATGGTAAATTATTAATTAAATAGACAAATTATAGCTAGAATAGTTCATAAAGTAGAGGCATGGATAAAGAGGTGAGGGATCCCTCTAATTTTTCTAAAGCCCCATAAACGCTACTCAAAAAGAAAAGTTATCGCTCAGAATGGCATTTTTGAGCGATCTCTTTTCTTTAAAACAAATCTGTAGTATGTATACTCAATATAGTTAATGATGTGTGCTCCCGCGCATCCTTAACGACCACCCTCCTGCCCCTTCACCTGAACATACAGGTCATCTTTGGCCATATAGCCTATGACCCGCATGTTCAGCAGGTCACTGGGACATCATTGAATGATATCGGTAACTGATTTCTTTCAGTGTGAATAGTGGAACCACAGATATAGTTGACTATATAGATGGTGCCCCTAGACTCCCAGTGTGTACAGGGCTTTAGGGTCAATGTATACTGAGAACATATTATCATGCCTATTTCCATTTTTTAGGTGAGAATTCTCCATAAAACATATGATGAGGTCATAACAGCTGACTACTGCGAAGTGACCTGGACTGCAGAATCCCCTCAAGTCAAAAAACAAAGATTAAGCACAGCAACAGGAGACCGAAGTCAGGTAATTAATGAAAATTAATTACTGATAATATGTTTTTGGTATACATTTGGTCTTCACAAATAGGACTTCTAGCTATGAACTCTTCTATTATTGTACTTTGTGAATACTTAGTGTACAGTTAAATAGATAGAGATAGGTAGAGATAAATAGAAAGAGTAAAAGATAAACTGATACCTTCCTCCACTGTCCGCTAAGGCAGCTTAACGGACATGGGGGTGGGAGGGAAGTCAGTAACCCACTTTTTTTCAGTCAGCAACTTTCTTCCCTTTGTAATGTTGCAGCTTGACCAGCAGGGAGGGTGGGATCCTTAATTGGGTAGGTAGGTAGATAGTAAATCATGAAATAGAAAATGGCTAGGTGGTTGAAGCGCAATATCTGTAAAAGATATGTGGGTGATCCCTCACTCCTTTTGTAAAAGTACTGCTCGGCCAGCAGGGAATTGTTCTCCTTTGGGACCCCTTTTTTTTTACTGAGCACATTAACTGTAGATAGATAGATGGTTAGGTAAAAATTGGGTGGGTGGTTAGGTGGATATATAGTGAATAATTAGATAGATATATGGGTGGGTGGGTAGATAAATGATAAATCATTAGATAGTTTGGTGGGTAGGTGAAGCTCAATACCTGTAAAAAAAAATATGTGGGTGATCCCTCACTCCTTGTGTTATAGTGCAGCTCAGCCAGCAGGGAGTTGTTATCCTTTGGGCCCCACATATTTTTTCACTGAGCGCACTAACTGTAGATAGATAGATAGGTAGGTAGATAAATGGAAGGGTGGTTGGGTAGGTTGGATAGATAGTGAATCATTAGACAGACAGACAGATAAATGGGTGGGTGAGTAGATAAATGGTAAATCATTAGATAGGTGAGTGGGTGAAGCGCAATACCTGTACAAAAATATGTGGGTGATCCCTCACTCCTTGTGTTATAGTGCAGCTCAGCCAGCAGGGAGTTGTTATCCTTTAGGCCCCACATATTTTTTCACTGAGCACATTATCTGTAGATAGATAGATAGATGGGTAGGTAGACAAATGGGTGGGTTGTTGGGTGGGTAGGTGTATAGATAGTGAATCATTAGATAGACAGACAAATGGGTGGGTGGGTGGATAAATGGTAAATCATTAGATAGATAGATAGTTGGGTGGGTGAAGCTCATTACCTGTAAAAAAATATGTGGGTGATCCCTCACTCCTTGTGTTATAGTGCAGCTTAGCCAGCAGGGAGTTGTTATCCTTTGGGCCTCACATATTTTTTCACTGAGCGCATTAACTGTAGACAGATAAATAGATATATGGATAGATAGACAGATGTTAGGTAGATAAATGGGTGGGATGTTGGGTGGGTAGGTCGGATAGATAGTGAATCATTAGATAGACAAACAAATGGGTGGGTTTGTGGATAAATGGTAAATCGTTAGATAGATAGGTGAGTGGGTGAAGCGCAATACCTTTAAAAAAATATGTGGGTGATCCCTCACTCCTTGTGTTATAGTGCAGCTTAGCCAGCAGGGAGTTGTTATCCTTTGGGCCCCACATATTTTTTCACTGAGCGCATTAACTGTAGATAGATAGATAGATATATGGATAGATAGATGGTTAGGTAGATAAATGGGTGGGATGTTGGGTGGGTAGGTGTATAGATAGTGAATCATTAGATAGACAGATAGATGGGTGGGTGGGTGGATAAATGGTAAATCATTAGATAGATAGTTGGGTGGGTGAATCTCAATACCTGTAAAAAAATATGTGGGTGATCCCTCACTCCTTGTGTTATAGTGCAGCTCAGCCAGCAGGGAGTTGTTATCCTTTAGGCCCCACATATTTTTTCACTGAGCGCACTAGCTGTAGATAGATAGATAGGTAGGTAGATAAATGGGAGGGTGGTTGGGTAGGCGGATAGATAGTGAATCATTAGATAGACAGATAAATGGGTGGGTGGGTAGATAAAAGGTAAATTATTAGATAGATAGATAGGTGGGTGGGTGAAGCTCAATACCTGTAAAAAAAAATATGTGGGTGATCCCTCACTTCTTGTGTTATAGTGCAGCTCAGCCAGCAGGGAGTTGCTATCCTTTGGGCCCCTCATTTTTTTTCACTGAGCGCATTAACTGTAGATAGATAAATAGATATATGGATAGATAGATGGTTAGGTAGATAAATGGGTGGGATGTTGGGTGGGTAGGTGTATAGCTAGTGAATTCATTAGATAGACAGATAAATGGGCGGATGGGTGGATAAATGGTAAATCATTATGTAGATAGTTGGGTGGGTGAATCTCAATACCTGTAAAAAAATATGTGGGTGATCCCTCACTCCTTGTGTTATAGTGCAGCTCAGCCAGCAGGGAGTTGTTATCCTTTAGGCTCCACATGTTTTTTCACTGAGCACATTATCTGTAGATAGATAGATGGGTAGGTAGACAAATGGGTGGGTTGGTGTATAGAGAGTGAATCATTAGATAGACAGATAAATGGGCGGTTGGGTGGATAAATGTTAAATCATTAGATTGATTGATAGTTGGGTGGGTGGATTTCAATAACTTTAAAAAAATATGTCGGTGATCCTCACTCCTTGTGTAATAGTGCAGCTCGGCCAGCAGGGAGTTGTTATCCTTTGGGCCCCACATATTTTTTCACTGAGCGTATTAACTGTAGATAGATAAATAGATATATGGATAGATAGATAGATGGTTAGGTAGATACATGGATGGGATGTTGGGTGGGTAGGTGTATAGCTAGTGAATTCATTAGATAGACAGATAAATGGGCGGATGGGTGGATAAATGGTAAATCATTATGTAGATAGTTGGGTGGGTGAATCTCAATACCTGTAAAAAAATATGTGGGTGATCCCTCACTCCTTGTGTTATAGTGCAGCTCAGCCAGCAGGGAGTTGTTATCCTTTAGGCTCCACATATTTTTTCACTGAGCACATTATCTGTAGATAGATAGATGGGTAGGTAGACAAATGGGTGGGTTGTTGCGTGGGTAGGTGTATAGAGAGTGAATCATTAGATAGACAGATAAATGGGCGGTTGGGTGGATAAATGTTAAATCATTAGATTGATTGATAGTTGAGTGGGTGGATTTCAATAACTGTAAAAAAATATGTGGGTGATCCTCACTCCTTGTGTAATTATGCAGCTCGGCCAGCAGGGAGTTGTTATCCTTTGGACCCCACATATTTTTTCACTGAGCGTATTAACTGTAGATAGATAAATAGATATATGGATAGATAGATAGATAGATAGATAGATGGTTAGGTAGATAAATGGATGGGATGTTGGGTGGGTAGGTGTATAGATAGTGAATCATTAGATAGACAGATAAATGGGCGGGTGGGTGGATAAATGGTAAATCATTAGATAGATAGATAGATAGATAGTTGGGTGGGTGAATCTCAATACCTGTAATAAAATATGTTTATGATCCCTCACTCCTTGTGTAATAGTGCAGCTCGGCCAGCAGGGAGTTGTTATCCTTTGGGACCCACATATTTTTTAACTGAGCTCACTAACCGTAGATAGATAGATAGATAGATGGATGTGTAGGCACATGGATAGTAAATCATTGGATAGACAGATAGATTGGGTGGATAGGTAGATAGATGGTAAATTATTAATTAAATAGACAAATTATAGCTAGAATAGTTCATAAAGTAGAGGCATGGATAAAGAGGTGAGGGATCCCTCTAATTTTTCTAAAGCCCCATAAACGCTACTCAAAAAGAAAAGTTATCGCTCAGAATGGCATTTTTGAGCGATCTCTTTTCTTTAAAACAAATCTGTAGTATGTATACTCAATATAGTTAATGATGTGTGCTCCCGCGCATCCTTAACGACCACCCTCCTGCCCCTTCACCTGAACATACAGGTCATCTTTGGCCATATAGCCTATGACCCGCATGTTCAGCAGGTCACTGGGACATCATTGAATGATATCGGTAACTGATTTTTTTCAGTGTGAATAGTGGAACCACAGATATAGTTGACTATATAGATGGTGCCCCTAGACTCCCAGTGTGTACAGGGCTTTAGGGTCAATGTATACTGAGAACATATTATCATGCCTATTTCCATTTTTTAGGTGAAAATTCTCCATAAAACATATGATGAGGTCATAACAGCTGACTACTGCGAAGTGACCTGGACTGCAGAATCCCCTCAAGTCAAAAAACAAAGATTAAGCACAGCAACAGGAGACCGAAGTCAGGTAATTAATGAAAATTAATTACTGATAATATGTTTTTGGTATACATTTGGTCTTCACAAATAGGACTTCTAGCTATGAACTCTTCTATTATTGTACTTTGTGAATACTTAGTGTACAGTTAAATAGATAGAGATAGGTAGAGATAAATAGAAAGAGTAAAAGATAAACTGATACCTTCCTCCACTGTCCGCTAAGGCAGCTTAACGGACATGGGGGTGGGAGGGAAGTCAGTAACCCACTTTTTTTCAGTCAGCAACTTTCTTCCCTTTGTAATGTTGCAGCTTGACCAGCAGGGAGGGTGGGATCCTTAATTGGGTAGGTAGGTAGATGGTAAATCATGAAATAGAAAATGGCTAGGTGGTTGAAGCGCAATATCTGTAAAAGATATGTGGGTGATCCCTCACTCCTTTTGTAAAAGTACTGCTCGGCCAGCAGGGAATTGTTCTCCTTTGGGACCCCTTTTTTTTTACTGAGCACATTAACTGTAGATAGATAGATGGTTAGGTAAAAATTGGGTGGGTGGGTGGTTAGGTGGATATATAGTGAATAATTAGATAGATATATGGGTGGGTGGGTAGATAAATGATAAATCATTAGATAGTTTGGTGGGTAGGTGAAGCTCAATACCTGTAAAAAAAAATATGTGGGTGATCCCTCACTCCTTGTGTTATAGTGCAGCTCAGCCAGCAGGGAGTTGTTATCCTTTGGGCCCCACATATTTTTTCACTGAGCGCACTAACTGTAGATAGATAGATAGGTAGGTAGATAAATGGAAGGGTGGTTGGATAGGTTGGATAGATAGTGAATCATTAGACAGACAGACAGATAAATGGGTGGGTGAGTAGATAAATGGTAAATCATTAGATAGGTGAGTGGGTGAAGCGCAATACCTGTACAAAAATATGTGGGTGATCCCTCACTCCTTGTGTTATAGTGCAGCTCAGCCAGCAGGGAGTTGTTATCCTTTAGGCCCCACATATTTTTTCACTGAGCACATTATCTGTAGATAGATAGATGGGTAGGTAGACAAATGGGTGGGTTGTTGGGTGGGTAGGTGTATAGATAGTGAATCATTAGATAGACAGACAAATGGGTGGGTGGGTGGATAAATGGTAAATCATTAGATAGATAGATAGTTGGGTGGGTGAAGCTCATTACCTGTAAAAAAATATGTGGGTGATCCCTCACTCCTTGTGTTATAGTGCAGCTTAGCCAGCAGGGAGTTGTTATCCTTTGGGCCTCACATATTTTTTCACTGAGCGCATTAACTGTAGACAGATAAATAGATATATGGATAGATAGACAGATGTTAGGTAGATAAATGGGTGGGATGTTGGGTGGGTAGGTCGGATAGATAGTGAATCATTAGATAGACAGACAAATGGGTGGGTTTGTGGATAAATGGTAAATCGTTAGATAGATAGGTGAGTGGGTGAAGCGCAATACCTTTAAAAAAAATGTGGGTGATCCCTCACTCCTTGTGTTATAGTGCAGCTTAGCCAGCAGGGAGTTGTTATCCTTTGGGCCCCACATATTTTTTCACTGAGCGCATTAACTGTAGATAGATAGATAGATATATGGATAGATAGATGGTTAGGTAGATAAATGGGTGGGATGTTGGGTGGGTAGGTGTATAGATAGTGAATCATTAGATAGACAGATAAATGGGTGGGTGGGTGGATAAATGGTAAATCATTAGATAGATAGTTGGGTGGGTGAATCTCAATACCTGTAAAAAATATGTGGGTGATCCCTCACTCCTTGTGTTATAGTGCAGCTCAGCCAGCAGGGAGTTGTTATCCTTTGGGCCCCACATATTTTTTCACTGAGCGCACTAACTGTAGATAGATAGATAGGTAGGTAGAGAAATGGGAGGGTGGTTGGGTAGATAGATGGGTGGGATAGATAGATGGATAGATAGATGTTTAGGTAGATAAATGGGTAGGATGTTGAATGGGTAGGTGTATAGATAGTGAATTATGAGATAGACAGATAAATGGGCGGGTGGGTGGATAAATGGCAAATCATTATATAGATAGATAGTTGGGTGGGTGAATCTCAATACCTGTAAAAAAATATGTGGGTGATCCCTCACTCCTTGTGTAATAGTGCAGCTCGGCCAGCAGGGAGTTGTTATCCTTTGGGCCCCACATATTTTTTCACTGAGCGCACTAACTGTAGATAGATAATGTAGATAGGTAGGTTGATAACTGGGAGGGTGGTTGGGTAGGTTGGATAGATAGTGAATCATTAGATAGACAGACAGATAAATGGGTGGGTGAGTAGATAAATGGTAAATCATTAGATAGATAGGTGAGTGGGTGAAGCGCAATACCTGTAAAAAAATATGTGGGTGATCCCTCACTCCTTGTTTTATAGTGCAGCTCAGCCAGCAGGGAGTTGTTATCCTTTAGGCCCCACATATTTTTTCACTGAGCACATTATCTGTAGATAGATAGATGGGTAGGTAGACAAATGGGTGGGTTGTTGGGTGGGTAGGTGTATAGATAGTGAATCATTAGATAGACAGACAAATGGGCGGGTGGGTGGATAAATGGTAAATCATTAGATAGATAGATAGTTGGGTGGGTGAAGCTCATTACCTGTAAAAAAATATGTGGGTGATCCCTCACTCCTTGTGTTATAGTGCAGCTTAGCCAGCAGGGAGTTGTTATCCTTTGGGCCTCACATATTTTTTCACTGAGCGCATTAACTGTAGACAGATAAATAGATATATGGATAGATAGACAGATGTTAGGTAGATAAATGGGTGGGATGTTGGGTGGGTAGGTCGGATAGATAGTGAATCATTAGATAGACAGACAAATGGGTGGGTGTGTGGATAAATGGTAAATCGTTAGATAGATAGGTGAGTGGGTGAAGCGCAATACCTATAAAAGAATGTGTGGGTGATCCCTCACTCCTTGTGTAATAGTGCAGCTTGGCCAGCAGGGAGTTGTTATCCTTTGGGACCCACATATTATTTTCACTGAGCACATTAACTGTAGATAGATAGATAGATGTTTAGGTATATAAATGGGTAGGTGTGTGGTTGGGTAGGCGGATAGATAGTGAATCATTAGATAGACAGATAAGTGGGTGGGAGGGTAGCTAAATGGTAAATTATTAGATAGGTGGGTGGGTGGGTGAAGCGCAATACCTGTAAAAAAAATATGTGGGTGATCCCTCACTGCTTGTGTAATAGTGCAGCTTGGCCAGCAGGGAGTTGTTATCCTTTGGGCCCCACATGTTTTTTCACTGAGCGCACTAACTGTAGATAGATAATGTAGATAGGTAGGTTGATAACTGGGAGGGTGGTTGGGTAGGTTGGATAGATAGTGAATCATTAGATAGACAGACAGATAAATGGGTGGGTGAGTAGATAAATGGTAAATCATTAGATAGATAGGTGAGTGGGTGAAGCGCAATACCTGTAAAAAAATATGTGGGTGATCCCTCACTCCTTGTGTTATAGTGCAGCTCAGCCAGCAGGGAGTTGTTATCCTTTAGGCCCCACATATTTTTTCAATGAGCACATTATCTGTAGATAGATAGATGGGTAGGTAGACAAATGGGTGGGTTGTTGGGTGGGTAGGTGTATAGATAGTGAATCATTAGATAGACAGACAAATGGGCGGGTGGGTGGATAAATGGTAAATCATTAGATAGATAGATAGTTGGGTGTGTGAAGCTCATTACCTGTAAAAAAATATGTGGGTGATCCCTCACTCCTTGTGTTATAGTGCAGCTTAGCCAGCAGGGAGTTGTTATCCTTTGGGCCTCACATATTTTTTCACTGAGCGCATTAACTGTAGACAGATAAATAGATATATGGATAGATAGACAGATGTTAGGTAGATAAATGGGTGGGATGTTGGGTGGGTAGGTCGGATAGATAGTGAATCATTAGATAGACAGACAAATGGGTGGGTGTGCGGATAAATGGTAAATCGTTAGATAGATAGGTGAGTGGGTAAAGCGCAATACCTTTAAAAAAATATGTGGGTGATCCCTCACTCCTTGTGTTATAGTGCAGCTTAGCTAGCAGGGAGTTGTTATCCTTTGGGCCCCACATATTTTTTCACTGAGCGCATTAACTGTAGATAGATAGATAGATATTGTGAGGATACGGGATTCGTCAATCACTCAGACACCGAGCAGAGGAAACCAAAATATGGTTTATTTTTATCACAGCACACACATGTAGATAAAGACAGGAACCAGAGGCAAATGTAGCATATAAACGTTATCGGGTAGCAGTCCAAAAATGGCAGTCCTTGTAGCAGCCGTTCCAAAGCACAAAACTATCACTCCTCCACACAGCAGTGATAGCAGATAAGTCCACACGATACCCAGACAGAGCATCACCTCTTAGTCCAGGACAGTCCATAAAAATCTCCCTCCTGGCTTGTGTGCCAGTCATTTTTAAAAACTTCTAAATTCCCACGTGTCTCCATACCATCAGTGGGCTTGCACTCAATCTCTATTGGTGGATTCAAGTCAGGTTTATCCCCCCTCCCAGGTACTGCTGCTGCCCCCCCCCCCTGCTGGGTCAGGCCCCAGAAAGTCTGGAAGTGGCCAGAGATATGCAGAGCAGTGTCAACACAAGATACAAAACACAGTCTGATTACATTATGTCCTGATTACCCCCTGTGAACATTTCCTGTTGATAGCAGGGGAATTGGATCACCCCCTGTGAAGATTGTCCCTCAGCTACCACCCTCCTGTGATAGCAGGAACAAAAGTATGGTAATTGGACATAACCTTTTGGTGAATTCTTTCCTGGGTATTTCCTGTCAGACCATATTTGGGCAAGAGCGATCTGATCTGGAAATACACGCAGCTATGGGGAATATAGACATACATAGAGAACAATAGGGTACCGACGGACTAAAAAGTACATTAATCACTACACCTACTAAAATATAATAATTACAGATTTACAGTGAGTCTGATAACCTCACATTCCTTCCCCTACTATTTTAGTCCCGGTACCAAGTTGTTCAGGAACCAATAACAACCTGTAGTGGGATGCAGAGCAGAGAATCTGAGGTTTGGATGGACCACCTGAGTCCCACAGAGTGACATCATACCAAACCCATCTTGGAAGAGGCGGCTGGTTTGCAGAATCAGCAAGGGCAATATCACAATATAAGTTATGCATGTTAACTAACAAGTGAGTTAGCAATTCCCCGTCTTCAAATGTTGGGTACCCCCCCTCTGCAACATCGTAAACTTTCACACCGGGCACACCTATAGGGTGTGCTAATACTTTTGCCTCTGGCACAATGGGGCAGGGAGCAGTTTCCACCTCCCCCTCTTTCCCAAGGAACATCTGCCAAACGGCAGCCCAATATCGGAGCTCTGGCCCTGGCACTTCCGCCACTCTGTCAAGTCCTTTCCCCCTCAAACCCACACTAGGGGCATGGCAAATTTCAGTACAGCATTTGGTCTCAATGCCCAGGGCTGAGAAGGGACCCTCCATCAGGAACAATTTCGCTGGTGGCTGCAGGGCAGGCTGGTCCAAGGCCAGTCCTACCCCCTCAAAAGCCTGGGTCTCACCTGCCGCTTCCTCTGCGCAGTCCTCAGTCTCCCGGATAACCACCTTCCCCAGCTGAATATGCTGGGCAGCCTGAAGCACGACATCATCTGCGACTGGTATGCTTGTGGCCTGGATGTTGTCATATACTCCTCTAACCACGGTGATCTCCTCCTGGACGCAGTCCTCATAGATCCCCTGGCAGCAGGTTAATAATTCTGCATCTCCCACCTCAGCAAAAGGGAAGCTGTAGTGCAGCTCCTCCCGGGGTGCCTGGCTCAGAGGCCTCACTTCCTTCACGTTGGGGATAACCTCCCCCTGCAGAGAACACTGAGCAGCTTCCTCCCTAGGATGGGGGAGAAGCAGTTGCAAACGGTGCCTTTCATCATGCCCGCTACGACACTGATCTTGCCATGCTGGGGTATCCAGGAGCCCGCGATCAATCACCTCTTCCTCTGCCACCACGAAGCACTCCTCCAGACACTGCAATTGTTCCCACACACTCAACTGTGCACCGAAATGGAGGATCCATGCCCGATAATCAGCAAATGCATTTGTAGGATCTCCCTGATCGTGAAGGATCTGCTGAAGGATTTCCCCGCGAGTGCAGGATTGGATGGGTATACCTCGCAGCTGACATTCTGCTATCAGCTCCTCCATACTCATTTCTTCAAGGACAGTTAGGGGCCCCCCTGACAACGACCCTTCTCTTGCGGTAACAATTAATTCCGTGGCAGACCCCTCGGTTGTCTGCCCAGATTGCAGTAGCCCCCTTCTAGACCTTTCCTCTGGTTCTATCTGGGGCCTCAATTTATTCTGGACTTGTCCTTCAGCCTCAGAATATTGTCCTCTTTGTAGCATCTGGGTAACTGTAGCAATCACTTCCTCTGTAAATTCTACAAACTCTGGCTCCCCCAGCAGATTCCACGAGGTGGCCTCACCTTTACAGTGCAGGAATGCATCCCCCAGGTAACACAACTTGTCCTGTATGCTGGATACTCTCCACCCGCTGATCATCTGCTGAGCTTCTTCCCAGTACTCCCAGATATACTGCATTTTTCTGACAATAAATAACAGATCCGGCTTCCCAGCCTGCCGATACACTGAAGAACCTCCATCCCTGAGCTCCTCTGCTCTAGGGGTCTTGAGGCATCGATTTTCTTTCCTTGGAAACATTTTCCCTTTCACAGGAATGACACCTGCTCACTTGCTGAACATCACCTTATTGCATTTTCCGTTTCCTTACATATGGTCTGATCCTCTGTTCTCTGTGCTTTCTGTGCTCGATGGTTGGTGTCTGAATGATCCCACTGTCGCTGCCGCCAAATGTGAGGATACGGGACTCGTCAATCACTCAGACACCGAGCAGAGGAAACCAAAATATGGTTTATTTTTATCACAGCACACACATGTAGATAAAGACAGGAACCAGAGGCAAATGTAGCATATAAACGTTATCGGGTAGCAGTCCCAAAATGGCAGTCCTTGTAGCAGCCGTTCCAAAGCACAAAACTATCACTCCTCCACACAGCAGTGATAGCAGATAAGTCCACACGATACCCAGACAGAGCATCACCTCTTAGTCCAGGACAGTCCATAAAAATCTCCCTCCTGGCTTGTGTGCCAGTCATTTTTAAAAACTTCTAAATTCCCACGTGTCTCCATACCATCAGTGGGCTTGCACTCAATCTCTATTGGTGGATTCAAGTCAGGTTTATCCCCACTCCCAGGTACTGCTGCTCCCCCCCCCCCTGCTGGGTCAGGCCCCAGAAAGTCTGGAAGTGGCCAGAGATATGCAGAGCAGTGTCAACACAAGATACAAAACACAGTCTGATTACATTATGTCCTGATTACCCCCTGTGAACATTTCCTGTTGATAGCAGGGGAATTGGATCACCCCCTGTGAAGATTGTCTCTCAGCTACCACCCTCCTGTGATAGCAGGAACAAAAGTATGGTAATTGGACATAACCTTTTGGTGAATTCTTTCCTGGGTATTTCCTGTCAGACCATATTTGGGCAAGAGCGATCTGATCTGGAAATACACGCAGCTATGGGGAATATAGACATACATAGAGAACAATAGGGTACCGACGGACTAAAAAGTACATTAATCACTACACCTACTAAAATATAATAATTACAGATTTACAGCGAGTCTGATAACCTCACAGATATATGGATAGATAGATAGATGGTTAGGTAGATAAATGGGTGGGATGTTGGGTGGGTAGGTGTATAGATAGTAAATCATTAGATAGACAGATAAATGGGTGGGTGGGTGGATAAATGGTAAATCATTAGATAGATAGTTGGGTGGGTGAATCTCAATACCTGTAAAAAAATATGTGGGTGATCCCTCACTCCTTGTGTTATAGTGCAGCTCAGCCAGCAGGGAGTTGTTATCCTTTGGGCCCCACATATTTTTTCACTGAGCGCACTAACTGTAGATAGATAGATAGGTAGGTAGATAAATGGGAGGGTGGTTGGGTAGGCGGATAGATAGTGAATCATTAGATAGACAGATAAATGGGTGGGTGGGTAGATAAAAGGTAAATTATTAGATAGATAGGTGGGTGGGTGAAGCTCAATACCTGTAAAAAAAATATGTGGGTAATCCCTCACTTCTTGTGTTATAGTGCAGCTCAGCCAGCAGGGAGTTGCTATCCTTTGGGCCCCTCAATTTTTTTCACTGAGCGCATTAACTGTAGATAGATAGATGGGTAGGTAGACAAATGGGTGGGTTGTTGGGTGGGTAGGTGTATAGAGAGTGAATCATTAGATAGACAGATAAATGGGCGGTTGGGTGGATAAATGTTAAATTATTAGATTGATTGATAGTTGGGTGGTTGGATTTCAATAACTGTAAAAAAATATGTCGGTGATCCTCACTCCTTGTGTAATAGTGCAGCTCGGCCAGCAGGGAGTTGTTATCCTTTGGGCCCCACATATTTTTTCACTGAGCGTATTAACTGTAGATAGATAAATAGATATATGGATAGATAGATAGATGGTTAGGTAGATAAATGGATGGGATGTTGGGTGGGTAGGTGTATAGATAGTGAATCATTAGATAGACAGATAAATGGGCGGGTGGGTGGATAAATGGTAAATCATTAGATAGATAGATAGATAGATAGTTGGGTGGGTGAATCTCAATACCTTTCATAAAATATGTGGGTGATCCCTCACTCCTTGTGTAATAGTGCAGCTCGGCCAGCAGGGAGTTGTTATCCTTTGGCACCCACATATTTTTTTCAATGAGCGAATTAATTTTAGATAGACAGATAGATAGATAGATGGATGGATGGATAGATGGATGGATGGGTGGATAGATAGATATATGGATAGATAGATGGGTAGGTAGATAAATGGGAGGGTGGTTGGGTAGGTGGATAGATAGTGAATCATTAGATAGACAGATAAATGGGTGGGTAGATATATGTTAAATCATTAGATAGATAGGTGGGTGGTAGAAGTGCAATAGCTGTAAAAATATATTTGGGTGATCCCTCACTCCTTGTGTAATAGTGCAGCTCGGCCAGCAGGGAGTTGTTATCCTTTGGGACCCACATATTTTTTAACTGAGCGCACTAACCGTAGATAGATAGATAGATGGATGTGTAGGCACATGGATAGTAAATCATTGGATAGACAGATAGATTGGGTGGATAGGTAGATAGATGGTAAATTATTAATTAAATAGACAAATCATAGCTAGAATAGTTCATAAAGTAGAGGCATGGATAAAGAGGTGAGGGATCCCTCTCATTTTTCTAAAGCCCCATAAATGCTACTCAAAATGAAAAGTTATCGCTCAGAATGGCATTTTTGAGCGATCTCTTTTCTTTAAAACAAATCTGTAGTATGTATACTCAATATAGTTAATGATGTGTGCTCCCGCGCATCCTTAACGACCACCCTCCTGCCCCTTCACCTGAACATACAGGTCATCTTTGGCCATATAGCCTATGACCCGCATGTTCAGCAGGTCACTGGGACATCATTGAATGATATCGGTAACTGATTTCTTTCAGTGTGAATAGTGGAACCACAGATATAGTTGACTATATAGATGGTGCCCCTAGACTCCCAGTGTGTACAGGGCTTTAGGGTCAATGTATACTGAGAACATATTATCATGCCTAATTCCATTTTTTAGGTAAGAATTCTCCATAAAACATATGATGAGGTCATAACAGCTGACTACTGCGAAGTGACCTGGACTGCAGAATCCTCCTCAAGTCAAAAAACAAAGATTAAGCACAGCAACAGGAGACCAAAGTCAGGTAATTAATGAAAATTAATTACTGATAATATGTTTTTGGTATACATTTGGTCTTCACAAATAGGACTTCTAGCTATGAACTCTTCTATTATTGTACTTTGTGATTACTTAGTGTATAGTTAAATAGATAGAGATAGGTAGAGATAAATAGAAAGAGTAAAAGATAAACTGATACCTTCCTCCACTGTCCGCTAAGGCAGCTTAACGGACATGGGGGTGGGAGGGAAGTCAGTAACCCACTTTTTTTCAGTCAGCAACTTTCTTCCCTTTGTAATGTAGCAGTTTGACCAGCAGGGAGGGTGGGATCCTTAATTGGGTAGGTAGGTAGATGGTAAATCATGAAATAGAAAATGGCTAGGTGGTTGAAGCGCAATATCTGTAAAAGATATGTGGGTGATCCCTCACTCCTTGTGTAAAAGTACTGCTCGGCCAGCAGGGAATTGTTATCCTTTTGGACCCCTTTTTTTTTACTGAGCACATTAACTGTAGATAGATAGATAGATAGATGGTTAGGTAAAAATTGGGTGGGTGGGTGGTTAGGTGGATATATAGTGAATAATTAGATAGATATATGGGTGGGTGGGTAGATAAATGATAAATCATTAGATAGTTTGGTGGGTAGGTGAAGCTCAATACCTGTAAAAAAAATATGTGGGTGATCCCTCACTCCTTGTGTTATAGTGCAGCTCAGCCAGCAGGGAGTTGTTATCCTTTGGGCCCCACATATTTTTTCACTGAGCGCATTAACTGTAGATAGATAGATAGATAGATAGATGGATAGATGTTTAGGTAGATAAATGGGTGGGATGTTGAATGGGTAGGTGTATAGATAGTGAATTATGAGATAGACAGATAAATGGGCGGGTGGGTGGATAAATGGCAAATCATTATATAGATAGATAGTTGGGTGGGTGAATCTCAATACCTGTAAAAAAATATGTGGGTGATCCCTCACTCCTTGTGTAATAGTGCAGCTCGGCCAGCAGGGAGTTGTTATCCTTTGGGCCCCACATATTTTTTCACTGAGCGCACTAACTGTAGATAGATAATGTAGATAGGTAGGTTGATAACTGGGAGGGTGGTTGGGTAGGTTGGATAGTGAATCATTAGATGGACAGACAGATAAATGGGTGGGTGAGTAGATAAATGGTAAATCATTAGATAGATAGGTGAGTGGGTGAAGCGCAAAACCTGTAAAAAAATATGTGGGTGATCCCTCACTCCTTGTGTTATAGTGCAGCTCAGCCAGCAGGGAGTTGTTATCCTTTGGGCTCCACATATTTTTTCACTGAGCAATCTAAATGTGGATAGACAGATAGATAGATAGGTAGGTAGATTAATGGGAGGGTGGTTGGATAGGTCGGATAGATAGTGTATCATTAGATAGACAGATAAATGGGTGGGTAAGTAGATAAATGGTACATCATTAGATAGATAGCGTGGGTGAAGCGCAATACCTTTAAAAAAATATGTGGGTGATCCCTCACTCCTTGTGTTATAGTGCAGCTCAGCCAGCACGGAGTTGTTATCCTTTGGGCCCCACATATTTTTTCACTGAGCACATTATCTGTAGATAGATAGATGGGTAGGTAGACAAACGGGTGGGTTGTTGGGTGGGTAGGTGTATAGATAGTGAATCATTAGATAGACAGATAAATGGGCGGTTGGGTGGATAAATGTTAAATCATTAGATTAATTGATGGTTGGGTGGGTGGATATCAATAACTGTAAAAAAATATGTGGGTGATCCCTCACTCCTTGTGTAATAGTGCAGCTCAGCCAGCAGGGAGTTGTTATCCTTTGGGCCCCACATATTTTTTCACTGAGCACATTATCTGTAGATAGATAGATGGATAGGTAGACAAATGGGTGGGTTGTTGGGTGGGTAGGTGTACAGATAGTAAATCATAAGATAGACAGATAAATGTTAAATCATTAGATTGATTGATTGATAGTTGGGTGGGTGGATTTCAATAACTGTAAAAAAATATGTGGGTGATCACTCACTCCTTGTGTTATAGTGCAGCTCGGCCAGCAGGGAGTTGTTATCCTTTGGGCCCCACATATTTTTTCACTGAGCGCATTAACTGTAGATAGATAGATAGATAGATAGATAGATAGATAGATTGATAGATAGATAGATATATGGATAGTTAGATAGATAGATGGTTAGGTAGATAAATGGGTGGGATGTTGGGTGGGTAGGTGTATAGATAGTGAATCATTAGATAGACAGATAAATGGGCGGGTGGGTGGATAAATGGTAAATCATTAGATAGATAGTTGGGTGGGTGAATCTCAATACCTGTAAAAAAATATGTGGGTGATCCCTCACTCCTTGTGTTATAGTGCAGCTCAGCCAGCAGGGAGTTGTTATCCTTTGGGCCCCACATATTTTTTCACTGAGTGCACTAACTGTAGATAGATAGATAGTTAGGTAGATAAATGGGAGTGCGGTTGGGTAGGCGGATAGATATTGAATCATTAAATTGACAGATAAATGGGTGGGTGGGTAGATAAAAGGTAAATTATTAGATAGATAGGTGGGTGGGTGAAGCTCAATACCTGTAAAAAAAATATGTGGGTGATCCCTCACTTCTTGTGTTATAGTGCAGCTCAGCCAGCAGGGAGTTGTTATCCTTTGGGCCCCTCATATTTTTTCACTGAGCGCATGAACTGTAGATAGATAAATAGATATATGGATAGATAGATAGATGGTTAGGTAGATAAATGGGTGGGATGTTGGGTGGGTAGGTGTATAGCTAGTGAATTCATTAGATAGACAGATAAATGGGCGGATGGGTGGATAAATGGTAAATCATTATGTAGATATTTGGGTGGGTGAATCTCAATACCTGTAAAAAAATATGTGGGTGTTCCCTCACTCCTTGTGTTATAGTGCAGCTCAGCCAGCAGGGAGTTGTTATCCTTTAGGCTCCACATATTTTTTCACTGAGCACATTATCTGTAGATAGTTAGATGGGTAGGTAGACAAATGGGTGGGTTGTTGGGTGGGTAGGTGTATAGAGAGTGAATCATTAGATAGACAGATAAATGTGCGGTTGGGTGGATAAATGTTAAATCATTAGATTGATTGATAGTTGGGTGGGTAGATTTCAATAACTGTAAAAAAATATGTGGGTGATCCTCACTCCTTGTGTAATATTGCAGCTCGGCCAGCAGGGAGTTGTTATCCTTTTGGCCCCACATATTTTTTTACTGAGCGTATTAACTGTAGATAGATAAATATATATATGGATAGATAGATAGATAGTTGGTTAGGTAGATAAATGGATGGGATGTTGGGTGGGTAGGTGTATAGCTAGTGAATTCATTAGATAGACAGATAAATGGGCGGATGGGTGGATAAATGGTAAATCATTATGTAGATAGTTGGGTGGGTGAATCTCAATACCTGTAAAAAAATATGTGTGTTATCCCTCACTCCTTGTGTTATAGTGCAGCTCAGCCAGCAGGGAGTTGTTATCCTTTAGGCTCCACATATTTTTTCACTGAGCACATTATCTGTAGATAGATAGATGGGTAGGTAGACAAATGGGTGGGTTGTTGGGTGGGTAGGTGTATAGAGAGTGAATCATTAGATAGACAGATAAATGGGCGGTTGGGTGGATAAATGTTAAATCATTAGATTGATTGATAGTTGGGTGGGTGGATTTCAATAACTGTAAAAAAATATGTGGGTGATCCTCACTCCTTGTGTAATAGTGCAGCTCGGCCAGCAGGGAGTTGTTATCCTTTGGGCCCCACATATTTTTTCACTGAGCGTATTAACTGTAGATAGATAGATAGATATATGGATAGATAGATGGTTAGGTAGATAAATGGAAGGGATGTTGGGTGGGTAGGTGTATAGATAGTGAATCATTAGATAGACAGATAAATGGGCGGGTGGGTGGATAAATGGTAAATCATTAGATAGATAGATAAATAGATAGATAGATAGTTGGGTGGGTGAATCTCAATACCTGTAATAAAATATGTGGGCGATCCCTCACTCCTTGTGTAATAGTGTAGCTCGGCCAGCAGGGAGTTGTTATCCTTTGGCACCCACATATTTTTTTCAATGAGCGAATTAACTCTAGATAGACAGATAGAAAGATAGATAGATAGATGGATGGATGGATGGATGGATGGATAGATAGATATATGGATAGATAGATGGGTAGGTAGGTAAATGGGAGGGTGGTTGGGTAGGTGGATAGATAGTGAATCATTAGATAGACAGATAAATGGGTGGGTAGATATATGTTAAATCATTAGATAGATAGGTTGGTGGTAGAAGTGCAATAGCTGTAAAAATATATTTGGGTGATCCCTCACTCCTTGTGTAATAGTGCAGCTCGGCCAGCAGGGAGTTGTTATCCTTTGGGACCCACATATTTTTTAACTGAGCGCACTAACCGTAGATAGATAAATAGATAGATAGATGGATGTGTAGGCACATGGATAGTAAATCATTGGATAGACAGATAGATTGGGTGGATAGGTAGATAGATGGTAAATTATTAATTAAATAGACAAATCATAGCTAGAATAGTTCATAAAGTAGAGGCATGGATAAAGAGGTGAGGGATCCCTCTCATTTTTCTAAAGCCCCATAAACGCTACTCAAAAAGAAAAGTTATCGCTCAGAATGGCATTTTTGAGCGATCTCTTTTCTTTAAAACAAATCTGTAGTATGTATACTCAATATAGTTAATGATGTGTGCTCCCGCACATCCTTAACGACCACCCTCCTGCCCCTTCACCTGAACATACAGGTCATCTTTGGCCATATAGCCTATGACCCGCATGTTCAGCAGGTCACTGGGACATCATTGAATGATATCGGTAACTGATTTCTTTCAGTGTGAATAGTGGAACCACAGATATAGTTGACTATATAGATGGTGCCCCTAGACTCCCAGTGTGTACAGGGCTTTAGGGTCAATGTATACTGAGAACATATTATCATGCCTATTTCCATTTTTTAGGTGAGAATTCTCCATAAAACATATGATGAGGTCATAACAGCTGACTACTGCGAAGTGACCTGGACTGCAGAATCCTCCTCAAGTCAAAAAACAAAGATTAAGCACAGCAACAGGAGACCGAAGTCAGGTAATTAATGAAAATCAATTACTGATAATATGTTTTTGGTATACATTTAGTCTTCACAAATAGGACTTCTAGCTACGAACTCTTCTATTATTGTACTTTGTGATTACTTAGTGTACAGTTAAATAGATAGAGATAGGTAGAGATAAATAGAAAGAGTAAAAGATAAACTGATACCTTCCTCCACTGTCCGCGAAGGCAGCTAAACGCACATGGGGGTGGGAGGAAAGTCAGTAACCCACTTTTTTTCAGTCAGCAACTTTCTTCCCTTTGTAATGTTGCAGCTTGACCAGCAGGGAGGGTGGGATCCTTAATTGGGTAGGTAGGTAGATGGTAAATCATGAAATAGAAAATGGCTAGGTGGTTGAAGCGCAATATCTGTAAAAGATATGTGGGTGATCCCTCACTCCTTGTGAGTACAGCTCGGCCAGCAGGGAATTGTTATCCTTTGGGACCCCTTTTTTTTACTGAGCACATTAACTGTAGATAGATAGATAGATGGTTAGGTAAAAAATGGATGGGTGGTTAGGTGGATATATAGTGAATAATTAGATAGATATATGGGTGGGTGGGTGGGTAGATAAATGATAAATCATTAGATAGTTTGGAGGGTAGGTGAAACTCAATACCTGTAAAAAAAATATGTGGGTGATCCCTCACTCCTTGTGTTATAGTGCAGCTCAGCCAGCAGGGAGTTGTTATCCTTTGTGCCCACATATTTTTTTCACTGAGCGAACTAACGGTAGATAGATAGGTAGGTAGATAAATGGGAGGGTGGTTGGGTAGGACGGATAGATAGTGAATCATTAGATAGACAGATAAATGGGTGGGTGAGTAAATAAAAGGTAAATCATTAGATAGATAGGTGAGTGGGTGAAGCGCAATACCTGTAAAAAAATATGTTGGTGATCCCTCACTCCTTGTGTTATAGTGCAGCTTAGCCAGCAGGGAGTTGTTATCCTTTGGGCCCCACATATTTTTTCACTGAGCACATTATCTGTAGATAGATGGGTAGGTAGACAAATGGGTGGGTTGTTGGGTGGGTAGGTGTATAGATAGTGAATCATTAGATAGACAGATAAATGGGCGGTTGGGTGGATAAATGTTAAATCATTAGATTAATTGATGGTTGGGTGGGTGGATATCAATAACTGTAAAAAAATATGTGGGTGATCCCTCACTCCTTGTGTAATAGTGCAGCTCAGCCAGCAGGGAGTTGTTATCCTTTGGGCCCCACATATTTTTTCACTGAGCACATTATCTGTAGATAGATAGATGGGTAGGTAACATAGAAACATAGAATTTGACGGCAGATAAGAACCACTTGGCCCATCTAGTCTGCCCCTTTTTTTAAACATGTTACCTCAAACCATATTTGATCCTTATTTTTTTGTAAGGATATCAATATGCTTATCCCAAGCATGTTTAAATTGTACTACTGTATTTGCGTCTACCACCTCTGTTGGGAGGCTATTCCACTTATCTACTACTCTTTCTGTGAACAAAATTTTCCTCGCATTTCCCCTGAATCTTCCTCCCTCTAGTTTCAGTACATGTCCTCGTGTTCTGTTGCTCCTCTTCCTGTGAAGAATGTCTCCCACCTGTACCTTGTTAAAGCCCTTGATATATTTGAAAGTTTCTATCATGTCCCCCCTTTCCCTTCTCTGCTCTAAAGTATACATATTAAGATCTTTTAGTCTTTCCTGGTACGTTTTGTGATGTAGGCCATGCACCATTTTAGTTGCTCTTCTTTGTACAGTCTCTAATGTATTTATATCCTTCTGGAGATATGGCCTCCAGAACTGAACACAATACTCTAGGTGAGGTCGTACCAATGACCTATACAGTGGCATTATTACTTCTTTCTTTCTACTGCTGATACCTCTCCCTATGCAAACAAGCATCTGACTTGCCTTCTTCATTGCTTTGTTACATTGCCTACCTGCTTTTTTTTTTTTGCAATCAATTTTTATTAAGCAATAAAAAGGAAACTAACAGACATTCAATAGCAACATCGGAACAGTACAATAATATTTCCGTCAAAAGACAAGGTTACAGAGCCCAACATAGTATGTGGTGAACACCTTCTCCAAGCTATCGACAATCGAGCTGGACAGTCATTTATAATTCCTTATACCTAACTACACGTCCATCTGTATGGTAAAGGTGCCTTCAGTGATGTTCCGATGCCTAACTGGACACCGTGACCGTCAGAGAGATCTCAGAGAAAAAGCAGATGAGAAAGTTGGGTAATGATCGGCTCATGTGGAAGTTTAAGGATTATAGTGAATAGGGACAAAGGTTATATGGAGGGGGGGGGGAGAGGTAGTGGCCGGGGGGGGGGGGGGTTGGGCGACCTATGGGGTTTATGGAGACTGACTAGGGGGCATAGTTTGACAGGGAGCTCCCTCCCTGCATCAACAGGGTGTATTCCTGGGAGTCTTTGAAAGCATCATGTAAAGGTCAATTCTTCTAAGCCAGGAAGAAATTGGGGGGGCATTAGGTGATCTCCAGTAGCATGGGATCACTGCCCTGGCAGCATTTAGTAAGTGTCTAATCAAGGACTTTTTGAAGCTGGAGATGGGTTGGTCTATGAGGTTGAAGAGCCAGAGCTCAGGGCAGAAAGACAGAGAGGCGTTGGTTATTTTTTCTGATAGTTTGTGAACCAGGCGCCAGTAAGATTGGATGGTCAGACAGGACCACCATATATGTAGGTGAGTGCCTGGAGCTTGATTACATCTCCAACATAAGTTCGGTAGTGATCTATTCATCTGATGGAGGGTCTGCGGGCACCTATACCAGCGAGATAAGATCTTATATTGTGTTTCTAGCGTCTGTATTGAAGGCGAGGCGGCAAAGATGTATTTAAAAAATTTTGACCACTGGTCTACCGACAGCTCCTTGGTCAATTCTTTGTTCCATGCCAATGAGTAAGCTGGCAAATCTGTTGTTCGCTTGCTTAGGCAGGTCTGGTATATCTGGGATATCAAATGCCTCGGGGGCTCTTGGGAGAGAATTAGCGATTCGAATGGAGTAGGTTCCCATCCCTGAATCCTTTTAGGGAGAGAAGAGACATAGTGCCTGATCTGTAAGTAGAGCCAGAAGAGGTTTGCCGGGAGACCAGTGTCATTCCGTATATCAGTGAAGGATCTCAATCCCGTTTTATCTGTGATCTGCCCTAAGTAGGATATGTCTATTGAGTATCACACGGGGAGGGATCTGAGGGCTTCGCCCGGGGGAAATTCTGGATTGTTAATCAAAGGAGTCAAGAGCGAGACTCCTGTTTTTAAAAAAGGAAGGTTTTTATGATTACGCCAGCACTGGATCGTGGGGGACAGTGTGGGGTGTTGTAGCGTGGGATGTTTCTCTAGCCAGGGTATGACTCTTGGCGACATGCCTACTGTGTGTCCTTCTATGGCGGGCCAATGTTTAGATTGATGAGGCCTTGTCATCTTAATGATCCTAGAAAGGTGCACTGAGTGATAATAACTTAAAAAATGGGGTAACTGGAGGCCCCCTTTTTCCCTTCTTTGTATGAGAGTATGCTGAGAGATTCGTGGCCCATGATTACCCCATATGAATTTCCCTACTGCCCCTTGTAATTCTCTAAAGAAAGAGAGCGGGATAGTGACCGGTAGAGTCTGCAGTAGGTATAATACTTTAGGGAGGATGTTCATCTTGACAGTATAGACTCTTCCCAACCAAGATAGTTTAAGCGGTGACCATTTTGCTATTTCTGCCTTTATATTTTTAAGGAGTGGAAGAAAGTTAAGTTGGAAAAGATTAGAATTATTTTTAGATATCCAGGTACCTAAGTATTTAATATGGTCATCATGCCAATGGAACGGGAATGTCTCTTTAATCCCTTCAACTATATTGGTTGGGGTCGATATATTCAGTGCCACAGATTTAGTGTAATTAATTTTAAAATTTGATAGGCGGGCGAATCTCTCAAATTCTAACATCAAAGAGGGCATTGAAGTGACTGGTTCTGTTATTGATGCCAGTAGGTCGTCTGCATATAGAGCTAACTTGTGTTCTGTTTTCCCTATCTGGACGCCTTTAATGTCTTGATTCATTCGAATTGCTTGCGCCAGAGCCTCCATACACAAGACGAAGATTAAGGGCGAGAGGGGGCATCCCTGGCGTGTGCCGTTGCTGATATTGAACCGGTAAGAGAGCGCTCCATTCACTCTCACCCGTGCGGAAGGGGAGCTGTAGAGTGCTAAAATACGGTGATAGCATTTCGGACCTATCCCGATGTGTTTGAGCACAGCTTCCATAAATGACCAATCTATCCTATCAAACGCCTTTTCGGCGTCCGTTGATAGGAGTATCGAGTGGATACCTTGGGATTTCACAAAATGTATTAGGTCTATTATTTTGGTCGTGTTATCTTTGGCCTCCCTCCCAGTCACGAAACCCACTTGGTCTTCATGAATCAGCCCGGGCAGAAGGGAACCTAAGCGCAGTGCAATAAGTTTGGCGTAGAGCTTTATATCAGTATTCAAGAGTGATATTGGCCTGTAGCTATTACATTGGCTAGGGTCCTTACCCTCCTTAGGGATTATCGTGATGTGGGCTTCTAGGCTTTGTGGAGTAAAGGGGGTGCCGTTCGTGACTGAGTTGCAGGCTTTTAAGAACAGGGGCATCAGACCCCACACAGGGCAGAGCCGGCGGAATCGGGGGAGACAATAGGTCTCCTTGCGGGTTGCGGCCTGTCCCTGCCTGCAAGCCGGGACCTGGATTAGCAGCCCCGGCCACACAGCTGTGCGGTACCTTCTAAGTCGCGGCGCGACTTGCACTCTGACCCGGCAGCTTCTCACTGGGGGAACGTCTGTCGCGCTCCCGAGCGGCAGCCCGGCGCTGGAGGACGGACTCCCCGGCCGCCGGTCAGTCAGCGGCGCCCGCCATCTTGCCTCCTCCGGGGCCCAGAAGAAAGACTGCAGCATAGGAGCCGGCGGGGAGACTGGATCCAGCCGCTGCGCATAGACCTCCCTGTAAGTACCGCACACCAGACACAGAGTTCCCCCTGCCACAGTGTCGCCTACCCCCCCCCCTGAGTAACCTGGATCCTGCTGGGCACCGAGTGAGTCCCTGGGGAGGGCTGTATGAACTGCCTGTGTGCAGGGGAGAAGAAGTGAGCAGGCAGGCCACTGGAGCACACACAGTGCTCAGACCCTGAAAGAGGGTGGCATCCCTGAACTTTCTCAGCTTGGTGAACCCTTGTTAGTGGCTCCTCTAGTCAAGAGCACCCTCTCCACCCTCTTTCTCGGGACCATAATACGGGTTAAAAGAAGCTTTTCAATCTCTGCCCTCACTGATAACACTGCAGATAGAAAGCAAGCCCCTGGGATCTCCCATAACCTGCAGGGTTCACAATTCTCACTTGCTGTATAAGACTGCCCTCTAGTGTCTATAAATAAACCAGTCGACCTAGCCTCACTGTCAGAAGCCACCGACAGGGCTCACAGGCCACGCCACGCCACGCGACCTCATCCCTATATTACCCCCTATCAGCTACTGGGCGCCCACTATCTAAGAAATACTGATCCTATCAATGTCTACCTAAACCCTTGACCTTGACCACTGGGACGGGCATACTTCAGTTGAGAAGTCCTTGCCGGACCTGATTCAGTCACGCCACGCAACGGCCTGAACAACTACCACCACTTTCACCCCACTTTCTTCCCACAATGTCTCAAAAGGGCAAGAAAAATACCCAACCCGCGGGGAACTTCTTTGGGTCCAAATCCAAAACCTCGGCGGGCAACACGCAGCCTACAGACTCCCCCACCCGCCCAGACCCGATGGACTCATCCATAGACCCCCAAATTCAAGCAGTCATGACAGGCCTGTTGGAGGGCGTCCAAAATGCCTTCAAACTAGAACTGTCCAAGGCGGTATCAGAGATAAAATCAGACCTGACGTCTCTGGGAAACAGAACTGATGCCTTGGAAGCTAAAACAGATGATCTCTGCCGTTCACAATCACGCCTAGAGAAAGAAATATCCCGCCTTCACGACGAAGTTGAATTACTCAAAGAAGGCCAAGAAGATCAAGAAAATCGCTCCAGACGTAATAACTTACGCATTCGCAACGCGACAGAAGACATCACGGGCCCATCCCTGTCGACGTTCCTAAAGGAACTATTCAAACACATTGTCCCGGCCCTCTCCGAGGAAGACTGTCTCCTAGACAGAGCCCACAGAGCCCTGCGCCCGAAACCACCCAGCTCGAAACCTCCGAGAGACATAATAATCCGATTCCACTATTTTCGAACGAAAGAAAAGATTCTCATGGCCGTTAGAGACTCTCCGACGATCGAGTATCAAGGAATGCAACTCCAAATTTTCCAAGACCTAGCCCCCTCAACGATACAGAAAAGACGCGATCTTCAACCAATCACCAGAATTCTGCGGCAACATAACGTCAGATACAGATGGGGCTTTCCCTTCATGCTTCATGTCATGGTCAATAACTCAACCCACAGCATCAAAAATCTGTCTCAAGGACAAGAATTGTTGGCCAAACTAGATCTTCTTCCGCCCTCGGCCGAACCTCCCCTCATACCTCCCATCGCGAGACAACAACAATCAACCCCCTCAACCCCGCCCCCGGAGTGGACAAGAGTGTCGCGACGTCGAACGGAAGATACTGATCCCACCTGAACTCTCCTTTATAGGTCACTGGAACTCTGTCGTGGTAGGCCCAGAGACTTTTCTTGTTGTCCGGTTCACCACTTGGTGATCCGCACCCCTCAGTTGCAGTGCTAGATTTAATGTTTATTACTTGAATGAATAATGCTCACCTACGTTTTGCTGTGTTGACGTGACCTTGGTCCTGGGGTGCCCCATGGCTCCCCCCCCTGGCGTGGATGTAATTTCGCCCCGCTCCTGTGGGGGTCATCCATGGGGGGACCCCAGAAGGGGCTACAATGTTATGTTACTATGTTTATTGCTTGCCCGGTCCTAGTGGTTAAGGTTGTTTTGGAGTTACCTCCACATCCCCCCACAACTACCCTTCTCTTTGTATGTTAAAGGTTTTTGCAAATGTTTATTTTCGTAGCGGTCCCAAGTCGGGACCCTCTTCTCAAGGGTTTCTGCCCATACGGGCTCTTTTTCCTCCTAAGTTTACCATTTTACCTCTCCCCTCCCCCCCAAAACCCACCCATACCCCCTTCGGGCTTTCTCTCCCATCCAGACAAGTTAACTCTCACCTCTACGACCTCCCCTCATCACTTAGACGGCCTACAGATAGATTCCCCCATTAGGATCCTCCATGGCACTTAAAGTGTTGTCAATAAATGTTAACGGCCTAAACTCTCCCAAGAAAAGAACAATTCTCCTAGGGGCATGTAAAAGAGAAAAAGCAGCTTTAGTGCTACTACAGGAGACCCACCTCACCGGCAACCATTCCCTGCTTAAAAATCGCTCCTTCTCCCAGACTTTCTTCGCCTCCGCCAAAAAAAGGGGAGTGGCAATTCTGATTCGCCGAGATGTGCCTTTTGTTCCGACCAGAACAATTGCTGACCCGGACGGAAGGTTCCTCCTGGTGATCGGAACCCTCCGCACTCTAACCCTGACCTTAGTCTCCGTATACGCCCCAAACCAAGAACAACCAAAATTCTTTGACTCTTTCTTCAAGGTCCTAGACCGATGTGCGCAGGGCCACATCATCCTTGGAGGAGACTTCAACACGATCATAGACCCACTTCTAGACAAATCGCCCCCTCCGGCACAGACCCCCAATTACATAGTCCCAAGAGCTTCCCGCACCCTGATTTCCTCCCTAAAAAGATTAGGTTTATGTGACACTTGGCGAATTAAATTCCCACACAGCAAGGATTTCACCTTTTTCTCCGCCCCACACCAACAATACTCAAGGATAGATATGTTATATGTATCAACCGCCCTTGTGTCTCATGTGGAGGAAGCAGGTATCTCCCCCTTTACTTGGACAGATCACTCAGGAACGTATGCGCTATTAGACCTCATCGAACGCCCCCCTAGAGTGTACAGATGGAGGTTAGACGACACTCTGCTGCAGCACCCCACTGCACGAGCAGAAGTAAAACTGGCAATAGAAAATTACTTTAAAGAAAATTCCTCTCCCGAGATTTCCCAGAGTACTTTATGGGAAGCTCATAAAGCAACGATCAGGGGCCAACTTATCGCCAAGACTTCCTCCATGCGGAAAAAAGCAAACCTTCAGATCCAGTCTTTAGAATCACAACTCTCGACTTTACTCGACCAACACAAGCAATCACCCTCCCCCCTCCTATTGGCTCAGATTGAGACCATCAGAGGTCAATTAAACACTCTCCTCTCCCAACGAGCTGCGGTCATACTTAAAAAGCTTCACCAACGCTTTTATGACAAGGCAGACAAAATAGACTCGCTTCTGGCCAATAAATTACGTAAGCAACAAGCCTCCAGGAACATAGACAAACTCCACTCATCACAACTAAACACGCTCACATATGACCCCAGAGAGATGGCCGAGGAGTTTCGTTCATACTACAGGTCCCTTTATAACCTGCCGGAACCCCCCCAAACCTCCTCCGGTACTAATAATGATATCCCCTCATACCTACTAGATACCCCATTGCCCTCGCTCACAGAATCTTACATTTCACTCCTAAATGGGAAAATCTCTGCAGAGGAAGTTATCACAGCTATTCGTACAATGCGATCCACAGCTGCCCCAGGACCCGACGGCTTTACAGCCCAATATTATAAACTGTTCGCAAAGGAACTGGCCCCACAGCTGGCAAACTTATTTAACAACATACTAGAGGGCGACCCCATCCCCCCGGAAGCTTCAGAAGCAGACATAGTGGTAATTCCAAAACCAGACAGAGACCCGACCAGGTGTGCGAACTACAGACCCATCTCGCTACTTAACGTAGACCTTAAAATCTATGCAAAGATCCTAGCAAATCAGTTAGCCCCAATACTCCCTCTCCTGATCCACCCAGATCAGGTAGGATTCATTCTCGGACGTCAGGCGTCAGATAATACAAGGAGAGTGATCGATCTTATTCACGCAATCCAGAAGCAAAAAAACCCCTCCTTGGTTCTGGCGCTAGATGCGGAGAAGGCCTTCGACCGCATCTCTTGGCCTTTTGCCTTCGCAGTCCTGGAGAAAATGGGGTTTACCGGAGCCTTCCTGGAGGGAATCAAGGCTCTCTATCAAACACCTTCAGCTCGGGTCTTTGTCAATGGAGCCATGTCCGAACGTTTTGGAATTGCCAATGGCACCCGCCAGGGATGCCCCCTCTCCCCACTGATTTTTGCACTAGTTATGGAGCCCCTAGCGGTTAGAATTAGGGATAACTCCTCAATTCACGGTATCCGTATTGGCCCCACCGAACACAAAATTGCACTTTACGCCGACGATGTATTACTCACACTAGTCAACCCATCAACTTCTATCCCTGCCCTCCTCTCTGAAATCCACACCTACTCCCAACACTCAGGCTACAAAATAAATGTGGAGAAGACAGAGGTGCTTGACTTTCACATCCCAGGCCCCCTCAAATCCGAGCTACAAAGCCTGCTTCCATGTAACTGGAACAGGAAAAAGATTAAATACCTCGGGATATATCTCACACACCACCATCACCAACTCTTTCAAGCTAACTTTCCGCGACTATTAGACGCCATTAAAAATGACTTAACCCAGTGGTCCACATACTTCATTTCTTGGATTGGAAAGATAAACTCTATCAAGATGAATGTCCTCCCACGTCTCCTCTACCTATTTCAAACCCTTCCTATCTACATCCCCCAATACGTATTTAAATCCCTACAACACCAAAGCTTACAATTTATCTGGGACAAAAAACGCCCCAGAGTAAGACTCAAACTACTTCAACGCTCCACCACTCGGGGAGGGTTGGGGATCCCAGACTTCAAGAAATATTACCAAGCCGCCCAACTTTCACAGATGGTCCAATGGTGCAACCCATGGGGGGCAAGCAAAGTATGGGTAGCCATTGAAGCAGCGGAACTGGGACTATCCACGTTGTCCTCTCTGCTATGGATTCCCAAAGCCAATCGCCCACGCGCAATCCTCTCACAGCCAATAATTTCACATGCACTAACCACCTGGGACAGACTTAATAAAACCTATAGCTTAGCCCCCCCTCCGTCCCCTCTAATACCATTATTCCACAATCCAGAATTCCCCCCAGGGATGGGTAAATCCACTCTCACAAACTGGCTAAAAGACAAGATATACTATTTAAATGACATTTCAGACAAGTCCAGCTTTCCCCAATTCTCAGATGTCCGTGAGGGCACAACAATTCCGAACATAGACTTCTTCCGCTACTTACAAATTAGACACTTCCATTCAAAAACTGTGGCCATTATTACCTCCAGACCACTCTCCTCATTTGAGTATATTTGCTGGAAACGCACCACCTCCAGAGGTTTGATATCCGCAATTTACTCCCTTCTGGACCCCGGTTCCCCCTCTCCCCGAGTCCCACACGAACTCGCCTGGGAGAGAGACTTAAACCAATCCCTAGATGACGAAGACTGGGAAGAGATCCGCGATAACGCCGCCAAAAGTTCAATGTGCGTTCGGATCAAAGAAAACATATATAAACTCCTATTCCGCTGGTACTATGTACCCTCACGACTGCATAAGATGTTCCCTGATTCTTCAGATAGATGCTGGAGAGGCTGCCCGCTAGAGGGTAGCTTCCTCCACATCTGGTGGACATGTCCGAGGCTAGCAATCATTTGGAAAGAGGTAGGAGCCCTACTCTCAAAAATGTTCGGTATAGACGTCCCCTTAGATCCTAAATACTTTCTCCTCCCGCTAAACATCCCAACACTTTCAAATCACCAGAATAAGTTACTCCGACATGTCTCCTCAGCAATGACATGCCAAATTGCAGTAGACTGGAAAAACCCCAACCCGGCCCCATTCCAGGCGATACTTTCCCGTGTCTGGTACGTCTATAAAATGGAATATATGACGGCATTAATACGCAATTCATTAAAATCCTTCCATAAGGTTTGGTCACCATGGCTAGACTCTCAAGACTCTCCCCCCCCATATGAGCTATAAACAAGATGGCCCGTCCCCCCCCCCCTAATCACCCCCCCCCCCTCCCCCCACCCCCCGCCTCTTACTCTCCTTTCTTTCCTCTTCTGTCAGGGTCCCTTGACCCCTGTTATACCAAAAATTTAAAAAGCACAATGATATAACAGAATCTCTTAGAAATCCGCATCATTTAATCATTTCATGTTTACAAAAGATTCTCTGTTACTTCTACATGTCTCTATATGTGTTTTTCCCAATAAAGTGTGTTTAAAAAAAAAAAAAAAAGAACAGGGGCATCAAGAGGGGACGAAAAGTTTTGTAATAGCTTACCGTGAAGCCATCCGGGCCAGGGCTCTTCCCAGAGGGGGTGTGTTTGAGAGCGTTCTCCAGCTCTTCTATCGTAAAGGGTTGGTCAAGCCAGTGCATGTCTGTTTCCGAGATCCGAGGAAGGTGTACTGATGTTAAATATTCCTCAATCTCCCGTCTACGGTCTGGTTCTCCCGCCTTGGGGGAAGTTCCCTTTAGGTTATATAACTGTGTGTAATAATCCTCAAAGGCCTTCGCAATCTGTGGGAAGTTATAGACCTTTTTACCTGTACGGTCTGCTATGTGGTGAACGTATGCTTGGGCTCTTTGGGACCTGAGTGCTTTTGCTAGCAAAGTACCGGGCTTGTTCCCCCAAAGGTAGAACTTGTGTCTAACCTTACGTAGTTCCTGTTTTGTTTTATCTCTCAGCAATTGATTGAGAGAGGATCTGGCCTGAGTGAGTTCAGTGAGCAAATCCGATGAAAGGAGTGTCTTGTGGGTTGATTCCAAGGCCTTAATTCGCTCTAGCAATTCTAACTTCTTGGCTTCTTTTTCTTTTTTTAGCAAGGACCCTAATTGTATGCATTTCCCTCTTAACACACATTTATGCGCCTCCCAAATGGAAATCGCAGAGGTCTGCTCGTTATCATTGTGAGAAATGTATTCTGTAATAGCAGATTCTAGCTCCTTCTTAGCTCTGACATCTGAGAGCAGTAGCTCATTAAGACGCCAGGACCAATTCCTAGGAGGGGCGAGGGGCATCTGAATCTGAATACTGATAGGGGCGTGGTCTGACCATGTTATGTGTCCAACTTCGCTCCCGATGAAGTGTTGAAGGTGGAGATGGCTCACTAGGAAGTAGTCAATGCGGGAGTAGGCTGAGTGAGGGTAAGAGAAAAATGTATAGTCTTTGGTCGAGGGGTGATGTACTCTCCATATATCCATCAATTGATATTCATGGAGGAGCTGTTTAACCTTCCGATGGTCTCGTGTGCGTAAGGATTTGGGGGGGATTGCAATCTAAGAGGGGATCTAGTGTCCAATTAAAATCCCCACCAAGGATAAGACATCCTTCCTTCAACGGTTCTATAAGTCAAAGAATTTTACTCAGAAATTGCCGTTGTTGGGTGTTAGGGAAGTAAACGTTAACTAGCGTGTATTTTTGGGAGAAGAGTGTGAATTTAAGCAACTGACATCTCCCTTCGATCAACTCATGATGAGAGACATCTATAGGATGTATGTCGCGGGATAGTAGCATGGCCACTCCCAAGGTCTTCCCTGTAGGGTTATTACTAGTGTGAGTGACAGGGTAGTAATGACTAGCAAGTTTAGGCGCCATCCCTTTCTTGAAGTGGGTTTCTTGAATGAAAGCCACATCTGCCCTCCTAGCCCTGAGCTCTCTGAGTAAGGTGGACCTTTTTTCTGGAACATTTAGTCCTTTTACGTTTAGGGATAGGAGATTAAGAGTGGGTGTGTTAGGCGTCATATGAGTTAAGTGACGGGCGGAAAAGCGATTTTGTACCTTGTCCCCCTTAAGTTCCTGTACTTGTGTCGCGCGGGGTCCCCGGCCAGGGGGAGGTGGGGGAGTTCGGAGGGGGAAGAGAAAAGGGAGAAAACATGAAAAACAAATAACAATACTTATTCTGTAGACATCTAAACAACAATCTAAACATATTATTCATACAAGTAACATAGCCACTGGCGGGGCCAGCGATGCCTTGTGCCAGCATCGCCTTCCTGCACTTCCGTGGCTCACCCTAACTGGGGTGCGCAGCTACTGCGACCCACCTTTTCTGTGCGTAAGCACACTGCTACAAAACTCAAATTTGTTCGGCAATATTGAAACTGAACAGTAGGTAAAAAGTGACAAACTGCAACTGAGGGTTGATTATTGTGAAACAATTAGCTTGTAAGAGGCCCATTAAGGGCCTATGATGTACAGGGATCCTCTTAGTGACTGTAATGATGACTTAGCACATCTGTATGTAACGAGGTGTATAACAAGGAGGGCATAATGAAACGGGGAGGGGGGGACATCCTGGCTTCCTAACAAAGGGGTTGGGAGACAAGGGGGGGAGAGGGGCCCGAGGAGAGGGGGAGGAGCCAGTTTAAGATCAACTGGTCCTCTACAGTATCCTCATCAGGTTCAATATTCCCGTTGGTCCCCTTGGGTAACTACCATGTAAAGTACTCTAGCTTTATCCGGTTCCGAGAGGGGAACCCTCCCTCTTAACTGAAATTTTACATTATACGAAGAGGAGAAAGAAAAACAGAGCAGATAACCAAATTATAAACATTCAACCCATAAGGGTTCTTACGGTCTCCGCCCCAACGATGTCCCATCTCCAATTAAGCACACCTTCTATTTAGTTTAGTCCTCAGGTTATGGAGTCCCGGTTTGCTGGGATATTTACAGCAGCCCTTCTCGTGCCTCTGTCTACCGTCGTCCATGGCTGGTCATGTAGCGGCGGCGGAGGTGGATCTAATCTGGCCATTAACTGGGTCCACTCATTGAGGTGCGGCTTAGGGATGTTTAACGTTGAACAAAAGTTCTCCAGGTCAGCCGGGTCTTGCAGGGTAGCTTGTCTTCTGTCATGTGACGCTTGGATGCTGAGTGGGAAGCCCCATCTAAATCTGATCTGGTTCTGTTTCAGGAGATCTGTAAGGGGCTTAAGCATACGCCTCTGTTGGAGTGTAGACCAGGACAAATCTGGAAAGATATTTATCCTATCGCCATTAAATTCGATGGCTTCAAGTTTCCTTGATTTCATCAGGATGGTCTCCCGGTCCCTATGGTAATGTAATCTGCAAATGACATCTCGCGGTCTCTCTGACTGTAGGCCCCTGGGTTTCAGGGCTCGGTGTGCCCGATCAAACACTATGTTGGAGTCTGGGTCTGCCTCCAGGATCTCATTGAAGATCTTCGTTAGGGCGTCTACCAGCCCAGGGCCTTGGATGTCTTCAGAGAGGCCTCGTATCCGCAAGTTATTCCTTCTCCCTCTGTTGTCAATATCGTCTATCCGACGTTGAAGCAGTTTTAGCTCTTGGGCATGTACCGCTGTGACCTCCCGTAGTTTATCTAGGAAAGTCTCAAGCGAGTCCGTGCGGTCTTCCAGAGTCGCCACTCTGTGCGAGGTCTGAGCAAGGTCTACTTGGATAGCCGATACTTCCTGCTTTATTGATTCTCGTAGGGATTGTTCCAGATCAATAAAGTCCTTTTTAGATGGGAGGTCTGCTTTGGTGGGTAAGGTACGGAGATAAGATAAGACCTCTGACAGGGTTACTTCAGAACTTTGGGGGGGATGAGGGTCTGGAGAGGCTTCCATTTGGAGCGGATCTCTTGGCGAACGAGAGTTCTCCGAGGGTGGTAATGATTCCTCTGCGTGCAGATCTGAGACTGGGGTGAGGTATCTGAAGATATTTGTTTTTTGTTGGTTTTCACCTTGGCTTTTAGGCACCGGCGTCTGGGAACTCCGTCTCGTTTTTCCCATATGTGGATGATGTACTAGGATCCCTAGATGTTGGCGTTCAGAAAGGATTAGTAGCTTGTCATTGTTGGTTCAGTAGTAGGCCGAAAAGGGGGTGGGAGGCAGTGTCAACACCACCCCATCGTGGGCGGGTGATTAGGGGGTCATGACTTGGCCGTTAAATGATTAAAGTCTCATTAGTGCGGTTAGAGGTCCGTTGTAATGGAGTGGGAGGTTATCTGAGCCTTGTGTGTGTGCTTCTCTCCATCGCACTGCAGGGGAATTTCTTAGGTTAGGAGAGTAACCTTGAGGAGGGGAGGCTTCCACCACGCTACTAAGTGCCCCGTGTTTTGGGGTTTCCCCAGAATTTAAGTCCCCCAATCTCCACCGGCCTCTTCTAATTTTATGTTACTGGGCTCTTGCAGTTTAGCAGGTGAACCAGGTGTGAGGCTTCTGGTCAAAAAGTTATAGAAACTGTTCTATAGGCTGTTGGTGAGTATAAAGATGTAATTTTACTGATCGGCCACAAGATGGAGCCTATTGCCTGTGTTGGTTGCAGATATACTAAAGCAGTGGATGCAACATTACAGGGCAAGGTTTGTGAAAGCAATGATCAGAGATGGTGGGTTTGCGTGAGTACTTCTTGTATTGCAAGTTCTGCTAGAGCCAGGTCCCCAGGGAGAAATGGCAAGTGTCAGTATCTATACCGGGTGTGGGCAGCTCCAGGTACCAGAGAGACACTGGAGGGAGGGGGAGAAGGAAGGGGGATGAGAGCCCCGTTGGCAATACAGGCGTACAGGAGGGGGGAAGTGCACTTGCGAGGTCGTGCACAGTATAGGGGTTGCAGCCACTTCAGGGGAGTCCCTTAGGAAACGCTGTGCCCCCCCTGCTGAATAAAGTGGCCAGGCCTCCTCACCCCTCCACTCTGTCAGGCGGCGAGGTCTGTGTTCTTGACGGCAGCCGCGGCTCCCTGTCCCTCTCTTTCTGCCTCAGATCTTAGCCCGACCAGCCCTGGGTGCTAGTCGGGGGCTTGTGGGGAGCTTGGGTGGGTCCGCGGGCGCCGTCCGTCCACCGTGCGCCACGTCCGCTCCACGTCTCAGTCCCCCGGCGTCTGGTGCTAAATTGAGGCCCCGGCTTCCGCGATTCGCAGGCCACAACCTGCAGGAGGGCTCAGCGCTCTCCCCGGCTCTGCAGCTTGTTCGCGATGTGGGCGCTTGGGTTGAGGAGGGTCTGGGGGACCCTCTGGGGAGTTATGCACCACCGGTACAGGGAAATTATTGGCAATTTATCCCTATTTGAACGGAGCTCCACAGGGATGCGTCCGTACAGTATCGCCTACCTGCTTTTAAGTCCCCTGAAATAGTGACACCTAGATCCCTCTCTTCCTCAGTAGTTTCCATTATAGTGCCATTTATACTATATTGAGTCTTTGGATTTCTGAGACCCAAGTGCATGATTTTGCATTTTTTGGCATTAAACTGTAGTTGCCATTCTCTAGACCAAAAGCACCGGTCCAAGTACAGATCCCTGGGGTACTCCACTTGTAACCTTTCCCTCCTTTGACTGTACTCCGTTTACTACAACTCTCTGTTTTCTGTCCTGCAACCACGCTCTTATCCATTCAACTATCTTAGAATCCAATCCCAAGCTTTCAAGTTTATTTAACAGTCTGCGATGTGGGACAGTGTCAAAAGCTTTACTAAAGTCTAGATAAGCTACATCTACAGCCCCACCTTGATCTATTACTTTAGTCACCCAGTCAAAAAAGTCAATAAGATTTGTTTGACAGGTAGACAAATGGGTGGGTTGTTGGGTGGGTAGGTGTACAGATAGTAAATCATAAGATAGACAGATAAATGTTAAATCATTAGATTGATTGATTGATAGTTGGGTGAGTGGATTTCAATAACTGTAAAAAAATATGTGGGTGATCCCTCACTCCTTGTGTTATAGTGCAGCTCGGCCAGCAGGGAGTTGTTATCCTTTGGGCCCCACATATTTTTTCACTGAGCGCATTAACTGTAGATAGATAGATAGATAGATAGATAGATAGATATATGGATAGATAGATAGATGTTTAGGTAAATAAATGGGTGGGATGTTGGGTGGGTAGGTGTATAGATAGTGAATCATTAGATAGACAGATAAATGGGGGGGGGTGGATAAATGGTAAATCATTAGATAGATAGGTGGTTGGGTGAATCTCAATACCTGTAAAAAAATATGTGGGTGATCCCTCACTCCTTGTGTTATAGTGCAGCTCAGCCAGCAGGGAGTTGTTATCCTTTGGGCCCCACATATTTTTTTCACTGAGCGCACTAACAGTAGATAGATAGATAGGTAGGTAGATAAATGGGAGGGTGGTTGGGTAGGTCGGATAGATAGTAAATCATTAGATAGACAGATAAATGGGTGGGTGAGTAGATAAATGGTAAATCATTAGATAGATAGGTGAGTGGGTGAAGCGCAATACCTGTAAAAAAATATGTGGGTGATCGCTCACTCCTTGTGTTATAGTGCAGCTTAGCCAGCAGGGAGTTGTTATCCTTTGGGCCCCACATATTTTTTCACTGAGCACATTATCTGTAGATAGATAGATGGGAAGGTAGACAAATGGGTGGGTTGTTGGGTGGGTAGGTGTATAGATAGTGAATCATTAGATAGACAGATAAATGGGCGGTTGGGTGGATAAATGTTAAATCATTAGATTGATTGATAGTTGGGTGGGTGGATTTCAATAACTGTAAAAGAATATGTGGGTGATCCCTCACTCCTTGTGTAATAGTGCAGCTCAGCCAGCAGGGAGTTGTTATCCTTTGGGCCCCACATATTTTTTCACTGAGCGAACTAAATGTGGATAGACAGATAGATAGATAGGTAGATAAATGGGAGGGTGGTTGTGTAGGCGGATAGATAGTCAATCATTAGATAGACAGATAAATGGGTGGGTGGGTAGATAAAAGGTAAATTATTAGATAGATAGGTGGGTGGGTGAAGCTCAATACCTGTAAAAAAATATGTGGGTGATCCCTCACTTCTTGTGTTATAGTGCAGCTCAGCCAGCAGGGAGTTGTTATCCTTTGGGCCCCTCATATTTTTTCACTGAGCGCATTAACTGCAGATAGATAGATAGATAGATAGATGGTTAGGTAGATAAATGGGTGGGATGTTGGGTGGGTAGTTGTATAGATAGTGAATCATTAGATAGACAGATAAATGGGCGGATGGGTGGATAAATGGTAAATCATTAGATAGATAGATAGATAGATAGATAGATAGTTGGGTTGGTGAATCTCAATACCTGTAAAAAAATATGTGGGTTATCCCTCACTCCTTGTGATATAGTGCAGCTCAGCCAGCAGGGAGTTGTTATCCTTTGGGCCCCACATATTTTTTCACTGAGCACATTATCTGTAGATAGATAGATAGATAGATAGATATATGGATAGATAGATAGATAGATGTTTAGGTACATAAATGGATGGGATGTTGGGTGGGTAGGTGTATAGATAGTGAATCATTAGATAGACAGATAAATGGGCAGGTGGGTGGATAAATGGTAAATCATTAGATAGATAGATAGATAGATAGATAGTTGGGTGGGTGAATCTCAATACCTGTAATAAAATATGTGGGTGAACCCTCATTCCTTGTGTAATAGTGCAGCTTGGCCAGCAGGGAGTTGTTATCCTTTGGCACCCACATATTTTTTTCAATGAGCGAATTAACTCTAGATAGACAGATAGATAGATAGATAGATAGATAGATAGATGGATGGATAGATAGATATATGGATAGATAGATAGATAGATGGGTAGGTAGATAAATGGGAGGGTGGTTGGGTAGGTGGATAGATAGTGAATCATTAGATAGACAGATAAATGGGCGGGTGGGTGGATAAATGGTAAATCATTATATAGATAGTTGGGTGGGTGAATCTCAATACCTGTAATAAAATATGTGGGTGAACTCTCACTCCTTGTGTAATAGTGCAGCTCGGCCAGCAGGGAGTTGTTATCCTTTGGCACCCACATATTTTTTTCAATGAGCGAATTAACTCTAGATAGACAGATAGACAGATAGATAGATAGATAGATAGATGGATGGATGGATGGATAGATATATGGATAGATAGATAGATGGGTAGGTAGATAAATGGGAGGGTGGTTGGGTAGGTGGATAGATAGTGAATCATTAGATAGACAGATAAATGGGTGGGTAGATATATGTTAAATCATTAGATAGATAGGTGGGTGGTAGAAGTGCAATAGCTGTAAAAATATATTTGGGTGATCCCTCACTCCTTGTGTAATATTGCAGCTCAGCCAGCAGGGAGTTGTTATCCTTTGGGACCCACATATTTTTTAACTGAGCGCACTAACCGTAGATAGATAGATGGATGTGTAGGCACATGGATAGTAAATCATTGGATAGACAGATAGATTGGGTGGATAGGTAGATAGATGGTAAATTATTAATTAAATAGACAAATCATAGCTAGAATAATTCATAAAGTAGAGGCATGGATAAAGAGGTGAGGGATCCCTCTCATTTTTCTAAAGCCCCATAAACGCTACTCAAAAAAAAAAGTTATCGCTCAGAATGGCATTTTTGAGCGATCTCTTTTCTTTAAAACAAATCTGTAGTATGTATACTCAATATAGTTAATGATGTGTGCTCCCGCGCATCCTTAACGACCACCCTCCTGCCCCTTCACCTGAACATACAGGTCATCTTTGGCCATATGGCCTATGACCCGCATGTTCAGCAGGTCACTGGGACATCATTGAATGATATCGGTAACTGATTTCTTTCAGTGTGAATAGTGGAACCACAGATATAGTTGACTATATAGATGGTGCCCCTAGACTCCCAGTGTGTACAGGGCTTTAGGGTCAATGTATACTGAAAACATATTATCATGCCTATTTCCATTTTTTAGGTGAGAATTCTCCATAAAACATATGATGAGGTCATAACAGCTGACTACTGCGAAGTGACCTGGACTGCAGAATCCTCCTCAAGTCAAAAAACAAAGATTAAGCACAGCAACAGGAGACCGAAGTCAGGTAATTAATGAAAATTAATTACTGATAATATGTTTTTGGTATACATTTGGTCTTCACAAATAGGACTTCTAGCTATGAACTCTTCTATTATTGTACCTTGTGATTACTTAGTGTACAGTTAAATAGATAGAGATAGGTAGAGATAAATAGAAAGAGTAAAAGATAAACTGATACCTTCCTCCACTGTCCGCTAAGGCAGCTAAACGGACATGGGGGTGGGAGGGAAGTCAGTAACCCACTTGTTTTCAGTCAGCAACTTTCTTCCCTTTGTAATGTTGCAGCTTGACCAGCAGGGAGGGTGGGATCCTTAATTGGGTAGGTAGGTAGATGGTAAATCATGAAATAGAAAATGGCTAGGTGGTTGAAGCGCAATATCTGTAAAAGATATGTGAGTGATCCCTCACTCCTTGTGTAAAAGTACAGCTCGGCCAGCAGGGAATTGTTATCCTTTGGGACCCCTTTTTTTACTGAGCACATTAACTGTAGATAGATAGATACTGTAGATGGTTAGGTAAAAAAATGGGTGGGTGGTTAGGTGGATATATAGTGAATAATTAGATAGATATATGGGTGGGTGGGTAGATAAATGATAAATCATTAGATAGTTTGGAGGGTAGATGAAGCTAAATACCTGTAAAAAAAATATGTGGGTGATCCCTCACTCCTTGTGTTATAGTGCAGCTCAGCCAGCAGGGAGTTGTTATCCTTTGGGCCCCACATATTTTTTCACTGAGCGCATTAACTGTAGATAGATAGATAGATAGATTTATGGATAGATAGATAGATGGTTAGGTAGATAAATGGGTGGGATGTTGAGTGGGTAGGTGTATAGATAGTGAATCATGAGATAAATGGGCGGGTGGGTGGATAAATGGTAAATCATTATATAGATAGATAGATAGTTGGGTGGGTGAATCTCAATACCTGTAAAAAATATGTGGGTGATCCCTCACTCCTTGTATTATAGTGCAGCTCAGCCAGCAGGGAGTTGTTATCCTTTGGGCCGCACATATTTTTTCACTGAGCGATCTAAATGTGGATAGACAGATAGATAGATAGATAGATAGATAGATAGATAGGTAGGTAGATAAATGGGAGGGTGGTTGGATAGGTCGGATAGATAGTGAATTATTAGATAGACAGACAGATAAATGGGCGGGTGGGTGGAATAAATGGTAAATCATTAGATAGATAGATAGATAGATAGATAGATAGATAGATAGATAGATAGATAGTTGGGTGGGTGAATCTCAATACCTTTAAAAAAATATGTGGGTGATCCCTCACTTCTTGTGTTATAGTGCAGCTCAGCCAGCAGGGAGTTGTTATCCTTTGGGTCCCACATATTTTTTCACTGAGCACATTATCTGTAGATAGATAGATGGGTAGGTAGACAAATGGGTGGTTTGTTGGGTGGGTACGTGTATAGATAGTGAATCATTAGATAGACAGATAAATGGGCGGTTGGGTGGATCAATGTTAAATCATTAGATTGATTGATAGTTGGGTGGGTGGATTTCAAGAACTGTAAAAAAATATGTGGGTGATCCCTCACTCCTTGTGTTATAGTGCAGCTCGGCCAGCAGGGAGTTGTTATCCTTTGGGCCCCACATATTTTTTCACTGAGCGCATTAACTGTAGATAGATAGATAGATAGATAGATATATGGATAGATAGATAGATAGATGTTTAGGTAGATAAATGGGTGGGATGTTGAGTGGGTAGGTGTATAGATAGTGAATCATGAGATAAATGGGCGGGTGGGTGGATAAATGGTAAATCATTATATAGATAGATAGATAGTTGGGTGGGTGAATCTCAATACCTGTAAAAAATATGTGGGTGATCCCTCACTCCTTGTATTATAGTGCAGCTCAGCCAGCAGGGAGTTGTTATCCTTTGGGCCGCACATATTTTTTCACTGAGCGATCTAAATGTGGATAGACAGATAGATAGATAGATAGGTAGGTAGATAAATGGGAGGGTGGTTGGATAGGTCGGATAGATAGTGAATTATTAGATAGACAGACAGATAAATGGGCGGGTGGGTGGAATAAATGGTAAATCATTAGATAGATAGATAGATAGATAGATAGTTGGGTGGGTGAATCTCAATACCTTTAAAAAAATATGTGGGTGATCCCTCACTTCTTGTGTTATAGTGCAGCTCAGCCAGCAGGGAGTTGTTATCCTTTGGGTCCCACATATTTTTTCACTGAGCACATTATCTGTAGATAGATAGATGGGTAGGTAGACAAATGGGTGGTTTGTTGGGTGGGTACGTGTATAGATAGTGAATCATTAGATAGACAGATAAATGGGCGGTTGGGTGGATCAATGTTAAATCATTAGATTGATTGATAGTTGGGTGGGTGGATTTCAAGAACTGTAAAAAAATATGTGGGTGATCCCTCACTCCTTGTGTTATAGTGCAGCTCGGCCAGCAGGGAGTTGTTATCCTTTGGGCCCCACATATTTTTTCACTGAGCGCATTAACTGTAGATAGATAGATAGATAGATAGATATATGGATAGATAGATAGATAGATAGATAGATAGATGTTTAGGTAAATAAATGGATGGGATGTTGGGTGGGTAGGTGTATAGATAGTGAATCATTAGATAGACAGATAAATGGGCGGGTGGGTGGATAAATGGTAAATCATTAGATAGATAGTTGGTTGGGTGAATTTCAATACCTGTAAAAAAATATGTGGGTGATCCCTAACTCCTTGTGTTATAGTGCAGCTCAGCCAGCAGGGAGTTGTTATCCTTTGGGCCCCACATATTTTTTCACTGAGCGAACTAAATGTGGATAGACAGATAGATAGATAGATAGGTAGATAAATGGGAGGGTGGTTGTGTAGGCGGATAGATAGTCAATCATTAGATAGACAAAAAAATGGGTGGGTGGGTAGATAAAAGGTAAATTATTAGATAGATAGGTGGGTGGGTGAAGCTCAATACCTGTAAAAAAATATGTGGGTGATCCCTCACTTCTTGTGTTATAGTGCAGCTCGGCCAGCAGGGAGTTGTTATCCTTTGGGCCCCTCATATTTTTTCACTGAGCGCATTAACTGCAGATAGATAGATAGATAGATAGATGGTTAGGTAGATAAATGGGTGGGATGTTGGGTGGGTAGGTGTATAGATAGTGAATCATTAGATAGACAGATAAATGGGCGGATGGGTGGATAAATGGTAAATCATTAGATAGATAGATAGATAGATAGATAGATAGATAGATAGATAGTTGGGTTGGTGAATCTCAATACCTGTAAAAAAATATGTGGGTTATCCCTCACTCCTTGTGTTATAGTGCAGCTCAGCCAGCAGGGAGTTGTTATCCTTTGGGCCCCACATATTTTTTTCACTGAGCACATTATCTGTAGATAGATAGATAGATATATGGATAGATAGATAGATAGATAGATGTTTAGGTACATAAATGGATGGGATGTTGTGTGGGTAGGTGTATAGATAGTGAATCATTAGATAGACAGATAAATGGGCAGGTGTGTAGATAAATGGTAGATCATTAGATAGATAGATAGATAGATAGATAGATAGATAGTTGGGTGGTTGAATCTTAATACCTGTAATAAAATATGTGGGTGAACCCTCATTCTTTGTTTAATAGTGCAGCTTGGCCAGCAGGGAGTTGTTATCCTTTGGCACCCACATATTTTTTTCAATGAGCGAATTAACTCTAGATAGACAGATAGACAGATAGATAGATAGATAGATGGATGGATAGATAGATATATGGATAGATAGATAGATAGATGGGTAGGTAGATAAATGGGAGGGTGGTTGGGTAGGTGGATAAATAGTGAATCATTAGATAGACAGATAAATGGGCGGGTGGGTGGATAAATGGTAAATCATTATATAGATAGTTGGGTGGGTGAATCTCAATACCTGTAATAAAATATGTGGGTGAACTCTCACTCCTTGTGTAATAGTGCCGCTAGGCCAGCAGGGAGTTGTTTTCCTTTGGCACCCACATATTTTTTTCAATGAGCGAATTAACTCTAGATAGACAGATAGATAGATAGATAGATAGATAGATAGATGGATGGATGGATGGATGGATAGATATATGGATAGATAGATGGGTAGGTAGATAAATGGGAGGGTGGTTGGGTAGGTGGATAGATAGTGAATCATTAGATAGACAGATAAATGGGTGGGTAGATATATGTTAAATCATTAGATAGATAGGTGGGTGGTAGAAGTGCAATAGCTGTAAAAATATATTTGGGTGATCCCTCACTCCTTGTGTAATATTGCAGCTCGGCCAGCAGGGAGTTGTTATCCTTTGGGACCCACATATTTTTTAACTGAGCGCACTAACCGTAGATAGATAGATAGATGGATGTGTAGGCACATGGATAGTAAATCATTGGATAGACAGATAGATTGGGTGGATAGGTAGATAGATGGTAAATTATTAATTAAATAGACAAATCATAGCTAGAATAATTCATAAAGTAGAGGCATGGATAAAGAGGTGAGGGATCCCTCTCATTTTTCTAAAGCCCCATAAACGCTACTCAAAAAGAAAAGTTATCGCTCAGAATGGCATTTTTGAGCGATCTCTTTTCTTTAAAACAAATCTGTAGTATGTATACTCAATAAAGTTAATGATGTGTGCTCCCGCGCATCCTTAACGACCACCCTCCTGCCCCTTCACCTGAACATACAGGTCATCTTTGGCCATATAGCCTATGACCCGCATGTTCAGCAGGTCACTGGGACATCATTGAATGATATCGGTAACTGATTTCTTTCAGTGTGAATAGTGGAACCACAGATATAGTTGACTATATAGATGGTGCCCCTAGACTCCCAGTGTGTACAGGGCTTTAGGGTCAATGTATACTGAGAACATATTATCATGCCTATTTCCATTTTTTAGGTGAGAATTCTCCATAAAACATATGATGAGGTCGTAACAGCTGACTACTGCGAAGTGACCTGGACTGCAGAATCCTCCTCAAGTCAAAAAACAAAGATTAAGCACAGCAACAGGAGACCGAAGTCAGGTAATTAATGAAAATTAATTACTGATAATATGTTTTTGGTATACATTTGGTCTTCACAAATAGGACTTCTAGCTATGAACTCTTCTATTATTGTACTTTGTGATTACTTAGTGTACAGTTAAATAGATAGAGGTAGGTAGAGATAAATAGAAAGAGTAAAAGATAAACTGATACCTTCCTCCACTGTCCGCTAAGGCAGCTAAACGGGGGTGGGAGGGAAGTCAGTAACCCACTTGTTTTCAGTCAGCAACTTTCTTCCCTTTGTAATGTTGCAGCTTGACCAGCAGGGAGGGTGGGATCCTTAATTGGGTAGGTAGGTAGATGGTAAATCATGAAATAGAAAATGGCTAGGTGGTTGAAGCGCAATATCTGTAAAAGATATGTGGGTGATCCCTCACTCCTTGTGTAAAAGTACAGCTCGGCCAGCAGGGAATTGTTATCCTTTGGGACCCCTTTTTTTTACTGAGCACATTAACTGTAGATAGATAGATACTGTAGATGGTTAGGTAAAAAAATGGGTGGGTGGTTAGGTGGATATATAGTGAATAATTAGATAGATATATGGGTGGGTGGGTAGATAAATGATAAATCATTAGATAGTTTGGAGGGTAGATGAAGCTAAATACCTGTAAAAAAAATATGTGGGTGATCCCTCACTCCTTGTGTTATAGTGCAGCTCAGCCAGCAGGGAGTTGTTATCCTTTGGGCCCCACATATTTTTTCACTGAGCGCATTAACTGTAGATAGATAGATAGATAGATAGATAGATTTATGGATAGATAGATAAATGGGTGGGATGTTGAGTGGGTAGGTGTATAGATAGTGAATCATGAGATAAATGGGCGGGTGGGTGGATAAATGGTAAATCATTATATAGATAGATAGATAGTTGGGTGGGTGAATCTCAATACCTGTAAAAAATATGTGGGTGATCCCTCACTCCTTGTATTATAGTGCAGCTCAGCCAGCAGGGAGTTGTTATCCTTTGGGCCGCACATATTTTTTCACTGAGCGATCTAAATGTGGATAGACAGATAGATAGATAGATAGATAGATAGATAGGTAGGTAGATAAATGGGAGGGTGGTTGGATAGGTCGGATAGATAGTGAATTATTAGATAGACAGACAGATAAATGGGCGGGTGGGTGGAATAAATGGTAAATCATTAGATAGATAGATAGATAGATAGATAGATAGATAGATAGATAGATAGATAGATAGTTGGGTGGGTGAATCTCAATACCTTTAAAAAAATATGTGGGTGATCCCTCACTTCTTGTGTTATAGTGCAGCTCAGCCAGCAGGGAGTTGTTATCCTTTGGGTCCCACATATTTTTTCACTGAGCACATTATCTGTAGATAGATAGATGGGTAGGTAGACAAATGGTTGGTTTGTTGGGTGGGTACGTGTATAGATAGTGAATCATTAGATTGACAGATAAATGGGCGGTTGGGTGGATCAATGTTAAATCATTAGATTGATTGATAGTTGGGTGGGTGGATTTCAAGAACTGTAAAAAAATATGTGGGTGATCCCTCACTCCTTGTGTTATAGTGCAGCTCGGCCAGCAGGGAGTTGTTATCCTTTGGGCCCCACATATTTTTTCACTGAGCGCATTAACTGTAGATAGATAGATAGATAGATAGATAGATAGATATATGGATAGATAGATAGATGTTTAGGTAAATAAATGGGTGGGATGTTGGGTGGGTAGGTGTATAGATAGTGAATCATTAGATAGACAGATAAATGGGCGGGTGGGTGGATAAATGGTAAATCATTAGATAGATAGTTGGTTGGGTGAATTTCAATACCTGTAAAAAAATATGTGGGTGATCCCTAACTCCTTGTGTTATAGTGCAGCTCAGCCAGCAGGGAGTTGTTATCCTTTGGGCCCCACATATTTTTTCACTGAGCGAACTAAATGTGGATAGACAGATAGATAGATAGATAGATAGATAGATAGGTAGATAAATGGGAGGGTGGTTGTGTAGGCGGATAGATAGTCAATCATTAGATAGACAAAAAAATGGGTGGGTGGGTAGATAAAAGGTAAATTATTAGATAGATAGGTGGGTGGGTGAAGCTCAATACCTGTAAAAAAAATATGTGGGTGATCCCTCACTTCTTGTGTTATAGTGCAGCTCAGCCAGCAGGGAGTTGTTATCCTTTGGGCCCCTCATATTTTTTCACTGAGCGCATTAACTGCAGATAGATAGATAGATAGATAGATAGATGGTTAGGTAGATAAATGGGTGGGATGTTGGGTGGGTAGGTGTATAGATAGTGAATCATTAGATAGACAGATAAATGGGCGGATGGGTGGATAAATGGTAAATCATTAGATAGATAGATAGATAGATAGATAGATAGTTGGGTTGGTGAATCTCAATACCTGTAAAAAAATATGTGGGTTATCCCTCTCTCCTTGTGTTATAGTGCAGCTCAGCCAGCAGGGAGTTGTTATCCTTTGGGCCCCACATATTTTTTTCACTGAGCACATTATCTGTAGATAGATAGATAGATATATGGATAGATAGATAGATAGATAGATAGATAGATGTTTAGGTACATAAATGGATGGGATGTTGGGTGGGTAGGTGTATAGATAGTGAATCATTAGATAGACAGATAAATGGGCAGGTGTGTAGATAAATGGTAGATCATTAGATAGATAGATAGATAGATAGTTGGGTGGTTGAATCTTAATACCTGTAATAAAATATGTGGGTGAACCCTCATTCCTTGTTTAATAGTGCAGCTTGGCCAGCAGGGAGTTGTTATCCTTTGGCACCCACATATTTTTTTCAATGAGCGAATTAACTCTAGATAGACAGATAGACAGATAGATAGATAGATAGATGGATGGATAGATAGATATATGGATAGATAGATAGATAGATAGATGGGTAGGTAGATAAATGGGAGGGTGGTTGGGTAGGTGGATAAATAGTGAATCATTAGATAGACAGATAAATGGGCGGGTGGGTGGATAAATGGTAAATCATTATATAGATAGTTGGGTGGGTGAATCTCAATACCTGTAATAAAATATGTGGGTGAACTCTCACTCCTTGTGTAATAGTGCAGCTCGGCCAGCAGGGAGTTGTTATCCTTTGGCACCCACATATTTTTTTCAATGAGCGAATTAACTCTAGATAGACAGATAGATAGATAGATAGATGGATGGATGGATGGATAGATATATGGATAGATAGATGGGTAGGTAGATAAATGGGAGGGTGGTTGGGTAGGTGGATAGATAGTGAATCATTAGATAGACAGATAAATGGGTGGGTAGATATATGTTAAATCATTAGATAGATAGGTGGGTGGTAGAAGTGCAATAGCTGTAAAAATATATTTGGGTGATCCCTCACTCCTTGTGTAATATTGCAGCTCGGCCAGCAGGGAGTTGTTATCCTTTGGGACCCACATATTTTTTAACTGAGCGCACTAACCGTAGATAGATAGATAGATAGATGGATGTGTAGGCACATGGATAGTAAATCATTGGATAGACAGATAGATTGGGTGGATAGGTAGATAGATGGTAAATTATTAATTAAATAGACAAATCATAGCTAGAATAATTCATAAAGTAGAGGCATGGATAAAGAGGTGAGGGATCCCTCTCATTTTTCTAAAGCCCCATAAACGCTACTCAAAAAGAAAAGTTATCGCTCAGAATGGCATTTTTGAGCGATCTCTTTTCTTTAAAACAAATCTGTAGTATGTATACTCAATAAAGTTAATGATGTGTGCTCCCGCGCATCCTTAACGACCACCCTCCTGCCCCTTCACCTGAACATACAGGTCATCTTTGGCCATATAGCCTATGACCCGCATGTTCAGCAGGTCACTGGGACATCATTGAATGATATCGGTAACTGATTTCTTTCAGTGTGAATAGTGGAACCACAGATATAGTTGACTATATAGATGGTGCCCCTAGACTCCCAGTGTGTACAGGGCTTTAGGGTCAATGTATACTGAGAACATATTATCATGCCTATTTCCATTTTTTAGGTGAGAATTCTCCATAAAACATATGATGAGGTCGTAACAGCTGACTACTGCGAAGTGACCTGGACTGCAGAATCCTCCTCAAGTCAAAAAACAAAGATTAAGCACAGCAACAGGAGACCGAAGTCAGGTAATTAATGAAAATTAATTACTGATAATATGTTTTTGGTATACATTTGGTCTTCACAAATAGGACTTCTAGCTATGAACTCTTCTATTATTGTACTTTGTGATTACTTAGTGTACAGTTAAATAGATAGAGGTAGGTAGAGATAAATAGAAAGAGTAAAAGATAAATTGATACCTTCCTCCACTGTCCGCTAAGGCAGCTAAACGGACATGGGGGTGGGAGGGAAGTCAGTAACCCACTTGTTTTCAGTCAGCAACTTTCTTCCCTTTGTAATGTTGCAGCTTGACCAGCAGGGAGGGTGGGATCCTTAATTGGGTAGGTAGGTAGATGGTAAATCATGAAATAGAAAATGGCTAGGTGGTTGAAGCGCAATATCTGTAAAAGATATGTGGGTGATCCCTCACTCCTTGTGTAAAAGTACAGCTCGGCCAGCAGGGAATTGTTATCCTTTGGGACCCCTTTTTTTTACTGAGCACATTAACTGTAGATAGATAGATAGATGGTTAGGTAAAAAAATGGGTGGGTGGTTAGGTGGATATATAGTGAATAATTAGATAGATATATGGGTGGGTGGGTAGATAAATGATAAATCATTAGATAGTTTGGAGGGTAGATGAAGCTAAATACCTGTAAAAAAAATATGTGGGTGATCCCTCACTCCTTGTGTTATAGTGAAGCTCAGCCAGCAGGGAGTTGTTATCCTTTGGGCCCCACATATTTTTTCACTGAGCGCATTAACTGTAGATAGATAGATAGATTTATGGATAGATAGATAGATGGTTAGGTAGATAAATGGGTGGGATGTTGAGTGGGTAGGTGTATAGATAGTGAATCATGAGATAAATGGGCGGGTGGGTGGATAAATGGTAAATCATTATATAGATAGATAGTTGGGTAAGTGAATCTCAATACCTTTAAAAAAATATGTGGGTGATCCCTCACTCCTTGTGTTATAGTGCAGCTCAGCCAGCAGGGAGTTGTTATCCTTTGGGCCCCACATATTTTTTCACTGAGCGATCTAAATGTGGATAGACAGATAGATAGATAGATAGATAGATAGATAGATAGATAGATAGATAGATAGATGGATAGATAGGTAGGTAGATAAATGGGAGGGTGGTTGGATAGGTCGGATAGATAGTGAATTATTAGATAGACAGACAGATAAATGGGCGGGTGGGTGGAATAAATGGTAAATCATTAGATAGATAGTTGGGTGGGTGAATCTCAATACCTTTAAAAAAATATGTGGGTGATCCCTCACTTCTTGTGTTATAGTGCAGCTCAGCCAGCAGGGAGTTGTTATCCTTTGGGTCACACATATTTTTTCACTGAGCACATTATCTGTAGATAGATAGATGGGTAGGTAAATAAATGGGTGGGATGTTGGGTGGGTAGGTGTATAGATAGTGAATCATTAGATAGACAGATAAATGGGCGGTTCGGTGGATCAATGGTAAATCATTATATAGATAGTTGGGTGGGTGAATCTCAATACCTGTAAAAAAATATGTGGGTGATCCCTCACTCCTTGTGTTATAGTGCAGCTCAGCCAGCAGGGAGTTGTTATTCTTTAGGCCCCACATATTTTTTCACTGAGCACATTATCTGTAGATAGATAGATGTGTAGGTAGACAAATGGGTGGGTTGTTGGGTGGGTAGGTGTATAGAGAGTGAATCATTAGATAGACAGATAAATGGGCGGTTTGGTGGATAAATGTTAAATCATTAGATTGATTGATAGTTGGGTGGGTGGATTTCAATAACTGTAAAAAAAAATATGTGGGTGATCCCTCACTCCTTGTGTAAAAGTACAGCTCGGCCAGCAGGGAATTGTTATCCTTTGGGACCCCTTTTTTTTTACTGAGCACATTAACTGTAGATAGATAGATGGTTAGGTAAAAAAATGGGTGGGTGGGTTTTTAGGTGGATATATAGTGAATAATTAGATAGATATATGGGTGGGTGTGTGGGTAGATAAATGATAAATCATTAGATAGTTTGGAGGGTAGGTGAAGCTCAATACCTGTAAAAAAAAATATGTGGGTGATCCCTCACTCCTTGTGTTATAGTGCAGCTCAGCCAGCAGGGAGTTGTTATCCTTTGGGCCCCACATATTTTTTCACTGAGCGCATTAACTGTAGATAGATAGACAGATATATGGATAGATAGATAGATGGTTAGGTAGATAAATGGGTGGGATGTTGAGTGGGTAGGTGTATAGATAGTGAATCATGAGATAGACAGATAAATGGGCGGGGTGGATAAATGGTAAATCATTATATAGATACATAGTTGGGTGGGTGAATCTCAATACCTGTAAAAAAATATGTGGGTGATCCCTCACTCCTTGTGTTATAGTGCAGCTCAGCCAGCAGGGAGTTGTTATCCTTTGGGCTCCACATATTTTTTCACTGAGCGAACTAAATGTAGATAGACAGATAGATAGATAGGTAGATAAATGGGAGGGTGGTTGGGTAGGCGGATAGATAGTCAATCATTAGATAGACAGATAAATGGGTGGGTAGATAAAAGGTAAATTATTAGATAGATAGGTGGGTGGGTGAAGCTCAATACCTGTAAAAAAATATGTGGGCGATCCCTCACTTCTTGTGTTATAGTGCAGCTCAGCCAGCAGGGAGTTGTTATCCTTTGGGCCCCTCATATTTTTTCACTGAGCACATTATCTGTAGATAGATAGATGGGTAGGTAGACAAATGGGTGGGTTGTTGAGTGGGTAGGTGTATACATAGTGAATCATTAGATAGACAGATAAATGGGTGGTTGGGTGGATAAATGTTAAATCATTCGATTGATTGATAGTTGGGTGGGTTGATTTCAAGAACTGTAAAAAAATATGTGGGTGATCCCTCACTACTTGTGTAATAGTGCAGCTCGGCCAGCAGGGAGTTGTTATCCTTTGGGCCCCACATATTTTTTCACTGAGCGAACTAAATGTGGATAGACAGATAGATAGGTAGGTAGATAAATGGGAGGGTGGTTGTGTAGGCGGATAGATAGTTAATCATTAGATAGACAGATAAATGGGTGGGTGGGTAGATAAAAGGTAAATTATTAGATATATAGGTGGGTGGGGGAAGCTCAATACCTGTAAAAAAAATATGTGGGTGATCCCTCACTTCTTGTGTTATAGTGCAGCTCAGCCAGCAGGGAGTTGTTATCCTTTGGGCCCCTCATATTTTTTCACTGAGCGCATTAACTGTAGATAGATAAATAGATATATGTATAGATAGATAGTTAGGTAGATAAATGGGTGGGATGTTGGGTGGGTAGGTGTATAGCTAGTGAATCATTAGATAGACAGATAAATGGGCGGGTGGGTGGATAAATGGTAAATCATTATATAGATAGTTGGGTCGGTGAATCTCAATACCTGTAAAAAAATATGTGGGTGATCCCTCACTCCTTGTGTTATAGTGCAGCTCAGCCAGCAGGGAGTTGTTATTCTTTAGGCCCCACATATTTTTTCACTGAGCACATTACCTGTAGATAGATAGATGGGTAGGTAGACAAATGGGTGGGTTGTTGGGTGGGTAGGTGTATAGAGAGTGAATCATTAGATAGACAGATAAATGGGCGGTTGGGTGGATAAATGTTAAATCATTAGATTGATTGATAGTTGGGTGGGTGGATTTCAATAACTGTAAAAAAAAATATGTGGGTAATCCCTCACTCCTTGTGTTATAGTGCAGCTCAGCCAGCAGGGAGTTGTTATCCTTTGGGCCCCACATATTTTTTCACTGAGCGCATTACCTGTAGATAGATAGACAGATATATGGATAGATAGATACAGTGGCCGATTCAGGGGGAGCACCCGGGCACGTGCCCCCCTGTTATTTATTTTGTAGCTGAGGACCAGGGCTTTCCAACGAGCCCAGCCCTGTGTCTCTAGCCCCCCGGGAACCGGAGATATCGCCTAGCAAACCTGTAACGGATAATATGGGACCCGTCAATTCCGACCCCCACCCGGTTCCGACAGCTGCCAGTTCCCGCTCTGGCATCACAGAAGCTTGTGGTTGATTTCATTCAATTCCAAATCGCTGGGCCTTCAATATGATACCAGGCTGGTCCAAATCGGTCAATCGGTTCTAGAGATATTGCGTGTAAACCGAGTTTTTAATTTTTGAAATGTAATTTCATGGCTGTTCATGTTCTTTGAGGGCAGATTACTCTGGAACCAAACGTTCCAGTTTCACTGGACCAAAATCATTCAAAGCCCACTCAAAAGTTCTTCAATATGATACTTGTCTCATGTAAATGGGTCAGTTGGTTCCGAAGATATAGCTGGTTTAATGAGATAACTGGTTAAAGGGGGGAGGGGTGGTTTTCTCTCCCCCTCACACCAGAAAATGCAGGGTCTAGGCTGGTGTAAAAGGGGCCAATCTGGGAATGCATTTTCTGGTGTGAAAGGGGTATTATTTCAAATAACCGGGACCTGCAGTGCTCTGAATACAGCCAGGCTCTGCCACTGTCAGTGGCTATCACTTCTGCCTGGCGGCGGCTGTCCCCCATTTACCACGAGCATGTATTCCCCCTTGGCAATGAGCATGTAATCCCACATGGCAACGAGCATGGAACCTCTGGCAATGAGCATGGAACACTTGGCAATGAGCATGTAGAGAAGCAGCACTTATATAGCATAATTTTTAATAGGCATTATGGTGTTTGGCATAACACATAATGGACATAATGGCGTGTAACTTAACGTGTAATGGACATTATGGTGTAAATGTTTAATGCTTGCCTTTGGTGGACAATGTCCCTGTTTATGAAGTGTATTGTGAATTTTGGCTTAATCTGTGTGGCATTATGTGAATTCTGGCTCAATCCATGTGGCATTATGTGAATTTTGTCTCAATCCGTGTGGCATTATGTGAATTTTGGCTCAATCCGTGTGGCATTATGTGAATTTTGTCTCAATCCGTGTGGCATTATGTGAATTTTGGCTCAATCCGTGTGGCATTATGTGAATTTTGTCTCAATCCGTGTGGCATTATGTGAATTTTGGCTCAATCCGTGTGGCATTATGTGAATTTTTTCCCAATCCATGTGGCATTATGTGAATTTTGGCTCAATCCGTGTGGCATTATGTGAATTTTGGCTCAATTCATGTGGCATTATGTGAATTTTGGCTCAATCCGTATGGCATTTTATGCATTTGGCTCAATCCGTGTGGCATTATGTGAATTTTGACACAATCCATTTGGCATTATGTGAATTTTGGCTCAATCCGTGTGTGTTATTATGTAAATTTTGGCTCAATCCATGTGGCATTATGTCAAATTTGGCTCATTCCATTTGGCATCATGTGTAAGGGGCAAGTATAATGGGGTCTAGTATTTTGTTGCATAATGTGTAGAAGTTGTATATGGTGTTGACACGCCCCCTGTTGAGTGGCCACACACCCTTTTCCGGAGCGCGTCTTTGGCGCGTGCACAACTACATCCTTTACTTTTGTCGCCATGGTGGGCCTGCGTACGTTAAATGCCAGGGCCTATTTTTAATTCCATTCCCACCCTCTCCTGCCGCTCTCTTAGCATGTACACTGGCACCACTAACACCGCCCCTCCTCCACCCAAACCCTTTTTTATCATGGTGCCCCACCTGTCATTTTATCCTGGATCCGCCCCTGGATAGATAGATAGATGGTTAGGTATATAAATAGGTGGGATGTTGAGTGGGTAGGTGTATAGATAGTGAATCATAAGATAGACAGATAAATGGGCGGGGGTGGTTAAATGGTAAATCATTATATAGATAGATAGTTGGGTGGGTGAATCTCAATACCTGTAAAAAATATGTGGGTGATCCCTCACTCCTTGTGTTATAGTGCAGCTCAGTCAGCAGGGAGTTGTTATCCTTTGGGCCCCACATATTTTTTCACTGAGCAATCTAAATGTGGATAGACAGATAGATAGATAGATAGATAGATAGATAGATAGGTAGGTAGATAAATGGGAGGGTGGTTGGATAGGTCGGATAGATAGTGAATCATTAGATAGACAGATAAATGGGCGGGTGGGTGGATAAATGTTAAGTCATTAGATAGATAGTTGGGTGGGTGAATCTCAATACCTTTAAAAAAATATGTGGGTGATCCCTCACTCCTTGTGTTATAGTGCAGCTCAGCCAGCAGGGAGTTGTTATCCTTTGGGCCCCACATATTTTTTCACTGAGCGCATTAACTGTAGATAGATAAATAGATATATGGATAGATAGATGGTTAGGTAGATAAATGGGTGGGATGTTGGGTGGGTAGGTGTATAGCTAGTGAATCATTAGATAGACAGATAAATGGGCGGGTGAGTAGATAAATGGTAAATCATTAGATAGATAGGTGAGTGGGTGAAGCGCAATACCTTTAAAAAAATATGTGGGTGATCCCTCACTGCTTGTGTTATAGTGCAGCTTAGCCAGCAGGGAGTTGTTATCCTTTGGGCCCCACATATTTTTTCACTGAGCACATTATCTGTAGATAGATAGATGGGTAGGTAGACAAATGGGTGGGTTGTTGAGTGGGTAGGTGTATAGATAGTGAATCATTAGATAGACAGATAAATGGGTGGTTGGGTGGATAAATGTTAAATCATTCGATTGATTGATAGTTGGGTGGGTTGATTTCAATAACTGTAAAAGAATATGTGGGTGATCCCTCACTCCTTGTGTAATAGTGCAGCTCAGCCAGCAGGGAGTTGTTATCCTTTGGGCCCCACATATTTTTTCACTGAGCGAACTAAATGTGGATAGACAGATAGATAGGTAGGTAGATAAATGGGAGGGTGGTTGTGTAGGCGGATAGATAGTCAATCATTAGATAGACAGATAAATGGGTGGGTGGGTAGATAAAAGGTAAATTATTAGATATATTGGTGGGTGGGGGAAGCTCAATACCTGTAAAAAAAATATGTGGGTGATCCCTCACTTCTTGTGTTATAGTGCAGCTCAGCCAGCAGGGAGTTGTTATCCTTTGGGCCCCTCATATTTTTTCACTGAGCGCATTAACTGTAGATAGATAAATAGATATATGGATAGATAGATGGTTATTTAGATAAATGGGTGGGATGTTGGGTGGGTAGGTGTATAGCTAGTGAATCATTAGATAGACAGATAAATGGGCGGGTGGGTGGATAAATGGTAAATCATTATATAGATAGTTGGGTGGGTGAATCTCAATACCTGTAAAAAAAAATATGTGGGTGATCCCTCACTCCTTGTGTTATAGTGCAGCTCAGCCAGCAGGGAGTTGTTATTCTTTAGGCCCCACATATTTTTTCACTGAGCACATTATCTGTAGATAGATAGATGGGTAGGTAGACAAATGGGTGGGTTGTTGGGTGGGTAGGTGTATAGAGAGTGAATCATTAGATAGACAGATAAATTGGCGGTTGGGTGGATAAATGTTAAATCATTAGATTGATTGATAGTTGGGTGGGTGGATTTCAATAACTGTAAAAAAAAATATGTGGGTGATCCCTCACTCCTTGGGGTTTATTCTAGTTCATTCTTTCTGACAAAATCCTTCTTAGATGGACAAAACCATGTGCACTGCAGGGGGGGCAGATGTAACATGTGCAGAGAGAATTAGATTTGGGTGAGTTATTTTGTTTCTGTGCAGGGAAAATACTGACTGCTTTATTTTACACTGCAATATAGATCTCACTTTGAAGAAAAACCCCACCCAAATCTAATTCTCTCTGCACAAGTTACATCTACCCCACCCGCAGTGCACATGGTTTTGTCCATCTAAGAAGGATTTTGTCAGAAAGAATGAAGTAGAATAACCCCCCTTGTGTTATAGTGCAGCTCAGCCAGCAGGGAGTTGTTATCCTTTGGGCCCCACAGATGGTTAGGTAGATAAATAGGTGGGATGTTGAGTGGGTAGGTGTATAGATAGTGAATCATGAGATAGACAGATAAATGGGTGGGGGTGGTTAAATGGTAAATCATTATATAGATAGATAGTTGGGTGGGTGAATCTCAATACCTGTAAAAAATATGTGGGTGATCCCTCACTCCTTGTGTTATAGTGCAGCTCAGCCAGCAGGGAGTTGTTATCCTTTGGGCCCCACATATTTTTTCACTGAGCAATCTAAATGTGGATAGACAGATAGATAGATAGATAGATAGATAGATAGATAGGTAGGTAGATAAATGGGAGGGTGGTTGGATAGGTCGGATAGATAGTGAATTATTAGATAGACAGATAAATGGGCGGGTGGGTGGATAAATGTTAAGTCATTAGATAGTTAGATAGTTGGGTGGGTGAATCTCAATACCTTTAAAAAATATGTGGGTGATCCCTCACTCCTTGTGTTATAGTGCAGCTCAGCCAGCAGGGAGTTGTTATCCTTTGGGCCCCACATATTTTTTCACTGAGCGAACTAAATGTGGATAGACAGATAGATAGGTAGGTAGATAAATAGGAGGGTGGTTGGGTAGGCGGATAGATAGTCAATCATTAGATAGACAGATAAATGGGTGGGTAGATAAAAGGTAAATTATTAGATAGATAGGTGGGTGGGTGAAGCTCAATACCTGTAAAAAAATATGTGGGCGATCCCTCACTTCTTGTGTTATAGTGCAGCTCAGCCAGCAGGGAGTTGTTATCCTTTGGGCCCCTCATATTTTTTCACTGAGCGCATTAACTGTAGATAGATAAATAGATATATGGATAGATAGATGGTTAGGTAGATAAATGGGTGGGTTGTTGGGTGGGTACGTGTATAGATAGTGAATCATTAGATAGACAGATAAATGGGCGGTTGGGTGGATCAATGTTAAATCATTAAATTGATTGATAGTTGGGTGGGTGGATTTCAAGAACTGTAAAAAAATATGTGGGTGATCCCTCACTACTTGTGTAATAGTGCAGCTCGGCCAGCAGGGAGTTGTTATCCTTTGGGCCCCACATATTTTTTCACTGAGCGAACTAAATGTGGATAGACAGATAGATAGGTAGGTAGATAAATGGGAGGGTGGTTGTGTAGGCGGATAGATAGTCAATCATTAGATAGACAGATAAATGGGTGGGTAGATAAAAGGTAAATTATTAGATATATAGGTGGGTGGGGGAAGCTCAATACCTGTAAAAAAAATATGTGGGTGATCCCTCACTTCTTGTGTTATAGTGCAGCTCAGCCAGCAGGGAGTTGTTATCCTTTGGGCCCCTCATATTTTTTCACTGAGCGCATTAACTGTAGATAGATAAATAGATATATGGATAGATAGATGGTTAGGTAGATAAATGGGTGGGATGTTGGGTGGGTAGGTGTATAGCTAGTGAATCATTAGATAGACAGATAAATGGGCGGGTGGGTGGATAAATGGTAAATCATTATATAGATACTTGGGTGGGTGAATCTCAATACCTGTAAAAAAAATATGTGGGTGATCCCTCACTCCTTGTGTTATAGTGCAGCTCAGCCAGCAGGGAGTTGTTATTCTTTAGGCCCCACATATTTTTTCACTGAGCACATTATCTGTAGATAGATAGATGGGTAGGTAGACAAATGGGTGGGTTGTTGGGTGGGTAGGTGTATAGAGAGTGAATCATTAGATAGACAGATAAATGGGCGGTTGGGTGGATAAATGTTAAATCATTAGATTGATTGATAGTTGGGTGGGTGGATTTCAATAACTGTAAAAAATAATATGTGGGTGATCCCTCACTCCTTGTGTTATAGTGCAGCTCAGCCAGCAGGGAGTTGTTATCCTTTGGGCCCCTCATATTTTTTCACTGAGCGCATTAACTGTAGATAGATAAATAGATATATGGATAGATAGATGGTTAGGTAGATAAATGGGTGGGATGTTGGGTGGGTAGGTGTATAGCTAGTGAATCATTAGATAGACAGATAAATGGGCGGTTGGGTGGATCAATGTTAAATCATTAGATTGATTGATAGTTGGGTGGGTGGATTTCAAGAACTGTAAAAACATATGTGGGTGATCCCTCACTCCTTGTGTAATAGTGCAGCTCGGCCAGCAGGGAGTTGTTATCCTTTGGGCCCCACATATTTTTTTTACTGAGCGCATTAACTGTAGATAGATAGATAGATAGATAGATATATGGATAGATATATAGATGTTTAGGTAAATAATTGGGTGGGATGTTGGGTGGGTAGGTGTATAGATAGTGAATCATTAGATAGACAGATAAATGGGCGGGTGGGTGGATAAATGGTAAATCATTAGATAGATAGTTGGTTGGGTGAATCTCAAAACCTGTAAAAAAAAATGTGGGTGATCCCTCACTCCTTGTGTTATAGTGCAGCTCAGCCAGCAGGGAGTTGTTATCCTTTGGGCCACACATATTTTTTTCACTGAGCGCACTAACGGTAGATAGATAGATAGGTAGGTAGATAAATGGGATGGTGGTTGGGTAGGTCGGATAGATAGTGAATAATTAGATAGACAGATACATGGGTGGGTGAGTAGATAAATGGTAAATCATTAGATAGATAGGTGAGTGGGTGAAGCGCAATACCTGTAAAGAAATATGTGGGTGATCCCTCACTCCTTGAGTTATAGTGCAGCTTAGCCAGCAGGGAGTTGTTATCCTTTGGGCCCCACATATTTTTTCACTGAGCACATTATCTGTAGATAGAAAGATGGGTAGGTAGACAAATGGGTGGGTTGTTGGGTGGGTAGGTGTATAGATAGTGAATCATTAGATAGACAGATAAATGGGTGGTTGGGTGTATAAATGTTAAATCATCAGATTGATTGATTGATTGATTGATAGTTGGGTGGGTGGATTTCAATAACTGTAAAAGAATATGTGGGTGATCCCTCACTCCTTGTGTAATAATGCAGTTCAGCCAGCAGGGACTTGTTATCCTTTGGGCCCCACATATTTTTTCACTGAGCAAACTAAATGTGGATAGACAGATAGATAGGTAGGTAGATAAATGGGAGGGTGGTTGGGTAGGCGGATAGATAGTCAATCATTAGATAGATAAATGGGTGGGTGGTAGATAAAAGGTAAATTATTAGATAGATAGGTGGGTGAAGTTCAATACCTGTAAAAATATATGTGGGTGATTCCTCACTTCTTGTGTTATAGTGCAGCTCAGCCAGCAGGGAGTTGTTATCCTTTGGGCCCCTCATATTTTTTCACTGAACGCATTAACTGTAGATAGATAAATAGATATATGGATAGATAGATAGATAGATAGATGGTTAGGTAGATAAATGGATGGGATGTTGGGTGGGTAGGTGTATAGCTAGTGAATTCATTAGATAGACAGATAAATGGGCGGATGGGTGGATAAATGGTAAATCATTATGTAGATAGTTGGGTGAGTGAATCTCAATACCTGTAAAAAAATATGTGGGTGATCCCTCACTCCTTGTGTTATAGTGCAGCTCAGCCAGCAGGGAGTTGTTATCCTTTAGGCTCCACATATTTTTTCACTGAGCACATTATCTGTAGATAGATAGATGGGTAGGTAGACAAATGGGTGGGTTGTTGGGTGGTTAGGTGTATGGAGAGTGAATCATTAGATAGACAGATAAATGGGCGGTTGGGTGGATAAATGTTAAATCATTAGATTGATTGATAGTTGGGTGGGTGGATTTCAATAACTGTAAAAAAATATGTCGGTGATCCTCACTCCTTGTGTAATAGTGCAGCGCGGCCACCAGGGAGTTTTTATCCTTTGGGCCCCACATATTTTTTCACTGAGCGTATTAACTGTAGATAGATAAATAGATATATGGATAGATAGATAGATAGATAGATAGATAGATGGTTTGGTAGATAAATGGATGGGATGTTGGGTGGGTAGGTGTATAGCTAGTGAATTCATTAGATAGACAGATAAATGGGCGGATGGGTGGATAAATGGTAAATCATTATGTAGATAGTTGGGTGGGTGAATCTCAATACCTGTAAAAAAATATGTGGGTGATCCCTCAATCCTTGTGTTATAGTGCAGCTCAGCCAGCAGGGAGTTGTTATCCTTTAGGCTCCACATATTTTTTCACTGAGCACATTATCTGTAGATAGATAGATGGGTAGGTAGACAAATGGGTGGGTTGTTGGGTGGTTAGGTGTATGGAGAGTGAATCATTAGATGGACAGATAAATGGGCAGTTGGGTGGATAAATGTTAAATCATTAGATTGATTGATAGTTGGGTGGGTGGATTTCAATAACTGTAAAAAAATATGTGGGTGATCCTCACTCCTTGTGTAATTATGCAGCTCGGCCAGCAGGGAGTTGTTATCCTTTGGGCCCCACATATTTTTTCACTGAGCGTATTAACTGTAGATAGATAAATAGATATATAGATAGATGGTTAGGTAGATAAATGGATGGGATGTTGGGTGGGTAGGTGTATAGATAGTGAATTCATTAGATAGACAGATAAATGGGCGGGTGGGTGGATAAATGGTAAATCATTAGATAGATAGATAGATAGATAGATAGATAGATAGATAGATAGATAGTTGGGTGGGTGAATCTCAATACCTGTAATAAAATATGTGGGTGATCCCTCACTCCTTGTGTAATAGTGCAGCTCGGCCAGCAGGGAGTTGTTATCCTTTGGGACCCACATATTTTTTAACTGAGCGCACTAACCGTAGATAGATAGATAGATAGATGGATGTGTAGGCACATGGATAGTAAATCATTGGATAGACAGATAGATTGGGTGGATAGGTAGATAGATGGTAAATTATTAATTAAATAGACAAATCATAGCTAGAATAGTTCATAAAGTAGAGGCATGGATAAAGAGGTGAGGGATCCCTCTCATTTTTCTAAAGCCCCATAAACGCTACTCAAAAAGTAAAGTTATTGCTCAGAATGGCATTTTTGAACGATCTCTTTTCTTTAAAACAAATCTGTAGTATGTATACTCAATATAGTTAATGATGTGTGCTCCCGCGCATCCTTAACGACCACCCTCCTGCCCCTTCACCTGAACATACAGGTCATCTTTGGCCATATAGCCTATGACCCGCATGTTCAGCAGGTCACTGGGACATCATTGAATGATATCGGTAACTGATTTCTTTCAGTGTGAATAGTGGAACCACAGATATAGTTGACTATATAGATGGTGCCCCTAGACTCCCAGTGTGTACAGGGCTTTAGGGTCAATGTATACTGAGAACATATTATCATGCCTAATTCCATTTTTTAGGTGAGAATTCTCCATAAAACATATGATGAGGTCATAACAGCTGACTACTGCGAAGTAAACTGGTCTGCAGAATCCTCCTCAAGTCAAAAAACAAAGATTAAGCACAGCAACAGGAGACCGAAGTCAGGTAATTAATGAAAATTAATTACTGATAATATGTTTTTGGTATACATTTGGTCTTCACAAATAGGACTTCTAGCTATGAACTCTTCTATTATTGTACTTTGTGATTACTTAGTGTACAGTTAAATAGAGAGAGAGGTAGAGATAAATAGAAAGAGTAAAAGATAAACTGATACCTTCCTCCACTGTCCGCTAAGGCAGCTTAAAGGACATGGGGGTGGGAGGAAAGTCAGTAACCAACTTTTTTTCAGTCAGCAACTTTCTTCCCTTTGTAATGTTGCAGCTTGACCAGCAGGGAGGGTGGGATCCTTAATTGGGTAGGTAGGTTGATGGTAAATCATGAAATAGAAAATGGCTAGGTGGTTGAAGCGCAATATCTGTAAAAGATATGTGGGTGATCCCTCACTCCTTGTGTAAAAGTACTGCTCGGCCAGCAAGGAATTGTTATCCTTTGGGACCTCTTTTTTTTTACTGAGCACATTAACTGTAGATAGATAGATAGATGGTTAGTTAAAAATTGGGTGGGTGGGTGGTTAGGTGGATATATAGTGAATAATTAGATAGATATATGGGTGGGTGGGTAGATAAATGATAAATCATTAGATAGTTTGGTGGGTAGGTGAAGCTCAATACCTGTAAAAAAAATATGTGGGTGATCCCTCACTCCTTGTGTTATAGTGCAGCTCAGCCAGCAGGGAGTTGTTATCCTTTGGGCCCCACATATTTTTTCACTGAGCGCATTACCTGTAGATAGATAGATAGATGGATAGATAGATGTTTAGGTAGATAAATGGGTGGGATGTTGAGTGGGTAGGTGTATAGATAGTGAATCATGAGATAGACAGATAAATGGGTGGGTGGGTGGATAAATGGTAAATCATTATATATATAGATAGATAGTTGGGTGGGTGAATCTCAATACCTGTAAAAAAATATGTGGGTGATCCCTCACTCCTTGTGTTATAGTGCAGCTCAGCCAGCAGGGAGTTGTTATCCTTTGGGCCCCACATATTTTTTCACTGAGCAATCTAAATGTAGATAGATAGATAGATAGATAGATAGATAGGTAGGTAGATAAATGGGAGGGTGGTTGGATAGGTCGGATAGATAGTTAATCATTAGATAGACAGATAAATGGGTGGGTAAGTAGATAAATGGTAAATCATTAGATAGATAGCGTGGGTGAAGCGCAATACCTTTAAAAAAATATGTGGGTGATCCCTCACTCCTTGTGTTATAGTGCAGCTCAGCCAGCAGGGAGTTGTTATCCTTTGGGCCCCACATATTTTTTCACTGAGCGCATTAACTGTAGATAGATAGATAGATAGATAGATAGATATATGGATAGATAGATGTTTAGGTAGATAAATGGGTGGGATGTTGAGTGGGTAGGTGTATAGATAGTGAATCATGAGATAGACAGATAAATGGGTGGGTGGGTGGATAAATGGTAAATCATTATATAGATAGATAGTTGGGTTAGTGAATCTCAATACCTGTAAAAAAAAATATGTGGGTGATCCCTAACTCCTTGTGTTATAGTGCAGCTCAGCCAGCAGGGAGTTGTTATCCTTTGGGCCCCACATATTTTTTCACTGAGCGATCTAAATGTGAATAGATAGATAGGTAGGTAGGTAGATAAATGGGAGGGTGGTTGGATAGGTCGGGTAGATAGTGAATCATTAGATAGACAGATAAATGGGTGGGTAAGTAGATAAATGGTAAATCATTAGATAGATAGCGTGGGTGAAGCGCAATACCTTTAAAAAAATATGTGGGTGATCCCTCACTCCTTGTGTTATAGTGCAGCTCAGCCAGCAGGGAGTTGTTATCCTTTAGGCCCCACATATTTTTTCACTAAGCACATTATATGTAGATAGATAGATGGGTAGGTAGACAAATGGGTGGGTTGTTGGGTGGGTTGTTGGGTGGGTAGGTGTATAGATAGTGAATCATTAGATAGACAGATAAATGGGCGGTTGGGTGGATAAATGTTAAATCATTAGATTAATTTATGGTTGGGTGGATGGATATCAATAACTGTAAAAAAATATGTGGGTGATCCCTCACTCCTTGTGTAATAGTGCAGCTGAGCCAGCAGGGAGTTGTTATCCTTTGGGCCCCACATATTTTTTCACTGAGCACATTATCTGTAGATAGATAGATGGGTAGGTAGACAAATGGGTGGGTTGTTGGGTAGGTAGGTGTATAGATAGTAAATCATTAGATAGACAGATAAATGTTAAATCATTAGATTGATTGATTGATAGTTGGGTGGGTGGATTTCAATAACTGTAAAAAATATGTGGGTGATCCCTCACTCCTTGTGTTATAGTGCAGCTCGGCCAGCAGGGAGTTGTTATCCTTTGGGCCCCACATATTTTTTCACTGAGCGCATTAACTGTAGATAGATAGATAGATAGATAGATAGATATATGGATAGTTAGATAGATAGATGGTTAGGTAGATAAATGGGTGGGATGTTGGGTGGGTAGGTGTATAGATAGTGAATCATTAGATAGACAGATAAATGGGCGGGTGGGTGGATAAATGGTAAATCATTAGATAGATAGTTGGGTGGGTGAATCTCAATACCTGTAAAAAAATATGTGGGTGATCCCTCACTCCTTGTGTTATGGTGCAGCTCAGCCAGCAGGGAGTTGTTATCCTTTGGGCCCCACATATTTTTTCACTGAGCGCACTAACTGTAGATAGATAGATAGATAGGTAGGTAGATAAATGGGAGGGTGGTTGGGTAGGTGGATAGATAGTGAATCATTAGATAGACAGATAAATGGGTGGGTGGGTAGATAAAAGGTAAATTATTAGATAGATAGGTGGGTGGGTGAAGCTCAATACCTATAAAAAAAATATGTGGGTGATCCCTCACTTCTTGTGTTATAGTGCAGCTCAGCCAGCAGGGAGTTGCTTTCCTTTGGGCCCCTCATTTTTTTTCACCGAGCGCATTAACTGTAGATAGATAAATAGATATATGGATAGATATATGGTTAGGTAGATAAATGGGTGGGATGTTGGGTGGGTAGGTGTATAGCTAGTGAATTCATTAGATAGACAGATAAATGGGCGGATGGGTGGATAAATAGTAAATCATTATGTAGATAGTTGGGTGGGTGAATCTCAATACCTGTAAAAAAATATGTGGGTGATCCGTCACTCCTTGTGTTATAGTGCAGCTCAGCCAGCAGGGAGTTGTTATCCTTTAGGCTCCACATATTTTTTCACTGAGCACATTATCTGTAGATAGATAGATAGATGGGTAGGTAGACAAATGGGTGGGTTGTTGGGTGGGTAGGTGTATAGAGAGTGAATCATTAGATAGACAGATAAATGGGCGGTTGGGTGGATAAATGTTAAATCATTAGATTGATTGATAGTTGGGTGGGTGGATTTCAATAACTGTAAAAAAATATGTGGGTGATCCTCACTCCTTGTGTAATTATGCAGCTCGGCCAGCAGGGAGTTGTTATCCTTTGGGCCCCACATATTTTTTCACTGAGCGTATTAACTGTAGATAGATAAATAGATATATGGATAGATAGATAGATAGATGGTTAGGTAGATAAATGGATGGGATGTTGGGTGGGTAGGTGTATAGATAGTGAATCATTAGATAGACAGATAAATGGGCGGGTGGGTGGATAAATGGTAAATCATTAGATAGATAGATAGATAGATAGTTGGGTGGGTGAATCTCAATACCTGTAATAAAATATGTGGGTGATCCCTCACTCCTTGTGTAATAGTGCAGCTCGGCCAGCAGGGAGTTGTTATCCTTTGGGACCCACATATTTTTTAACTGAGCGCACTAACCGTAGATAGATAGATAGATAGATAGATAGATGGATGTGTAGGCACATGGATAGTAAATCATTGGATAGACAGATAGATTGGGTGGATAGGTAGATAGATGGTAAATTATTAATTAAATAGACAAATCATAGCTAGAATAGTTCATAAAGTAGAGGCATGGATAAAGAGGTGAGGGATCCCTCTCATTTTTCTAAAGCCCCATAAACGCTACTCAAAAAGTAAAGTTATTGCTCAGAATGGCATTTTTGAGCGATCTCTTTTCTTTAAAACAAATCTGTAGTATGTATACTCAATATAGTTAATGATGTGTGCTCCCGCGCATCCTTAACGACCACCCTCCTGCCCCTTCACCTGAACATACAGGTCATCTTTGGCCATATAGCCTATGACCCGCATGTTCAGCAGGTCACTGGGACATCATTGAATGATATCGGTAACTGATTTCTTTCAGTGTGAATAATGGAACCATAGATATAGTTGACTATATAGATGGTGCCCCTAGACTCCCAGTGTGTACAGGGCTTTAGGGTCAATGTATACTGAGAACATATTATCATGCCTAATTCCATTATTTAGGTGAGAATTCTCCATAAAACATATGATGAGGTCATAACAGCTGACTACTGCGAAGTGACCTGGACTGCAGAATCCTCCTCAAGTCAAAAAACAAAGATTAAGCACAGCAACAGGAGACCGAAGTCAGGTAATTAATGAAAATTAATTACTGATAATATGTTTTTGGTATACATTTGGTCTTCACAAATAGGACTTCTAGCTATGAACTCTTCTATTATTGTACTTTGTGATTACTTAGTGTACAGTTAAATAGAGAGAGAGGTAGAGATAAATAGAAAGAGTAAAAGATAAACTGATACCTTCCTCCACTGTCCGCTAAGGCAGCTTAAAGGACATGGGGGTGGGAGGGAAGTCAGTAACCCACTTGTTTTCAGTCAGCAACTTTCTTCCCTTTGTAATGTTGCAGCTTGACCAGCAGGGAGATCCTTAATTGGGTAGGTAGGTAGATGGTAAATCATGAAATAGAAAATGGCTAGGTGGTTGAAGCGCAATATCTGTAAAAGATATGTGGGTGATCCCTCACTCCTTGTGTAAAAGTACTGCTCGGCCAGCAGGGAATTGTTCTCCTTTGGGACCCCTTTTTTTTTACTGAGCACATTAACTGTAGATAGATAGATAGATGGTTAGGTAAAAATTGGGTGGGTGGGTGGTTAGGTGGATATATAGTGAATAATTAGATAGATATATGGGTGGGTGGGTAGATAAATGATAAATCATTAGATAGTTTGGTGGGTAGGTGAAGCTCAATACCTGTAAAAAAAAATATGTGGGTGATCCCTCACTCCTTGTGTTATAGTGCAGCTCAGCCAGCAGGGAGTTGTTATCCTTTGGGCCCCACATATTTTTTCACTGAGCGCACTAACTGTAGATAGATAGATAGGTAGGTAGATAAATGGAAGGGTGGTTGGGTAGGTTGGATAGATAGTGAATCATTAGATAGACAGACAGATAAATGGGTGGGTGAGTAGATAAATGGTAAATCATTAGATAGATAGGTGAGTGGGTGAAGCGCAATACCTGTAAAAAAATATGTGGGTGATCCCTCACTCCTTGTGTTATAGTGCAGCTCAGCCAGCAGGGAGTTGTTATCCTTTAGGCCCCACATATTTTTTCACTGAGCACATTATCTGTAGATAGATAGATGGGTAGGTAGACAAATGGGTGGGTTGTTGGGTGGGTAGGTGTATAGATAGTGAATCATTAGATAGACAGACAAATGGGCGGGTGGGTGGATAAATGGTAAATCATTAGATAGATAGTTGGGTGGGTGAAGCTCATTACCTGTAAAAAAAATATGTGGATGATCCCTCACTCCTTGTGTTATAGTGCAGCTTAGCCAGCAGGGAGTTGTTATCCTTTGGGCCTCACATATTTTTTCACTGAGCGCATTAACTGTAGACAGATAAATAGATATATGGATAGATAGACAGATGTTAGGTAGATAAATTGGTGGGATGTTGGGTGGGTAGGTCGGATAGATAGTGAATCATTAGATAGACAGACAAATGGGTGGGTGTGTGGATAAATGGTAAATCGTTAGATAGATAGGTGAGTGGGTGAAGCGCAATACCTTTAAAAAAATATGTGGGTGATCCCTCACTCCTTGTGTTATAGTGCAGCTTAGCCAGCAGGGAGTTGTTATCCTTTGGGCCCCACATATTTTTTCACTGAGCGCATTAACTGTAGATAGATAGATAGATAGATAGATATATGGATAGATAGATGGTTAGGTAGATAAATGGGTGGGATGTTGGGTGGGTAGGTGTATAGATAGTGAATCATTAGATAGACAGATAAATGGGTGGTTCGGTGGATAAATGGTAAATCATTAGATAGATAGTTGGGTGGGTGAATCTCAATACCTGTAAAAAAATATGTGGGTGATCCCTCACTCCTTGTGTTATAGTGCAGCTCAGCCAGCAAGGAGTTGTTATCCTTTGGGCCCCACATATTTTTTCACTGAGCGCACTAACTGTAGATAGATAGATAGGTAGGTAGATAAATGGGAGGGTGGTTGGGTAGGCGGATAGATAGTGAATCATTAGATAGACAGATAAATGGGTGGGTGGGTAGATAAAAGGTAAAGTATTAGATAGATAGGTGGGTGGGTGAAGCTCAATACCTGTAAAAAAAATACGTGAGTGATCCCTCACTTCTTGTGTTATAGTGCAGCTCAGCCAGCAGGGAGTTGCTTTCCTTTGGGCCCCTCATTTTTTTTCACTGAGCGCATTAACTGTAGATAGATAAATAGATATATGGATAGATAGATGGTTAGGTAGATAAATGTGTGGGATGTTGGGTGGGTAGGTGTATAGCTAGTGAATTCATTAGATAGACAGATAAATGGGCGGATGGGTGGATAAATAGTAAATCATTATGTAGATAGTTGGGTGGGTGAATCTCAATACCTGTAAAAAAATATGTGGGTGATCCCTCACTCCTTGTGTTATAGTGCAGCTCAGCCAGCAGGGAGTTGTTATCCTTTAGGCTCCACATATTTTTTCACTGAGCACATTATCTGTAGATAGATAGATGGGTAGGTAGACAAATGGGCGGGTGGGTGGATAAATGGTAAATCATTAGATAGATTGATAGTTGGGTGGGTGAAGCTCAATACCTGTAAAAAAATATGTGGGTGATCCCTCACTCCTTGTGTTATAGTGCAGCTCAGCCAGCAGGGAGTTGTTATCCTTTGGGCCCCACATATTTTTTCACTGAGTACATTATCTGTAGATAGACATATGGGTAGGTAGACAAATGGGTGGGTTGTTGGGTGGGTAGGTGTATAGAGAGTGAATCATTAGATAGACAGATAAATGGGCGGTTGGGTGGATAAATGTTAAATCATTAGATTGATTGATAGTTGGGTGGGTGGATTTCAATAACTGTAAAAAAATATGTGGGTGATCCTTACTCCTTGTGTAATTATGCAGCTCGGCCAGCAGGGAGTTGTTATCCTTTGGGCCCCACATATTTTTTCACTGAGCGTATTAACTGTAGATAGATAAATAGATATATGGATAGATAGATGGTTAGGTAGATAAATGGATGGGATGTTGGGTGGGTAGGTGTATAGATAGTGAATCATTAGATAGACAGATAAATGGGCGGGTGGGTGAATAAATGGTAAATCATTAGATAGATAGATAGATAGATAGTTGGGTGGGTGAATCTCAATACCTGTAATAAAATATGTGGGTGATCCCTCACTCCTTGTGTAATAGTGCAGCTCGGCCAGCAGGGAGTTGTTATCCTTTGGGACCCACATATTTTTTAACTGAGCGCACTAACCGTAGATAGATAGATAGATAGATAGATAGATATATGGATGTGTAGGCACATGGATAGTAAATCATTGGATAGACAAATAGATTGGGTGGATAGGTAGATAGATGGTAAATTATTAATTAAATAGACAAATTATAGCTAGAATAGTTCATAAAGTAAAGGCATGGATAAAGAGGTGAGGGATCCCTCTCATTTTTCTAAAGCCCCATAAACGCTACTCAAAATGAAAAGTTATCGCTCAGAATGGCATTTTTGAGCGATCTCTTTTCTTTAAAACAAATCTGTAGTATGTATACTCAATATAGTTAATGATGTGTGCTCCCGCGCATCCTTAACGACCACCCTCCTGCCCCTTCACCTGAACATACAGGTCATCTTTGGCCATATAGCCTATGACCCGCATGTTCAGCAGGTCACTGGGACATCATTGAATGATATCGGTAACTGATTTCTTTCAGTGTGAATAGTGGAACCACAGATATAGTTGACTATATAGATGGTGCCCCTAGACTCCCAGTGTGTACAGTGCTTTAGGGTCACTGTATACTGAGAACATATTATCATGCCTAATTCCATTTTTTAGGTGAGAATTCTCCATAAAACATATGATGAGGTCATAATAGCTGACTACTGCGAAGTGACCTGGACTGCAGAATCCTCCTCAAGTCAAAAAACAAAGATTAAGCACAGCAACAGGAGACCGAAGTCAGGTAATTAATGAAAATTTATTACTGATAATATGTTTTTGGTATACATTTGGTCTTCACAAATAGGACTTCTAGCTATGAACTCTTCTATTATTGTACTTTGTGATTACTTAGTGTACAGTTAAATAGATAGAGATAGGTAGAGATAAATAGAAAGAGTAAAAGATAAACTGATACCTTCCTCCACTGTCCGCTAAGGCAGCTTAACGGACATGGGGGTGGGAGGGAAGTCAGTAACCCACTTTTTTTCAGTCAGCAACTTTCTTCCCTTTGTAATGTAGCAGTTTGACCAGCAGGGAGGGTGGGATCCTTAATTGGGTAGGTAGGTAGATGGTAAATCATGAAATAGAAAATGGCTAGGTGGTTGAAGCGCAATATCTGTAAAAGATATGTGGGTGATCGCTCACTCCTTGTGTAAAAGTACTGCTCGGCCAGCAGGGAATTGTTATCCTTTGGGACCCCTTTTTTTACTGAGCACATTAACTGTAGATAGATAGATGGTTAGGTAAAAATTGGGTGGGTGGTTAGGTGGATATATAGTGAATAATTAGATAGATATATGGGTGGGTGGGTAGATAAATGATAAATCATTAGATAGTTTGGTGGGTAGGTGAAGCTCAATACCTGTAAAAAAAAATATGTGGGTGATCCCTCACTCCTTGTGTTATAGTGCAGCTCAGCCAGCAGGGAGTTGTTATCCTTTGGGCCCCACATATTTTTTCACTGAGCGCATTAACTGTAGATAGATAGATAGATAGATGGATAGATAGATAGATAGATAGATAGATGGTTAGGTAGATAAATGGGTGAGATGTTGGGTGGGTACGTGTATAGATAGTGAATCATTAGATATACAGATAAATGGGTGGGTGGGTGGATAAATGGTAAATCATTAGATAGATAGATAGTTGGGTGGGTAAATCTCAATACCTGTAAAAAAAATATGTGGGTGATCCCTCACTCCTTGTGTTATAGTGCAGCTCAGCCAGCAGGGAGTTGTTATCCTTTGGGCCCCACATATTTTTTCACTGAGTGCACTAACTGTAGATAGATAGATAGGTAGGTAGATAAATGGGAGTGTGGTTGGGTAGGCGGATAGGTAGTGAATCATTAGATAGACAGATAAATGGGTGGGTGGGTAGATGAAAGGTAAATTATTAGATAGATAGGTGGGTGGGTGAAGCTCAATACCTGTAAAAAAAATATGTGGGTGATCACTCACTTCTTGTGTTATAGTGCAGCTCAGCCAGCAGGGAGTTGTTATCCTTTGGGCCCCTCATATTTTTTCACTGAGCGCATGAACTGTAGATAGATAAATAGATACATGGATAGACAGATGGTTAGGTAGATAAATGGGTGGGATGTTGGGTGGGTAGGTGTATAGCTAGTGAATTCATTAGATAGACAGATAAATGGGCGGATGGGTGGATAAATGGTAAATCATTATGTAGATATTTGGGTGGGTGAATCTCAATACCTGTAAAAAAATATGTGGGTGATCCCTCACTCCTTGTGTTATAGTGCAGCTCAGCCAGCAGGGAGTTGTTATCCTTTAGGCTCCACATATTTTTTCACTGAGCGCACTAACTGTAGATAGATAGGTAGGTAGATAAATGGGAGGGTGGTTGGGTAGGTTGGATAGATAGTGAATTATTAGATGGACAGACAGATAAATGGGTGGGTGAGTAGATAAATGGTAAATCATTAGATAGATAGGTGAGTGTGTGAAGCGCAATACCTGTAAAAAAATATGTGGGTGATCCCTCACTCCTTGTGTTATAGTGCAGCTCAACCAGCAGGGAGTTGTTATCCTTTGGGCCCCACATATTTTTTCACTGATCGCATTAACTGTAGATAGATAGATAGATAGATAGATAGATAGATAGATAGATGGTTAGGTAGATAAATGGTTGGGATGTTGGGTGGGTAGGTGTATTGATAGTGAAACATTAGATAGACAGATAAATGGGCGGTTGGGTGGATAAATGTTAAATTATTAGATTGATTGATAGTTGGGTGGGTGGATTTCAATAACTGTAAAAAAATATGTGGGTGATCCCTCACTCCTTGTGTAATAGTGCAGCTCGGCCAGCAGGGAGTTGTTATCCTTTGGGCCCCACATATTTTTTCACTGAGCGCATTAACTGTAGATAGATAGGTAGATATATAGATAGATAGATGGTTAGGTAGATAAATGGGGGGGATGTTGGGTGGGTAGGTGTATTGATAGTGAAACAATAGATAGACAGATAAATGGGCGGATAAATGGTAAATCATTAGATAGATAGATAGATAGATAGATAGATAGATAGATAGATAGATAAATAGATAGATAGATAGTTGGGTGGGTGAATCTTAATACCTGTAAAAATGTATATGGGTGATCCCTCACTCCTTGTTTAATAGTGCAGCTCAGCCAGCAGGGAGTTGTTATTCTTTGGGCCCCACATATTTTTTCACTGAGCGCACTAACTGTAGATAGATAGATAGATAGATAGGTAGGTAGATAAATGGGAGGGTGGTTGGGTAGGTTGGATAGATAGTGAATCATTAGATAGACAGACAGATAAATGGGTGGGTGAGTAGATAAATGGTAAATCATTAGATAGATAGGTGAGTGGGTGAAGCGCAATACCTGTAAAAAAATATGTGGGTGATCCCTCGCTCCTTGTGTTATAGTGCAGCTCAGCCAGCAGGGAGTTGTTATCCTTTAGGCCCCACATATTTTTTCACTGAGCACATTATCTGTAGATAGATGGGTAGGTAGACAAATGGGCGGGTGGGTGGATAAATGGTAAATCATTAGATAGATTGATAGTTGGGTGGGTGAAGCTCAATACATACCTACATTTATCTACCTACCTATCTATCTACAGTTCATGCACTCAGTGAAAAAATATGTGGGGCCCAAAGGATAACAACTCCCTGCTGGCTAAGCTGCACTATAACACAAGGAGTGAGGGATCACCCACATATTTTTTTAAAGGTAATGCGCTTCACCCACTCACCTATCTATCTAACGATTGACCATTTATTTACACACCCACCCATTTGTCTGTCTATCTAATGATTCACTATCTATCCGACCTACCCACCCAACATCCCACCCATTTATCTACCTAACATCTGTCTATCTATCCATATATCTATTTATCTGTCTACAGTTAATGCGCTCAATGAAAAAATATGTGAGGCCCAAAGGATAACAACTCCCTGCTGACTGAGCTGCACTATAACACAAGGAGTGAGGGATCACCCACATATTTTTTTTACAGGTATTGAGCTTCACCCACCCAACTATCAATCTATCTAATGATTTACCATTTATCCACCCACCCGCCCATTTGTCTACCTACCCATCTATCTATCTACAGATAATGTGCTCAGTGAAAAAATATGTGGGGCCTAAAGGATAACAACTCCCTGCTGGCTGAGCTGCACTATAACACAAGGAGTGAGGGATCACCCACATATTTTTTTACAGGTATTGCGCTTCACCCACTCACCTATCTATCTAATGATTTACCATTTATCTACTCACCCACCCATTTATCTGTCTGTCTATCTAATGATTCACTATCTATCCAACCTACTCAACCACCCTCCCATTTATCTACCTACCTATCTATCTACAGTTAGTGCGCTCAGTGAAAAAATATGTGGAGCCTAAAGGATAACAACTCCCTGCTGGCTGAGCTGCACTATAACACAAGGAGTGAGGGATCACCCACATATTTTTTTACAGGTATTGAGATTCACCCACCCAAATATCTACATAATGATTTACCATTTATCCACCCATCCGCCCATTTATCTGTCTATCTAATGAATTCACTAGCTATACACCTACCCACCCAACATCCCACCCATTTATCTACCTAACCATCTATCTATCCATATATCTATTTATCTATCTACAGTTCATGCGCTCAGTGAAAAAATATGAGGGGCCCAAAGGATAACAACTCCCTGCTGGCTGAGCTGCACTATAACACAAGAAGTGAGGGATCACCCACATATTTTTTTTACAGGTATTGAGCTTCACCCACCCACCTATCTATCTAATAATTTACCTTTTATCTACCCACCCACCCATTTATCTGTCTATCTAATGATTCACTATCCAACCTACCCAACCACACTCCCATTTATCTACCTACCTATCTATCTATGTACAGTTAGTGCACTCAGTGAAAAAATATGTGGGGCCCAAAGGATAACAACTCCCTGCTGGCTGAGCTGCACTATAACACAAGGAGTGAGGGATCACCCACATATTTTTTACAGGTTTTGAGATTTACCCACCCAACTATCTATCTAATGATTTACCATTTATCAACCCACCCGCCCATTTATCTGTCTATCTAATGATTCACTATCTATACACCTACCCACCCAACATCCCACTCATTTATCTACCTAACCATCTATCTATCTATCTATCCATATATCTATCTATCTATCTACAGTTAATGCGATCAGTGAAAAAATATGTGGAGCCCAAAGGATAACAACTCCCTGCTGGTTGAGCTGCACTATAACACAAGGAGTGAGGGATCACCCACATATTTTTTTACAGGTATTGCGCTTCACCCACTCACCTATCTATCTAATGATTTACCATTTATCTACTCACCCACCCATTTATCTGTCTGTCCATCTAATAATTCACTATCCAACCTACCCAACCACCCTCCCATTTATCTACCTACCTACCTATCTATCTATCTATCTATCTATCTATCTACAGTTACTGTGCTCAGTGAAAAAATATGTGGGGCCCAAAGTATAACAACTCCCTGCTGGCTGAGCTGCACTATAACACAAGGAGTGAGGGATCACCCACATATTTTTTTACAGGTTTTGAGATTTACCCACCCAACTATCTATCTAATGATTTACCATTTATCCACCCACCCGCCCATTTATCTGTCTATCTAATGATTCACTATCTATACACCTACCCACCCAACATCCCACCCATTTATCTACCTAACCATCTATCTATCTATCCATATATCTATCTATCTATCTACAGTTAATGCGCTCAGTGAAAAAATATGTGGGGCCCAAAGGATAACAACTCCCTGCTGGCCGAGCTGCACTATTACACAAGGAGTGAGGGATCACCCACATATTTTTTACAGTTATTGAAATCCACCCACCCAACTATCAATCAATCTAATGATTTAACATTTATCCACCCAACCGCCCATTTATCTGTCTATCTAATGATTCACTATCTATACACCTACCCACACCACATCCCACCCATTTATCTACCTAACCGTCTATCTATCCATATATCTATCTATCTATCTACAGTTAATGCGCTCAGTGAAAAAATATGTGGGGCCCAAAGGATAACAACTCCCTGCTGGCTGAGCTGCACTATAACACAAGGAGTAAGGGATCACTACTTTTTTTTACAGGTATTGCGCTTCACCCACTCACCTATCTATCTAATGATTTACCATTTATCTACTCACCCACCCATTTATCTGTCTGTCTATCTAATGATTCACTATCTATCCAACCTACCCAACCACCCTCCCATTTATCTACCTACCTATCTATCTACAGTTAGTGCGCTCAGTGAAAAAATATGTGGAGCCTAAAGGATAACAACTCCCTGCTGGCTGAGCTGCACTATAACACAAGGAGTGAGGGATCACCCACATATTTTTTTACAGGTATTGAGATTCACCCACCCAAATATCTACATAATGATTTACCATTTATCCACCCATCCGCCCATTTATCTGTCTATCTAATAAATTCACTAGCTATACACCTACCCACCCAACATCCCACCCATTTATCTACCTAACCATCTATCTATCCATATATCTATTTATCTATCTACAGTTCATGCGCTCAGTGAAAAAATATGAGGGGCCCAAAGGATAACAACTCCCTGCTGGCTGAGCTGCACTATAACACAAGAAGTGAGGGATCACCCACATATTTTTTTTACAGGTATTGAGCTTCACCCACCCACCTATCTATCTAATAATTTACGTTTTATCTACCCACCCACCCATTTATCTTTCTATCTAATGATTCACTATCTATCCGCCTACCCAACCACACTCCCATTTATCTACCTACCTATCTATCTATCTACAGTTAGTGCACTCAGTGAAAAAATATGTGGGGCCCAAAGGATAACAACTCCCTGCTGGCTGAGCTGCACTATAACACAAGGAGTGAGGGATCACCCACATATTTTTTTACAGGTATTGAGATTCACCCACCCAACTATCTATCTAATGATTTAACATTTATCCACCCAACCGCCCATTTATCTGTCTATCTAATGATTCACTCTCTATACACCTACCCACCCAACAACCCACCCATTTGTCTACCTACCCATCTATCTATCTAACTATCCATATATCTATCTATCTATCTACAGTTAATGCGCTCAGTGAAAAAATATGTGGGGCCCAAAGGATAACAACTCCCTGCTGGCTAAGCTGCACTATAACACAAGGAGTGAGGGATCACCCACATATTTTTTTAAAGGTATTGCGCTTCACCCACTCACCTATCTATCTATCTAACGATTGACCATTTATTTACACACCCACCCATTTGTCTGTCTATCTAGTGGATAAATGTTAAATCATTAGATTGATTGATAGTTGGGTGGGTGGATTTCAATAACTGTAAAAAAATATGTGGGTGATCCTCACTCCTTGTGTAATAGTGCAGCTCGGCCAGCAGGGAGTTGTTATCCTTTTGGCCCCACATATTTTTTCACTGAGCGTATTTTTTTTTAATTGAGTCTTTATTTAGTTTTATCAAATCATAAAAATACAAACAAGATAACAAATCCACTTACACTACAATACAATACATATCATACACATAAACAAACACATATACATACATATTCAGGGCTTATGCTCTTCTTTTTCACTTTTTGCTACACTAGATGTTAGATATATAATTGCTTTGATTACGGGGCCATCAAGCAGATCCTTCTAGGGGGGAGATATTGCTACCTGTCCATATTGCTATAAGCGTTCTTCGCAGTATTGGCAAGCAGATACGGATACCACTCGTTACTACTGTCTATGCTAGCAATCACTTACTTAAGCCTATACCTCTCTACACATTAAGACTACCCGATATATTAAAAAGGAAAGAAAAGAAAAAACATAGTACTATATTTAAAGCTCCTACTATGAGTTAGTAGGATTTAGTCCATACTGTACCATGAGAAATCCCAGGGGAGGACAGGTGTCAACCAATCAAAACGGCCGACAGATCATGCGCACTGTAGGAGACAGGCATACATTCTAGCTACTGTATAAGCCATAACATCTTACAGTCTAAACTATAATCTTAAGAAGAATGAATACATTGAGAGAGAAAAGAAGAGAAGAAAAAATGATATCATTTCAATTTTTACTTCAACCCAAAGTGACTGTTCAGCTTCCACCTAGGTCCCTTCAAACAATAGTCGTGGAGAACTAGTCCCCAAGACTATACGTGTTAAAAAGAAAAAAAAGATGCCTCTTACAAATAGACACTATACATTATGTCCCCTCTCTACCCCTTAAATTGATAGTGTGAGGACTGGTGCCACAAATTCCATATTGAATAAAATTTAGTGCTAAGGCCTTTAGAGGCATAATAAAATTTCTCGTGCTCAAACGTGGTGTTCACTAGGTTTATCCATTCTATGAATAACGGACCTTCTGCCGCCATCCAATAACGTGCCACTATTACCTTAGCTAATGCCACCAGGTGCGTCAATAGAGAACGATGCTCCTTTGTGCCTGTTTCCTCCTGCCAGAGCCCCATGATATAGTTGATGTCTGAAAAGGCAACTTGTGTCACCCCCAGACCCTTAAGGGCCATACCTATGTTGTCCCAAAAGCGGGCAACTTTATTACACTCTCTGATAAGGTGCCAAAAGGTTGCCCCATTCTCCCCACACTTGGGACATCTATCATTATCCGATCCTCCAATCCTTTTCAATTTAGTCGGGGTCATATATGTCCTATGTAGAATATTAAACTGGACCTGTTGCACCCTAGTGGAGTTTGTTGCCTTTTCTGGGAGGGCTAAAATTCTTGACCAGTTATTCTCATTTATCTTGGGTATATCGTGGGCCCATTTCAATCTTAGTTGGCTAAGTCCATCATCTGGCGTACATGCAAAAAGGAATTTATATAGTTTCGCCACCGCTTTCTTCGTTGTTATCTTTCTAAGAAACACCTTAATGGGGGTCTCAGTTAGCCACCCATCCCTTACTCTTCCCCACCCATTTAAGGCACTCCTTAATTGAAGTAATCTATAAAACATAGACTGCGGTAGCTCATATTCCGCCTGGAGCTGGGAAAATGACTTAAGAACCCTGTCCTGATAAAACTGACCTAATGTGCTGAGACCGTACTGATACCACAATCTCCCCCCCTGCTGTCTCATCAACTCCCTCATTGAGGGGAAGAGTGTAATGGATGCTTCCGGGTCCACTCCCTGCCAATTCTCTATCCTACAAACTGCTCTCCAGATTTTAACGGCTTGGGATACAATAGGGGGATAATTCCTCCAACATGGGCTGGCAAGTAGTATTTGCAGGGATGTGGCACTAGAGTCGATACAGCTAATTAGTTTACTAAGTTCCACAGTTTGTTCCTCAGGGCCCACCCATGCCCTTAAATGTGCCAATTGGGCCGCATAATAGTAATTCTTAAAATTAGGGAGGGCCAGACCCCCGCCCTCCCGGGTTCTACATAACGTCGCTAGTTTTACTCTTGGACGTTTATTACCCCATATAAATGAGGAAATTATGCTGTCCAAATTTCTGAAGTATTCGTCTTTGATGAAAATGGGAGAATGTTGCAATTGGTATAATATTTTAGGTAGAATTACCATTTTCAACATATTCACCCGTCCCATTATTGAGAGAGGCAGTCTGGCCCAACACTTCAATTTTGATTTAGTTTCCTGAATTGTTGTTACAATATTATCCCGTAGGTAGTCCTCGGCTATCGCCGAGACCCTAACCCCCAGATATGTGAACCCTTGAACCTCTACTAGTGACCCCTCTGGTGCCCTATTTCCCCCCCCCGCTACTGTTACCCGTATATAGCAGATTTGATTTGCTCCAATTAACATTAAGCCCAGATATTCCCCCAAATTGACTCAGAGAGTTAATGACTACTGGAAGATCTTTGTCTGGGTCCGCTAGTCCGACCAATAAATCGTCGGCATACAGCGACACCAAATTATATCTTGTGTCCCTACCGGGGTCATAATGATGTAATTTTGCTCTTAGGAGACAGGCCAGGGGTTCGACAGCTATTGCGAAAATTAAAGGGGACAAGGGACACCCCTGACGGGTTCCTCTAAATAATGGGAATGATTGAGACGTATACCCGTTGATGGAAACTCTGGCCCTAGGGGGCGTGGCCACGGCAGCGTGTGAGTGAGGAAGGGAGGTCGATGCCGGCTCTCCTCTAAACCTAATGCTCTAACTAAATGCTCCCACCGGCTCCCTCCACCTCCACGACCGCCCGTACGCACACGTAAAAGCGGGGAATCAATGCCTCGCAAACGCTGCACGATCACCATTACCTTCCTATGTGTGGTGCCTCCGATGTAAACCGGGCGCTGGGATCCAGGAAGTGAGTCTGAGAGCTGCGACCCCAGCCTGACCCCGTCTCGCGGGAGTAACGAGTGCCGGAAGAGGTGCAGTGTGAGCGTCTGCTGCCGGCTCAACATCACGGCACCGACGGAGACGGAGACGGAGACCAGACCAGTGTGAAGCCCCAGCGTGTGGTCAGGGTGTAGCCTGTGCCTGGACGCGCTCCTGCTGTGCTGTGTTGACTATCAGCGGCGGTAACCCCGGGGCTGGGACAGCACAAACGGAGACAGACTGGCGGTTGTATCTTGCCGCCCTTGTATAAACAGTTACCGTTGAAGCAGTCAGACGAAGGGGACAGGCACTTAACCAGCTGTGGGCCTACACAAATCAGCCCCAGAGCTGAACAGAGAACAGCCCTCGGACACCTATATTAGCGGACTCCTCAGACTGGCTGGAGACTTTGGACCCTTGGATCCATTTAAAGTGGCCAAAAGGTGCCGGAAAAACCTATTGCAGGGGCCTATTTATATCTGCTCATAAGGTTGCAATAAGAGGACTGTGGCTCCCCCGATATACCCAGCCGGCAGAAAGGTACCGTTTCTTACATTTCGTCATAAAAAAACTGCTATTGACTGTAAAGCTACACTAAGGTGTGGATTAACACCATTTGTGTCCTATTGCCAAACTAATAATACACGAGAGCGTGAGGGGGAGGCAGTTTGGTGGGACGGTGCGCAAAGTCGAATACCCCATTGCAGGGGCCTATACATATCTGCTCCTAAGGCTGTAACAAGAGGACTGTGGCTTCTGTTAATTGATGGTCCTGTGGGATCCCTTTCAGGCTCCTCTGATATACCCAGTGCAAAGTCGAATACCCCATTGCAGGGGCCTATATATATCTGCTCCTAAGGACTCTGGCGCCTGCTAACTGATGGTCCTGTGGGATCCCTTTCAGGCTCCCCCGATATACTCAGCGGGCAGAAAGGTACCGCTTTTCACTTCTCGTCATAAGCAACTGTTATTGACTGTAAAGCTACGCTAAGGCGCGGACTAAACACCATTTGTCCCCCATTGCCAAACCTGTAATATACAAGAGTGTGAGGGGGTGGCAGTTTGGAAGGATTGTGCGCAAAGTCGAGTACCCCGTGGCAGGGGGTTAATTTTTGAGTAGTACCTGAGATCATTGCGTGCAAGGGTACCCGCAGCTGTGTGGCGCAGACCAGAATGGGCAAGACAGGCATAAATACGGCGGCCGCCCGTCTTGAAAAATACGCACGTACGCAGAATCAGGCAGGGAGCAGTTCACAGCCGAACACCCCTCAGACTACTCCATCTAAAAATGCACCCGAATCCCGTCCTGCAGAGGTTACTCTGCAGTAGGGATGGACATCGGAAGCCAACCATCAAATGATGGCAGTGCTTCCACCATTGAAACTTTCGATGCGATGGTAACTAACCATCGAATCAAAAGTATTCGATGGTGAAAACTAGTTATATGACTAGTGCATGCGCAAAAGCCTGTATTGCCATTTGTAAGGTAGTAATTGAGTTTGGTGGCAGGGCCCAGGCTCTGAGCAACATATTACTTTATCATTGGACATTGTGTGTATAATATACATATATAATATTCACACAATGCCCAATGATGAAGTAGTATAAAAATTTTGAACACATTATTAACACTTTAACAGCAAGTAATCAAAATGTAATAAAATTAGATAAATTGTAAACTAACTCGTTTTAGGTTTCACTATTTTTCCAGATAGGAAAATGTCTATTTATTAAGGCAAGTGTACCTACACACACACACAAATAAGGGAGATGACGGTATAGTGGTCATCACATCATTTATATGGTGAGATAAATATTGCAATGAGCAGGGCTGGCTCTACCATTAGGCAGCTGCCTAGGGTGCTAGGATCTGTGGGGGCACCACTATAATGCTACACACTAGGCGATTCTAGCTTCCATCGTCAGCTATATGGTCGCTCAGTGACCATATTGCCGGTGATACCTAGCGACCTTCGCCGTGTGTGCGCTCCCACCGCAGCCCAGCGACGGTCGCTGGTCGCAGGAACTTGCTAGAATCACTGGTCCCCAGTAAAATACTGATAACCAGCAATTCCGTCACTGAGCGACCAATCGCTAGCGACAAGGTCACGTAATATAAAAAATAGTTCACTATATATAAAAACAGTTAAGGTGCCCCTACACTGAGGCGATTTGGTCCGATTGTGGCCAATTGCGACCAATCGACCCCTTAAATCGGACCAAATCGCCTCTCCCTGACATGCTGTTGGGTCCCATGCGCATCGGACCCGACCAGGTGCTCAGACCGGTAGCAGCCACCCGTTCCTCCTGGCGGTGAGGCGGGTGGGAAGCAGGGATGCATGCAATCTATCACAACGGATCGCATGCGTTCCTGCCGCCGGGAAGGTCCCTGCAGGCTGTCCTGTGTCCGTACACTGCTGCGAGGCGTCACAGCAGTGTATGGGCACCTTTATCTTGGTTCATTCCACTGGTACCCCAGGACTGTGTATATTGTTCCTCACTATATTCACAGAAACAGACAATCTCTGACCAACACTTCACTGATGATCATATAGTGGTTGCTGCCTGGTAATACTAATGCAGTATATTAATGAGTGTTGTGTGACTGACATTCACAAATATCTGTAGCTAGTTGTATTGTGTACCTATTATTATTATAGCTTGCCTGAGCTGGTATAACATTCAGTGACTTCTCCTCCTCTCTGAATCCTCCAGAGCTCAGTGTGTCTGTGAAATTTGCTGCTGTTTGAGTGACTGGTGCTGCAGGGTGAGGTTTGTGCTCTGATTGGCTCTCTGAGTCAGGGAGAGCCAATCAGAACTAGCAGTGGGCCCTGTTGCCTAGCAGCTACAGCAACCATAGAGAGGGAGAGGGAGGGAAGCAGAGAGAAAGTCAGACAGCCTCCAACGAACCTAGGAAGTTTCCCTGACACAGACACAGCAGCCAGGGGAGGCATATCTTTTAGGAATTAAAAAATAAGCCACCATCGGTACACCATCGAATGATTAGCATTCGATGGTGACAAACATCGGAAGGTCACCATTAAATGGTAAAAACACTAACATCGAAAGAAAAACATCGATGTTTCCGAAACATCGACCATCGATGTCCATCCCTACTCTGCAGCAGGTATTAGACGCTGTAAATACCTGCGAGTCTCGTCTGTTGGAGCAGATAAACAAGGTGCAAGCTGATATCTCATTGCTGTGACATGATGCCCAAGTTATTAGAGAGAGAGTTACTGAAGCAGAAAATAGGATCTCCTCTCTGGAGGACATAGTAGCTCCTCTTAAAAGTCAAGTGAAAGCCCTGTCTGGACAGATGGAGGATATGCGCACTAAAATGTCGGACTTTGAAGGAAGAATCCGTCGCAATAATGTTAGATTCGTGGGGTTTGATGAGCGAGTAGAGGGTAGCTCCCCTGAAAAATTTGTGGAGGACTGGCTGATAAAAGAATTCGGAAGGGAGGCCTTCTCCCTTTAATTTTTCTCCCACATAATTTTTCACTGAGCGAACTAAATGTGGATAGACAGATAGATAGGTAGGTAGATAAATGGGAGGGTGGTTGGGTAGACGGATAGATAGTGAATCATTAGATAGACAGATAAATGGGTAGGTGGGTAGAAAAAAGGTAAATTATTAGATAGATAGGTGAGTGAGTGAAGCGCAATACCTGTAAAAAAAAAGTAGTGATCCCTTACTCCTTGTGTTATAGTGCAGCTCAGCCAGCAGGGAGTTGTTATCCTTTGGGCCCCACAGATTTTTTCACTGAGCGCATTAACTGTAGATAGATAGATAGATATATGGATAGATAGATGGTTAGGTAGATAAATGGGTGGGATGTGGTGTGGGTAGGTGTATAGATAGTGAATCATTAGATAGACAGATAAATGGGCGGTTGGGTGGATAAATGTTAAATCATTAGATTGATTGATAGTTGGGTGGGTGGATTTCAATAACTGTAAAAAAATATGTGGGTGATCCCTCACTCCTTGTGTAATAGTGCAGCTCGGCCAGCAGGGAGTTGTTATCCTTTGGGCCCCACATATTTTTTCACTGAGCGCATTAACTGTAGATAGATAGATAGATATATGGATAGATAGATAGATGGTTAGGTAGATAAATGGGTGGGATGTTGGGTGGGTAGGTGTATAGATAGTGAATCATTAGATAGACAGATAAATGGGCGGGTGGGTGGATAAATGGTAAATCATTAGATAGATAGTTGGGTGGGTAAATCTCAAAACCTGTAAAAAAATATGTGGGTGATCCCTCACTCCTTGTGTTATAGTGCAGCTCAGCCAGCAGGGAGTTGTTATACTTTGGGCCCCACATATTTTTTCACTGAGCACAGTAACTGTAGATAGATAGATAGATAGGTAGGTAGATAAATGGGAGGGTGGTTGGGTAGGTTGGATAGTGAATTATTAGATGGACAGACAGATAAATGGGTGGGTGAGTAGATAAATGGTAAATCATTAGATAGATAGGTGAGTGGGTGAAGCGCAATACCTGTAAAAAAATATGTGGGTGATCCCTCACTCCTTGTGTTATAGTGCAGCTCAACCAGCAGGGAGTTGTTATCCTTTGGGCCCCACATATTTTTTCACTGATCGCATTAACTGTAGATAGATAGATAGATAGATAGATAGATGGTTAGGTAGATAAATGGGTGGGATGTTGGGTGGGTAGGTGTATTGATAGTGAAACATTAGATAGACAGATAAATGGGCGGTTGGGTGGATAAATGTTAAATTATTAGATTGATTGATAGTTGGGTGGGTGGATTTCAATAACTGTAAAAAAATATGTGGGTGATCCCTCACTCCTTGTGTAATAGTGCAGCTCGGCCAGCAGGGAGTTGTTATCCTTTGGGCCCCACATATTTTTTCACTGAGCGCATTAACTGTAGATAGATAGGTAGATATATAGATAGATAGATAGATGGTTAGGTAGATAAATGGGGGGGATGTTGGGTGGGTAGGTGTATTGATAGTGAAACAATAGATAGACAGATAAATGGGCGGATAAATGGTAAATCATTAGATAGATAGATAGATAGATAGATAGATAGATAGATAGTTGGGTGGGTGAATCTTAATACCTGTAAAAATGTATATGGGTGATCCCTCACTCCTTGTTTAATAGTGCAGCTCAGCCAGCAGGGAGTTGTTATTCTTTGGGCCCCACATATTTTTTCACTGAGCGCACTAACTGTAGATAGATAGATAGATAGATAGATAGATAGATAGATAGATAGATAGATAGGTAGATAAATGGGAGGGTGGTTGGGTAGGTTGGATAGATAGTGAATCATTAGATAGACAGATAAATTGGTGGGTGAGTAGATAAATGGTAAATCATTAGATAGATAGGTGGGTGGGTAAAGCGCAATACCTGTAAAAAAATGTGGGTGATCCCTCACTCCTTGTGTTATAGTGCAGCTCAGCCAGCAGGGAGTTGTTATCCTTTGGGCCCCACTTATTTTTTCACTGAGCGAACTAAATGTGGATAGACAGATAGATAGGTAGGTAGATAAATGGGAGAGTGGTTGTGTAGGCGGATAGATAGTTAATCATTAGATAGACAGATAAATGGGTGGGTGGGTAGATAAAAAGTAAATTATTAGATAGATTGGTGGGTGGGTGAAGCTCAATACCTGTAAAACAATTTGTGGGTGATCCCTCACTTCTTGTGTTATAGTGCAGCTCAGCCAGCAGTGAGTTGTTATCCTTTGGACCTCACATATTTTTTCACTGAGCGCATTAACTGTAGACAGATAAATATATATATGGATAGATGGTTAGGTAGATAAATGGGTGGGATGTTGGGTGGGTAGGTGTATAGCTAGGGAATCATTAGATAGACAGATAAATAGGCGGGTGGGTGGAGAAATGGTAAATCATTAGATAGATAGTTGGGTGGGTGAATCTCAATACCTGTAAAAAAAATATGTGGGTGATCCCTCACTCCTTGTGTTATAGTGCAGCTCAGCCAGCAGGGAGTTGTTATCCTTTGGGCCCCACTTATTTTTTTCACTGAGCGAACTAAATGTGGATAGATAGACAGATAGATAGGTAGTTAGATAAATGGGAGGGTGGTTGGGTAGGTTGGATAGATAGTGAATCTTTAGATAGACAGGTAAATGGGTGGGTGAGTAGATAAATGGTAAATCATTAGATAGATAGATAGATAGTTGGGTGGGTGAATCTCAATACCTGTAAAAAAATATGTGGGTGATCCCTCACTCCTTGTGTTTTAGTGCAGCTCAGCCAGCAGGGAGTTGTTATCCTTTGGGCCCCACATATTTTTTCACTGAGTACATTATCTGTAGATAGACATATGGGTAGGTAGACAAATGGGTGGGTTGTTGGGTGGGTCGGTGTATAGATAGTGAATCATTAGATAGACAGATAAATGGGCGGTTGGGTGGATAAATGTTAAATCATTAGATTGATTGATAGTTGGGTGGGTAGATTTCAATAACTTTAAAAAAATATGTGGGTGATCCCTCACTCCTTGTGTAATAGTGCACCTCGGCCAGCAGGGAGTTGTTATCCTTTGGGCCCCACATATTTTTTCACTGAGCGCATTAACTGTAGATAGATAGATAGATAGATATATGGATAGATAGATAGATGGTTAGGTATATAAATGGGTGGGCTGTTGGGTGGGTAGGTGTATAGATAGGGAATCATTAGATAGACAGATAAATGGGCGGGTGGGTGGATAAATGGTAAATCATTAGATAGATAGATAGATAGATAGATAGATAGATAGTTGGGTGGGTGAATCTTAATACCTGTAAAAAAATATGTGGGTGATCCCTCACTCCTTGTGTTATAGTGCAGCTCAGCCAGCAGGGAGTTGTTATCCTTTGGGTCCCACATATTTTTTCACTGAGCGCATTAACTGTAGATAGATAGATAGATAGATAGATAGGTAGTTAGATAAATGGGAGGGTGGTTGGGTAGGCTGGATAGATAGTGAATCATTAGATAGACAGGTAAATGGGTGGGTGAGTAGATAAATGGTAAATCATTAGATAGATAGATAGATAGATAGATAGATAGATAGATAGTTGGGTGGGTGAATCTCAATACCTGTAAAAAAATATGTGGGTGATCCCTCAATCCTTGTGTTATAGTGCAGCTCAGCCAGCAGGGAGTTGTTATCCTTTGGGCCCCACATATTTTTTCACTGAGCGCACTAACTGTAGATAGATAGATAGATAGATAGATAGATAGGTAGATAAATGGGAGGGTGGTTGGGTAGGTTGGATAGATAGTGAATCATTAGATAGACAGATAAATGGGTGGGTGAGTAGATAAATGGTAAATCATTAGATAGATAGGTGGGTGGGTAAAGCGCAATACCTGTAAAAAAATATGTGGGTGATCCCTCACTCCTTGTGTTATAGTGCAGCTCAGCCAGCAGGGAGTTGTTATCCTTTGGGCCCCACATATTTTTTCACTGAGCGAACTAAATGTGGATAGACAGATAGATAGGTACGTAGATAAATGGGAGGGTGGTTGGGTAGGCGGATAGATAGTGAATCATTAGATAGATAGATAAATGGGTGGGTGGGTAGATAAATGGTAAATTATTAGATAGATTGGTGGGTGGGTGAAGCCCAATACCTATAAAAAAAATTGTGGGTGATCCCTCACTTCTTGTGTTATAGTGCAGCTCAGCCAGCAGGGAGTTGTTATCCTTTGGGCCTCAAATATTTTTTCACTGAGCACATTAACTGTAGACAGATAAATATATATATATATGGATAGATAGATGGTTAGGTAGATAAATGGGTGGGATGTTGGGTGGGTAGGTGTATAGCTAGTGAATCATTAGATAGACAGATAAAATGGGCGGGTGGGTGGAGAAATGGTAAATCATTAGATAGATAGTTGGGTGGGTGAATATCAATACCTGTAAAAAAATATGTGGGTGATCCCTCACTCCTTTTGTTATAGTGCAGTTCAGCCAGCAGGGAGTTGTTATCCTTTGGGCCTCACATATTTTTTCACTGAGCGCATTAACTGTAGACAGATAAATATATATATGGATAGATAGATAGATGGTTAGGTAGATAAATGGGTGGGATGTTGGGTGGGTAGGTGTATAGCTAGTGAATCATTAGATAGACAGATAAAATGGGCGGGTGGGTGGAGAAATGGTAAATCATTAGATAGATAGTTGGGTGGGTGAATCTCAATACCTGTAAAAAAAATGTGTGGGTGATCCCTCACTCCTTGTGTTATAGTGCAGCTCAGCCAGCAGGGAGTTGTTATCCTTTGGGCCCCACATATTTTTTCACTGAGCGCACTAACTGTAGATAGATAGATAGATAGATAGATAGATAGATAGCTGGGTGGGTGAATCTCAATACCTGTAAAAAAATATGTGGGTGATTCCTCACTCCTTGTGTTTTAGTGCAGCTCAGCCAGCAGGGAGTTGTTATCCTTTGGGCCCCACATATTTTTTCACTGAGCACATTATCTGTAGATAGATATATGGGTAGGTAGACAAATGGGTGGGTTGTTGGGTGGGTCGTTGTATAGATAGTGAATCATTAGATAGACAGATAAATGGGCGGTTGGGTGAATAAATGTTAAATCATTAGATTGATTGATAGATGGGTGGGTGGATTTCAATAACTGTAAAAAAATATGTGGGTGATCCCTCACTCCTTGTGTAATAGTGCAGCTCGGCCAGCAGGGAGTTGTTATCCTTTGGGCCCCACATATTTTTTCACTGAGCGCATTAACTGTAGATAGATAGATATATGGATAGATAGATGGTTAGGTATATAAATGGGTGGACTGTTGGGTGGGTAGGTGTATAGATAGTGGATCATTAGATAGACAGATAAATTGGCGGGTGGATAAATGGTAAATCATTAGATAGATAGATAGATAGATAGATAGATAGATAGATAGATAGATAGTTGGGTTGGTGAATCTCAATACGTGTAAAAAAAATATGTGGGTGATCCCTCACTCCTTGTGTAATAGTGCAGCTCGGCCAGCAGGGAGTTGTTATCCTTTGGGCCCCACATATTTTTTCACTGAGCGCACTAACTGTAGATAGATAATGTAGATAGGTAGGTTGATAACTGGGAGGGTGGTTGGGTAGGCGGATAGATAGTGAATCATTAGATAGACAGGTAAATAAGTGGGTGGGTCACAATATGGAATCTGCTCGTTGGGCCAATTATTCCAGGATAATAGAGTTAAATCCTTTGATCAGCTTCAGGCAGAGTACGTACTGCCAAGGTCAATGTTTCACAGATTTCTACAGCTAAGGAGTGCGATTACCAGGTATGGAAGGGACAAGGATCAATGGCTTATAGAGACCCCCATCAAGGTCTTCTTGAGAAAACTTACTCCACGGAAGGGCGTCTCGAAAATATATAAATACTTATCCGCAGCCGCCACCGACGATGGGCTTATTCAGCTCATGCAGAGGTGGGCGGTGGACATCCCTGATATTAAAGAGAGTAACTGGCAGGCAGCCCTAGCAATCCCGAAAAAGGCAACAAACTCTATACGGGTTCAACAAATACAGTTTAACATCATTCACCGGACATATTTGACCCCAGTGCGGTTAAGAAAGATGAGGGGGTCTGGGGCTGATGCTTGCCCAAAGTGCGGTGAAAATGGTGCAACATTTTGGCATTTAATGAGGTCTTGTAATAGAGTTGACCAGTTCTGGAATAGGGTCTGCCAGGTAATTAAGGGTTTGGGGGTAGCACAGGCTAACCTTACTGATATGACTAAAGAATTGAGTCTCCTCCTATTGTACCTCACCGCAATTGCTAAAGTTGTCATAGCACGCTACTGGATGGCAAAAAATGGACCGATATTTAATGAATGGCTTAACTTGGTGAACACGATATATGAACACGAGAAATTTTACTACGCATCCAAAGGGCGTAGCACTATATTCTTTTCTATTTGGCACCCTTGGCATTTATCTGCATACTACCAGTTCAAAGGATAGTTGTATGCTAAGCACTGTTAGCGAGTCACTTATATTTTTAAACGTTATATCATCGACAGTATTCGTAACGGATCTCACTCTGTATATAAATTAAGTTTGTTCATCAATATTCTAGTCACTTATATTAAAAGTGCAGGGAAGAGAAGCGGTTAGATACTCTCTAGACACTCCCGAATCACGTTCAGGTGTTCCCCTGGGTCACAGAATGGGCCCAGGTTCCTGCCTATTACACAATTGACTACACTTATCCCTCGGCGAATGTCGGTAGCAAAATAAGACATATAAATTCGCCCTTCGAATCTTCGGCACGTTAGCACCTAGTATTTTAGGTATTTCCGCACTGTCTCACTTCATTAAGGTTGTATCCGGCCTGTATGCTTCTCGAATCACCCTCATCCCACTTTTTACACCCCATCTATCTCTTTTTTTTTTTTTTTTTTTCTCTCCTTAACAATCTCTCGATTGTCACTTATATCCTATTTTAACCAAGAATTCAGTCAGTACCATTACTTAACGTCTTAGCCAGGCCCAATAGTCGGGTCAATGGAGCTAACCTCTAACATCCTTCCCGCCTGTGCCAAGCCCTTAAATCCAAACCCGCTTGTTACAAGGTGTTCATTTCTGTATATGCCCCCTATTTGTACGCTGTCATGTCTTATGTAATACTCACTGTTATACTTATCCTTGTATATCGATTTTGTCATGTATTGTATAGGTATTGTCTCGTCTTGTCTTTTTTTATATATATGTATTTTGAAAAATGAAAAATAAAGACTCAATTAAAAAAAAAAATAAGTGGGTGGGTAGATAAATGGTAAATCATTAGACAGATCGGTGGGTGGTAGAAGTGCAATAGCTGTAAAAAAATATTTGGGTGATCCCTCACTTCTTGTGCTATAGTGCAGCTCAGCCAGCTGGGAGTTGTTATCCTTTGGGCCCCACATATTTTTTTCACTGAGCGAATTAACTGTAGTTAGAATGATAGATAGATAGATAGATGGATGGATAGATGGAAAGATAGATAGGTGGGTAGGTAGATAAATGTGAGGGTGGTTGGGTAGGGGGATAGATAGTGAATCACTAGATAGATAAATGGGTGGGTGGGTGGGTAAATAAATGGTAAATCATTAGATAGATAGGTGGGTGGTAGAAGTGCAATAGCTCTAAAAAAATATTTAGGTGATCCCTCACTCCTTGTGTTATAGTGCAGCTCAGCCAGCAGAGAGTTGTTATCCTTTAGGTCCCACATATTTTTTCACTGAGCGCACTAACCGTAGATAGATAGATATATATATGGATGTGTAGGTACATGGATAGTAAATCATTGGATAGACAGATAGATGGGTGGATAGGTAGATAGATGGTAAATGATTCATTAAATAGACAAAGCATAGCTAGATTAGTTTATAAAGTAGAGGCATGGATAAAGAGGTGAGTGATCCCTCTCATTTTTCTAAAGCCCCATAAACGCTACTCAAAAAAAGAAAAGATATCACTCAGAAGGGCATTTTTGAGCAATCTCTTTTCTTTAAAACAAATCTGTAGTATGTTTTCTCAGTATCGTTAATGATGTGTGCTCCCGCGCATCCTTAACGACCTCCCTGCTGCCCCTTCTCCTGAACATACAGGTCAACTTTGACCATATAGCCTATGACCCGCATGTTCAGCAGGTCACTGGGATATCACTGAATGATATTGGTAACTGATTTCTTTCAGTGTGAATAGTGGAACCACAGATATAGTTGACTATATAGATGGTGCCCCTAGACTCCCAGTGTGTACAGGGCTTTAGGGTCAATGTATACTGAGAACATATTATCATGCCTAATTCCATTTTTTAGGTGAGAATTCTCCATAAAACATATGATGAGGTCATAACAGCTGACTACTGCGAAGTGACCTGGACTGCAGAATCCTCCTCAAGTCAAAAAACAAAGATTAAGCACAGCAACAGGAGATCCAATTCAGGTAATTAATGAAAATTAAGTATTGATAATATGTTTTTGGTATACATTTGGTCTTCACAAATAGGACTTCTAGCTATGGATTCTTCTATTATTGTACATTGTGATAACTTAGTGTACAGTTAAATAGATAGAGATAGGTAGAGATAAATAGAAAAAGTAAAAGATAAACTGATACCTTCCTCCACTGTCCGCTAAGGCAGCTTAACGGACATGGGGGTGGGAGGGAAGTCAGTAACCCACTTTTTTTTTCCAGTCAGCAACTTTCTTCCCTTTGTAATAGTGCAGCTTGACCAGCAGGGAGGGTGGGATCCTTAATTGGGTAGGTAAGTAGATGGTGAATCATGAAATAGAAAATGGCTAGGTGTTTGAAGCGCAATATCTGTAAAAGATATGTGGGTGATCCCTCACTGCTTGTGTAATAGTGCAGCTCGGCCAGCAGGGAGTTGTTATCCTTTGGGCCCCACATATTTTTTCACTGAGCACACTAACTGTAGATAGATAGATAGATAGATAGATAGATAGATAGATAGATAGATGAATAGGTGGGTAGGTAGAAGTATGGGAGGTAGTGTGGATAGGTGTATACAAAGTGACTCATTAGATAGACCGATAAATGGTTTGGTGGATAGATGAATGGTAAATCATTAGATAGATTTGTGGATGGGTGAAGCGTAATACCTGTAAATAAATATGTGGGTAATCCCTCACTCGTTGTGTAATAGTGCAGCTCGGCCAGCAGGGAGTTGATCTTACTCAATATCTCTGTATGTAGAAATATCCTGATGGCAGCCACTTGTCCTCTGGAATGGGTCCTTAGGGATCGGGCTAGGTATCCCAAATGTCTGTCAGACCAATGTGTCAGATGGTGCTCTAGTTTTTCAGGTGTCCAATGAAGATAAATGCAGTATAGTTCAATGGCAGAAGGTAGAGTCCCAGTATAGCAATATATTAAAAATCTCAAAGTGTTTCCCTGATAATTTATAACCTCCGGCTTCCTCAGGAGCAAGTGGAGGAAGAGGGTAGTGCGAGACATATGAAGGGAGAAGGTAGTTAGAGACGTATGGGGGGAGAGGGTAATTAGAGACATATAGAGGGAGAGGGTAGTGAGAGACATATGGAGGGAGAGGGAAGTGGGAGACATATGACGGGAGAGGGTAGTGCGAGACATATGACAGGATAAGGTAGTGAGAGACATGTAGGGAGAGGGAAGTGAGAGACATATGGAGGGAGAGGGTAATGAAAGACATACTGTATAGAGCAGCGGTGGCCAACCCACGGCTCTCGAGCCGCATGCGGCTCTCCCACTTCTAAAGTGCGGCTCCTGCTTGCACTGCTGCCCGACGCGACGTCCGTCCCCCTTCAACCGCTGCCGGTTCCCGAATGGTAGCGGCTAGTTACACTTCATGGAAAGGATCTTCGATGACGTCACTTCCATGTGACTGCGGTCATCAATAGGGAGAGGTGTCAGCACGCAGCCTGCTGCCTGAGCGCACAGCACAATTTTCCTGCCGCAAGAAAGTGTACGGCGGCATCAGGTACTCATACTTGGAGCACCACACACTTACACCCTTCCCTCCATCTATGTCACTGATGCGTTAGATGGGTGGAGGCGGAGAGAGTGCACCGGCCCCGGTTTTCCTGTCACTGCTGGGTATTAGGGAGTGGTGCTCTGGCCCCGGGGGTACTGCCGCTGGGTTTAGAAGGGGGGGGGGAGTTGTGCGGGGAATAGTGGTCTCTTGGGGAGGTTGGGGGAGAGTGCTCTGGCGGAGGAAGAGAGTGCTCTTGCGCTCCTCACACACACACAAATCCAGCACCAGTGCACACTGTGAGGATACGAGTTCTTCAATCACTCAGACACCGAGCAGATGAAACCAAAATATGGTTTATTTTTATCACAGCACACACATGTAGATGAAGACAGGAAAAAGATTCAAATGGTAGCATAAAAACATCCGGGTAGCAAAGTCCTTGTAGCATCACAGTCCAAATAACGAAACTATCACTTATTCCACACAGCAGTGATAGCAGATAAGTCCACACGATACCTAGACAGAGCATAACCTCTTAGTCCAGGACAGTCCATCAAATCTCCCTCCTGGCTTGTGTGCCAGTCATTTTAAAAACTTCTAAATTCCCACGCGTCTCCATACCATCAGTGGGCTTGCACTCAATCTCTATTGGTGGATTCAAGTCAGGTTTATCCCCCCTCCCAGGTACTGCTGCTGCCCCCCCCTGCTGGGTCAGGCCCCAGAAAGTCTGGAAGTGGCCAGAGATATGCAGAGCAGTGTCAACACAAGATACAAAACACAGTCTGATTACATTATGTCCTGATTACCCCCTGTGAACATTTCCTGTTGATAGCAGGGGAATTGGATCACCCCCTGTGAAGATTGTCCCTCAGCTACCACCCTCCTGTGATAGCAGGAACAAAAGTATGGTAATTGGACATAACCTTTTGGTGAATTCTTTCCTGGGTATTTCCTGTCAGACCATATTTGGGCAAGAGCGATCTGATCTGGAAATACACGCAGCTATGGGGAATATAGACATACATAGAGAACAATAGGGCTAAAATGTACATTAATTACTGTGGAGTAGAGGATGTCACAATTCACTTTTATTGTCAATGCCATTCCTTCACATTTCCTCCCCCACATTTTAGTCCATGTTCCTGGTGTCCTGGGTAATGGCAAGGGCTGGTCTCCTGGTGTTAGGTGGCACTGGGTCTGGTTCCTGCTGACGGGATAGGCCATCCGCGTTTCCATGATCTTTAGCCTTTTTGTGAGAAATAGAGAAGTTGTACAGTTGTAGGGCTAAGCTCCACCTCAGTAACCGTCCATTGTCTCCAGCTGTACGTTGTAGAAAACTAAGGGGGTTATGATCTGTTACCACTGAAAACTCACGCCCATACACATAGGGCTGCAACTTCTTTAGTGCCCAGACGATGGCTAGGCACTCCTTTTCAATGGTGGCGTAGGCTATCTCGCGGGCAACTAGTTTTCGGGAAATAAAGGCAACTGGGTGCTCACACCCATCCTCCCCTATTTGACTTAGCACAGCTCCTATTCCACAAGCTGAAGCATCTGTTTGCACAATGAACCGCCGGCGGAAGTCAGGGGCGGCTAACACTGGGGACCGGGACAAGATGTCCTTAAGCTGGGAGAAAGCCTGCTCGCAGTCAGGGGTCCAGTCAATGTTTCGGGTGTACTTTTTGGTCGTTAGGTCAGTCAGTGGTTTGGCAATGATAGATAGATAGATGAATAGGTGGGTAGGTAGAAGTATGGGAGGTAGTGTGGATAGGTGTATACAAAGTGACTCATTAGATAGACCGATAAATGGTTTGGTGGATAGATGAATGGTAAATCATTAGATAGATTTGTGGATGGGTGAAGCGTAAAACCTGTAAATAAATATGTGGGTAATCCCTCACTCGTTGTGTAATAGTGCAGCTCGGACAGCAGGGAGTTGATCTTACTCAATATCTCTGTATGTAGAAATATCCTGATGGCAGCCACTTGTCCTCTGGAATGGGTCCTTAGGGATCGGGCTAGGTATCCCAAATGTCTGTCAGACCAATGTGTCAGATGGTGCTCTAGTTTTTCAGGTGTCCAATGAAGATAAATGCAGTATAGTTCAATGGCAGAAGGTAGAGTCCCAGTATAGCAATATATTAAAAATCTCAAAGTGTTTCCCTGATAATTTATAACCTCCGGCTTCCTCAGGAGCAAGTGGAGGAAGAGGGTAGTGCGAGACATATGAAGGGAGAAGGTAGTTAGAGACGTATGGGGGGAGAGGGTAATTAGAGACATATAGAGGGAGAGGGTAGTGAGAGACATATGGAGGGAGAGGGAAGTGGGAGACATATGACGGGAGAGGGTAGTGCGAGACATATGACAGGATAAGGTAGTGAGAGACATGTAGGGAGAGGGAAGTGAGAGACATATGGAGGGAGAGGGTAATGAAAGACATACTGTATAGAGCAGCGGTGGCCAACCCACGGCTCTCGAGCCGCATGCGGCTCTCCCACTTCTAAAGTGCGGCTCCTGCTTGCACTGCTGCCCGACGCGACGTCCGTCCCCCTTCAACCGCTGCCGGTTCCCGAATGGTAGCGGCTAGTTACACTTCATGGAAAGGATCTTCGATGACGTCACTTCCATGTGACTGCGGTCATCAATAGGGAGAGGTGTCAGCACGCAGCCTGCTGCCTGAGCGCACAGCACAATTTTCCTGCCGCAAGAAAGTGTACGGCGGCATCAGGTACTCATACTTGGAGCACCACACACTTACACCCTTCCCTCCATCTATGTCACTGATGCGTTAGATGGGTGGAGGCGGAGAGAGTGCACCGGCCCCGGTTTTCCTGTCACTGCTGGGTATTAGGGAGCGGTGCTCTGGCCCCGGGGGTACTGCCGCTGGGTTTAGAAGGGGGGGGGAGTTGTGCGGGGAATAGTGGTCTCTTGGGGAGGTTGGGGGAGAGTGCTCTGGCGGAGGAAGAGAGTGCTCTTGCGCTCCTCACACACACACAAATCCAGCACCAGTGCACACTGTGAGGATACGAGTTCTTCAATCACTCAGACACCGAGCAGATGAAACCAAAATATGGTTTATTTTTATCACAGCACACACATGTAGATGAAGACAGGAAAAAGATTCAAATGGTAGCATAAAAACATCCGGGTAGCAAAGTCCTTGTAGCATCACAGTCCAAATAACGAAACTATCACTTATTCCACACAGCAGTGATAGCAGATAAGTCCACACGATACCTAGACAGAGCATAACCTCTTAGTCCAGGACAGTCCATCAAATCTCCCTCCTGGCTTGTGTGCCAGTCATTTTAAAAACTTCTAAATTCCCACGCGTCTCCATACCATCAGTGGGCTTGCACTCAATCTCTATTGGTGGATTCAAGTCAGGTTTATCCCCCCTCCCAGGTACTGCTGCTGCCCCCCCCTGCTGGGTCAGGCCCCAGAAAGTCTGGAAGTGGCCAGAGATATGCAGAGCAGTGTCAACACAAGATACAAAACACAGTCTGATTACATTATGTCCTGATTACCCCCTGTGAACATTTCCTGTTGATAGCAGGGGAATTGGATCACCCCCTGTGAAGATTGTCCCTCAGCTACCACCCTCCTGTGATAGCAGGAACAAAAGTATGGTAATTGGACATAACCTTTTGGTGAATTCTTTCCTGGGTATTTCCTGTCAGACCATATTTGGGCAAGAGCGATCTGATCTGGAAATACACGCAGCTATGGGGAATATAGACATACATAGAGAACAATAGGGCTAAAATGTACATTAATTACTGTGGAGTAGAGGATGTCACAATTCACTTTTATCGTCAATGCCATTCCTTCACATTTCCTCCCCCACATTTTAGTCCATGTTCCTGGTGTCCTGGGTAATGGCAAGGGCTGGTCTCCTGGTGTTAGGTGGCACTGGGTCTGGTTCCTGCTGACGGGATAGGCCATCCGCGTTTCCATGATCTTTAGCCTTTTTGTGAGAAATAGAGAAGTTGTACAGTTGTAGGGCTAAGCTCCACCTCAGTAACCGTCCATTGTCTCCAGCTGTACGTTGTAGAAAACTAAGGGGGTTATGATCTGTTACCACTGAAAACTCACGCCCATACACATAGGGCTGCAACTTCTTTAGTGCCCAGACGATGGCTAGGCACTCCTTTTCAATGGTGGCGTAGGCTATCTCGCGGGCAACTAGTTTTCGGGAAATAAAGGCAACTGGGTGCTCACACCCATCCTCCCCTATTTGACTTAGCACAGCTCCTATTCCACAAGCTGAAGCATCTGTTTGCACAATGAACCGCCGGCGGAAGTCAGGGGCGGCTAACACTGGGGACCGGGACAAGATGTCCTTAAGCTGGGAGAAAGCCTGCTCGCAGTCAGGGGTCCAGTCAATGTTTCGGGTGTACTTTTTGGTCGTTAGGTCAGTCAGTGGTTTGGCAATGGTGCTGTACTGAGGAACAAATTTACGATAGTACCCCGCTGTGCCCAGGAAGGCACGTACCTGTTTTTGGTTAGTGGGGTGAGGCCACTTCAGAATGGCCTCAATTTTTGCTGGTTCTGGACGAATACGGTCTCCCCCAACCCTGTGGCCAAGGTACAGAACCTCTGCCATCCCCATCTGACACTTATCCGGTCTGATTGTCAACCCTGCCTGGCTAATCTCTGCTAAAACCTGGGCTACATGCTGCAGATGATCCTCCCAGGTCTCACTAAAAATTGCTATATCATCCAGGTAGGCCTGGGCAAACTCCTGACACCCTGTCAGTATGCGATCTACTGTACGCTGGAAGGTGGCAGGGGCATTCTTCATCCCGAAGGGCATGTCAGTAAATTCAAAAAGCCCAAATGGGGTATTGAACGCTGACCTCTCCTGTGCCTCTCTGGTAAGGGGTATCTGCCAGTACCCCTTGCTAAGGTCCAGGGTGGACACATAGCGAGCCATCCCCAACCTGTCTAACAGCTCATCTACCCGGGGCATGGGGTATGCGTCTGTCACTGTCACCTCATTCAGCTTCCTATAGTCCACGCAGAAGCGTGTACTCCCATCCTTCTTGGGCACTAAGACCACGCTGGAGGCCCAGGGACTATTTGATGGCACAATGACCCCAAGCGCCAGCATTTCGTCTACCTCTTTTTTCATCATATTGAGAACCTCGGGATTCAGCCGATATGCTGGTTGCCTAATGGGCCGAGTTGCTCCGGTGTCGACATGATGGGCTGCTACATGAGTGCGTCCTGGCCTGCTAGTGAACTGAGGCCCCACTAGCTCCAAAACCTCCCTCATTTGTCGGGTCTGGGTTTCAGTTAACTGTGTGCCTATGGGCACGGCCTCCACCCCCACATCCTTCTTGGTTGCTGCCAGAATGTAAGGGATGGGGTCAGTCTCTGGGTCATCCATTGGTGGGCAGCAGATTGCCACAGCCCCTATTTCCCTGGTGACATATTTTTTTAATCTATTTATGTGGTAGGTGCCCACCCGCTTCCCGGTTTGATCTAGGGCAATGATATAATCTACCTGCCCCTGTCGGTCCACTACGGTATATGGCCCTGCCCAGGTCGCCTGTAACTTGTGCTTTCGTACAGGTACCAGTACCATCACTTTCTGACCCACTTCCAACTCCCGTTCACGTGCATGCTGGTTGTAATACTGGCACTGCCTTCCCTGTGCCTCCAGCATATGGTCATGCGCAAGCTGCATTAGCCTTTGCAGTCTCTCCCTCATTTGGGCCACATATTCTAAGACCGGAACCTCCGGTTCCTGGAATGATCCTTCCCAGCTTTCCCTGACTAAGTCGAGAGGACCCCGGACCCTTCTGGCATATAGTAACTCAAAAGGGGAGAACCCGGTAGAATCTTGCCTTACTTCGCGGTATGCGAATAGAAGCTGTTGCAAGGATTTCTCCCAGTCCCCCCCCTCTGATTCAGCATATGCCCGTAGCAACTGCTTAAGGGTCGCATTAAATCGCTCACACAATCCGTTTGTTTGGGGGTGATAGGCAGTAGTGCGAAAGGGATGGACCCCAAATTTGGCCCATATGGTCTGCAGTAAGTCCCCTTGAAATTGCGCACCTTGGTCGGTGACCACTTCTTCGGGAAATCCCACACGACTAAAGATATCCATGAGAGCCTGGGCAATATGCTCAGCATCTATGGATGCCAGCGCCACCGCCTCTGGGTACCTAGTCGCATAGTCAACCACAGTCAGTATGTATTTCTTTCCTGTTCTGCTCGGTTTCTTAAAAGGCCCAACAATGTCCATGGCCACTCTCTTGAATGGCTCACTGATCACAGGCATGGGTTGTAGGGGGACACGACGTGGGGGTCCCCCGAAGCGTTGACAGACCCCACATGACTCTCTATACTGTCTTACCTCCTGGTTTATCCCTGGCCAGAAGAAGTGCCGCAGCAGTCGGGCCCGGGTTTTACGAATCCCTAAATGGCCTGCTGAGGGGATGTCATGGGCAAGTGCTAGCAATCGCGCACGGTACTGCTGGGGAACAATTAACTGTTTCCTAGGGACTTCGGGCTCTAATGGGTCTGCTTTTGCTGGCACCCTGTACAGTCTCCCCTCCTCCCACTGAATGCGATCCTCCTGAGTTCCCCAATCACTCCGTCCTGCTGCCCTGCGGAGGCTAGCTAGGGACGGATCTGTTTGTTGGGCTTCCCTAAATTCCACTCTATCTACCTCCCCCAGATTCACGTCACAGTCAAGCAAGTCTGGTACCATGTTACTCACCGGCGGTGGCTCAGGGGCTGTAGCAGTAATTCCTGGTGCTGGCGTGAGAGGGCCCTCAGGTGCTATCTCTCCAGCCTGTGACTGGCTCCGGGTGATAGCTCCCACGAAACAACTGGCCAATCCACCACCCAAATCATTTCCTAGAATAACATGGGTGGGGAGCCCTTCCAGAAGTCCCACGTTCACTTCCCCAGAGTCCTGACCCCAATCCAAGTGTACCCGGGCCATGGGGATGACAGTGATCTGCCCCCCTGCCATGGAGATCTTAATTTTCCGTTGCTTCAGTAGTTGGCAGGGGGGGATTAATTCTGGGCGGATAAGGGTGATGGAGGCACCCGAATCTCTTAACCCCTGCAGTTCCTTCCCATTAACTTTTACAGGCTGTAGATGTGGCTTCATGTTATCCGGGGTGGCTTTTCCAATAGCTGCTACCACCTCCACCTGGTATACTACTTCCTCCGCCTCTGGCGCATCAGGACAGTTATCCCCTCCCCCTCCCCCAAATGATGGTTCCTGGCACACAGCTACTCGAGGCAAGGCATGTCGGGCACCTGGAAATGGTCCTCTTCCCCGGGGGCAATCTCGGCGGACATGACCCACCTTGTCACAGTTGTAGCAGCGACGGGCTCCTGGTAGCTCGGGTCCCCAAGGCCGGGGGTTGGGGGGCTGTGGAGCTGGGCGTTGGGGGGGCGCCGGTAGATCCCGATCTGGCTGGGCCCGTCGGAGATTGGTCTTTTCCTCGATGTTGGCCCCTCTCCACCGAGGCCTGTTAGCTGTGAACTCGTCCGCTAGTTGTGCCGCTTTCTCGGGGGTGGTAGGGGTCCGATCTGCTACCCACTCTCTGATCTCAAGAGGCATCTTGTTCAGCAGCTGCTCCAAGATAAAAGCATTTTTAATATCTTTTACAGTAAGGGCCTGCTTCACGGACAGCCACTTATAACAGTTCCTCCGCAACAGGTTATTAAACTCTGTAAATGAAGAATCGCCTTTTCGGGTTATGGTGCGAAACTTCACACGGTATGATTCAGCAGTCACCGCATATCTAGCAAGCAGGACACTCCGTACCTCCTCATATACCAGCACCTGCTCTGGGCTCAGGGCATGGAATGCTTCCAGAGCCCTTCCTCTCAGACTGGGGAACAGAAATCGAGGCCACTCTGCTGCCTCAATTCCATGCAAAGTCATAACAGATTCAAACATCTGCAAATGGGTATCAATATCCGAACCGGCATCATCAAAAGGTGGGATGTCATTATATCTTAGCCTGGCCACCTGGCTTACTGATGCTGCCGTAGTGGGTATAGAGGACTGCAACCCCAATGCAGCTCCCAAAACTGAGGCTCCTTATCCCACTGCTGCCGCCAAATGTGAGGATACGAGTTCTTCAATCACTCAGACACCGAGCAGATGGAACCAAAATATGGTATATTTTTATCACAGCACACACATGTAGATGAAGACAGGAAAAAGATTCAAATGGTAGCATAAAAACATCCGGGTAGCAAAGTCCTTGTAGCATCACAGTCCAAATAATGAAACTATCACTTATTCCACACAGCAGTGATAGCAGATAAGTCCACACGATACCTAGACAGAGCATAACCTCTTAGTCCAGGACAGTCCATCAAATCTCCCTCCTGGCTTGTGTGCCAGTCATTTTAAAAACTTCTAAATTCCCACGCGTCTCCATACCATCAGTGGGCTTGCACTCAGTCTCTATTGGTGGATTCAAGTCAGGTTTATCCCCCCTCCCAGGTACTGCTGCTGCCCCCCCCCTGCTGGGTCAGGCCCCAGAAAGTCTGGAAGTGGCCAGAGATATGCAGAGCAGTGTCAACACAAGATACAAAACACAGTCTGATTACATTATGTCCTGATTACCCCCTGTGAACATTTCCTGTTGATAGCAGGGGAATTGGATCACCCCCTGTGAAGATTGTCCCTCAGCTACCACCCTCCTGTGATAGCAGGAACAAAAGTATGGTAATTGGACATAACCTTTTGGTGAATTCTTTCCTGGGTATTTCCTGTCAGACCATATTTGGGCAAGAGCGATCTGATCTGGAAATACACGCAGCTATGGGGAATATAGACATACATAGAGAACAATAGGGCTAAAATGTACATTAATTACTGTGGAGTAGAGGATGTCACAATTCACTTTTATCGCCAATGCCATTCCTTCACACACACCACCCCCCCATGAGGCACCAGAGTGCACCACCCCACACCCAGCGGCAGTATATCCCAACACACACACACCCAGCAGCAGTGCACTCCATCCCCCTCACACACTCACACCCAGCACCAGAGTGCACCCCCCCATACCCAGCTGCCGTATATCCCCCGCCCCACACACACACACCCACATGTGGCAGCAGAGCACCCCCCCACACACACACACCAAGCACCAGTGCATCCATCCCCCCCACACACTCTCACGCAGCACCAGAGCGCACCCCCCCATACCCACTGTGGGGGCATATGTGTGGCATTGTGGGGGTATATATGGCACTGGGCGCATAACTAGCACTGTGGGGGCATATGTGGCATTGTGGGGACATATCTGGCACTGGGCACATAATTAGCACTGTGGGGGCATATGTGTGGCACTGTGAGGGCATATCTGGCACTGGGCACATAACTAGCACTGTGGGGGCATATGTGTGGCATAGGGCATAACCAGCACTGTGGGGGCATATGTGTGGCACTGTGGGGGCATATATGTGTGGGGAGCAGCGGTGTAGCTGGGTGCCACAGTGCCCGGAGCAAGGGCATACTTTGCGCCCCCCCATTTGTAGCAGGCCAATAGCCACCCCACCTCAGTGGCAAACGCAGGATTTTCATGAGGGGGTTTACACACACACACACAACTATATTTTCACCAACTCACTTATAGCCAAACACACCCATTTCAAATACTGAAATATAATTAACATAATAAACTTTTTTTCAGTGCTGTGCTACTGTACCTGGTGTCCCCTGTGCAGCCTGCACAGCACACCATCAAGGGGGGGAGGCAGTAGGCTCTGCATGCTGGGCTTTCAGCACTGCAGGCAGAAGCCAGGATCATCAGCGCTGTGGCCGGGTGTCAAGGTCATCAGCACTGCGGTTGGGCGCCAGGGTCTCCAGCACTGCGGGTGGAAGCCTGACTTTCAGTGCTGCTCGCAGGAGACAGGGTTATAAGCGCTGTGGCCAGGTGTCACAGTCATCAGCGCTGCAGGTGGGCACCAGTGTCATCAGCGCTTGGGGCGGAAGCCTGACTTTCAGCGCTGCGGGCAGGAGACAGGTTTGGAGACAGGTTTGTCAGCGCTGCGTGTGGGCGCTGCAAGCGGGAGACAGTCTCCCGCTTGCAGCGCCCACACGCAGCGCTGACAAACCTGTCACCCGCCCGCAGCGCTGATAACACAGTCTCCCGGAGACTGTGTTATCAGCGCTGCGGGCGGGAGACAGGTTTGTCAGCGCTGCGGGAGGGAGCCCCTGCCTCCCCTTTCACTGAGCACGGCAGTACGCCACTGAGGGCGGGCGGTGTACAGCAGGGCAGGGCAGGGATGCCGTTTGCGGTGCGTGGCTCCGGCGCCCTGTCAGCTTACTGCGCCCGGAGCTAACGCTCCGCCGGCTCCGCCCTAGCTACGCCTCTGGTGGGGAGACAGGGGTATTTGTCACTCGCACAGGACTGTCCTCTGATATTAAGGGACACTTATAGGACCCCCCGTGAGTAACCAATAGAATACTATGTCTGTTACACAGGATTGGGAGGTGTGCTACCACTGGACAGCAGGAATATATAGACACAGCGTTTCCAAAGAAACAAGAAAAAAGATTGTCCTTGGTGTGGTGCACCTATTACAGAAATAATTAAACAATAAAATTTAGCTTTTATTCATTAATTTTAAAACTTGCGAAATATAAAACACACAAAAAACAAAGTAAGAGTGATGGAAAAAAGATAGAATAAGTGTGTTAAAAGGACGGCGGCTGCTTGGCGATGCACTTTTATCTGTTCTGATTCAATTATAATGTATTATGTAGCATCACAGGTTGTAATATTGTGACCGCTCGAAGAGAGGGTTGCAAACGCCTAACTCTCTAAGAGATGGGTCAAACTGCCTTTGCACTGTATGTCTCGTGTCTCCTACTTGTGGGGATAAATGCCGTGTTTGATATTTACACGGAAATAGTGTAAGTTGTCGCAGTCTCAGGACTACAGGGGTTGGGGTCACCAAAATTGTAATTGATTCAGGTATATTGCAAGCAGGCAAGCATGGTGTATTGCAAATATGTTTTGAAGCAACCACCTAATATTCTCAACACTGTGGCTATATGCTGGTAATCTGCCCACGTTATAAGACTGTATGTATGCCCTAAATTTATCCTTTTCATCAGTGTGATACCTGGTTCATAGGATAATGTATAGACAATTGTACAGGGTTCACTGTGTTTATAAGTGGTGATAATTCCACATTTAGGAAAAGGTATTAAAGCACAGTCTGAGGTATTGATACTGAGGGTGGTTATAATTCCACTTATAAGGAGAAATAGGGATAGGGCACAGTCTGGGGTGATAATGTGATCACGTATATATTAAGTGTGGGCAAACAGGTGTGGTTTTAATAAATTAAACAGTCACAAGCAGTTTACAATTTTGGTGCCCACTTTGTAGGTCTACCTGTATAGACACTAGGCTAATTATGACTCAAAGTAACTGTCGGTTTCAGCACCGTGGCTGCATGTACTGAGTCTTCAGGACTAATGCTACAATGTTTGCCTAGAATAGACACATTGTATTTATAACAGTGTCAAACACAGGCTTATATGTGTGGCACTGGGGGCATATCTGGCACCGTGGGGCATATATGTGTGGCACTGGGGGCATACCTAGCACTGTGGGGGGCATATCTGGCACTGGGGGCATAAAGTTTTGTCATGTAGCCACTCCCCCTTGTGTCATATGACCACTCCCCTGACCACACCCCTTTTTGCAGCGCGCATGATGTCGGCTCTTTGGCTTGATTTATTTATTTTTCGGCTCTTTACCTCGGACCGGTTGGCCACCCCTGGTATAGAGGAATAGGGTAGTGAGAGACATATGGAGGAAGAATGTAGTGAGAGATATATGTTGGGAGAGGCCAGGGTAGTAAGAGACATATGGAGGGAGAGGGTAATGAGACACATATGGTGGGAAAAGGTAGTGAGAGACATATGAAGGAGAGGGTAGTGCAAGATATATGGAGGGAGAGGGCAATGAGAGACATACTGTATAGATGGAGAGGGTAGTGAGAGACATATGGAGGGATAGGGTAGTTGGAGACATGAAGGGAGAAGGTATTTAGAGACATATTGAGGGGGGTTAGGATCATTTGGTCTACAGCTTGTTGATCAAAAAGCATTAGGTCAACACCATTAGGACGACATGGGGAAAGGTCGACATGGCTTTAGGTCAACAGGTCATTAGGTCGACACAAGCATTAGGTCAAGATGGTCTAGGTCGATAGTCAAAAGGTCGACATGGGGTTTTTCACTTTTTTTTTTTGTACCCGAATGTCGGCACAGTTGGAAGTGCACCGCATCCCCTCGCATCGCTCGCTATGCTTCAGGCACGGTGTCTCGCTGCACTCGGCACACTATTTTATTCTCACACCATGTCCTAGTGGATGGTAGGGCATGAAATACCACCTGTCTGCACATGTTGGTTCAAAAAACAACGAAAAACCCCATGTTGACCATTTGACTGTCGACCCAGACCATGTCAACCTAATGCTTGTGTTGACATAATGACCTGTCAACCCAAAATTATGTCAACATTGACCCATGTCGACTTATCTCCATGTTGACCTAATGGTGTTGACCCAATGCTTGTCGACCATCATGCTGTAGACCAGGGTAGTGAGATACATGGAAGGAGAGGGTAGTGAGATACATATGGAGGAAGAGGGTAGTGGGATACATGGAGGAGAGGGTAGTGAGAGACATGTGAAGGAAGAGGGTAGTGAGATACATGGAAGGAGAGGGTAGTGAGAGACATATGGAGGAAGAGGGTAGTGGGATACATGGAGGAGAGGGTAGTGAGAGATATATGGAGGAAGAGGGTAGTGGGATACATGGAGGAGAGGGTAGTGAGAGACATATGAAGGAAGAGGGTAGTGACATACATGGAGGAGAGGGTAGTGAGAAACATATGGAGGGAGAGGGTGATGTAAGACATACTGTATAGAGGGAGAGGGTAGTGAGAGACATATGGGCATATCCTCTGCTACCCCCCCCCCCCCCCCCCCCCACACACACACACAAACTTAACCACAACTAGCCCCTGCATGTTACACTATTAAAAGTGTTTTAAAGAAAATTTTGTAAATGCCACAGTGACTGCCAATCTGAGAAAATGAAATACCACGGCAAGCCTGTTGTTGTTATAACATCAGTATAACCTTTATTTAAATCAATAACCCCCCCCCCCCCAAGACTATAGCAGCAAGATAATGGGATTAAGGTGCAATCAGTGATATGTGTAGACTCATCAGGGAGATTGCTACAATGCCACAGGATCTTCCTGACAATCAGGGAGTCACACGCATGCTAGTTATGAGGAATGGTATCAAAATTCAGCTTACTATTCTTGATGTCAAAGAAAGTGCAATCATAAATAACATTAAATACATTCAACTGGTTTCAACTAGTCTATTACATAAAAGCATAAGATATGTCTAAAACTGAGTATCACTCCTTCACTTAATTACTAAATAAGGGCGAAATGTAATAGGTGGCGATTTTTGGTCATGTTTAAAAATCGCACAAAGTCGCACCTTTTTTGCCACAAATTTGCATATGTAATGAGCCGGTCCTGGTTTCATAAAATCACAGGGACAAACAAGTTGGGGTTCCCTTGATTTTACAAAACCAGCACCAGGCTCAAGGGCCAGTCCTTGTTCCCAAAATACGGTGGGACAAAATGACTAGGGGTCCCCTGTATTTCAAGAACCAGCACCGGGCCCAACCAGCCAGCAGGTTAATGCCACAGCCGCTGAGAGACTTTTTATACAAGTCCCCCCGGCCAAAGTCGTTTCTGACCGGTCAACATGGGCAGGGGTCCTGGGGAAGTGGGGACCCCCCCAAAGAAGGGGTCCCCCCCTCCTGAACTTACCTGCCCATGTTGAAGCCCAGGGCTGTCCTCGATGCCCCTGGGCAGGGCCGCCGCTACCCACTCAGCAGCTCCTGCAAAGCAGGGAGGCGCCATGCTGAAAAGGCCCTGTCTCCCTCCCTGCTCTGCTAAAGCTGCCTCAGCCCTCACTGTCACTGCCTCCTGCACGCACGCCACCCGCAGTGCCTGTCTGACAGCGGGTGGCAGTATGGAGAGGCTGAGCAGCTCTCTGCACCGCGCACACACTGTCCTCCTCCTGCGACCTGCCCCCTCTTCCTCATGGACTTTTGCGCTGAGGCATGTAGCGCTGTCTGTGAATGCCTGGATGACATGTCCGGATCCGCCCCCTACCCATTGCTCCCTGCGCCTGTCAGTTGTCAATCAAATGCCGAACAGGCAGCAGCGCCGGCTCCCCTTCCTTCCCTCTTCTGAGTGTGCTGTGCCAGTGCACCTGCCAGTCCTCAAAACTCCACCCCCTCTATCTCCTCCCCTCTTCTTCCATCTCCTCCTTTTCTCCCATTAGTTTCCCCCTCAGTCACGAGAGGGGTGTAATGGCGTCCTCCCTAGGCAGATAGAAGAGGAGGGACTGCACAAGAGTTAAACAGTAAAAGAACAGTGAGTTTTTTTATTATACATGTTTATGACAAATTGTTTAATAATTGTAGATTTTTTTTATATTAATTTAGACACTTTTTAAAAATGGGCTGGGTTATGTGCCTAAAGGTGGCCATATACACTGCAATCGGGCATCACATCGCACAGTACAAAAAGTATGTGCTGCACATACTTTTTGTATTGCTTTTGGATTACATCGCACACACATTGCATGCATGCCGTGCGATGCGATCTAGCCCATAATGTATGCGATTCTCGCAGCGTGTATGGGCACCTTTAGTGCCTGTAACATTTTGCGGACACAGCACTGAGATGGTGTATGCATACATGTATATGCACCTGAGATCCTCCATAGGATCGCATGTTGCATACACTCCCACAATCGGGCTGCAGCTTATTGCAATGGCAATGTGAAAGGGCGCAAAATGTATGGTTTGCAGGAGGGCGCCAGACACCCTAGCACCAGCCCTGCCCCTGGGCAGTGGTCATCGAGCTGATAAAATGGTGTAAAAAATAGAAAGAATCCTGTTGCATATTGCTGTGGAACTATGAGTCCAGCAAGCCTGCACCGCTGGGACCTGTAGTCCCACAGTAGTACAAATAGTTAAATAAATACACACACACACTGACAGTAAAACTTTATTACACACGGAGCCCATTCATCCAATACTCACTTATATTGCCATGGAGCATCGGTCCCCTTGTCCAGTTGTATCCATGTGGGTACCTGTGGATAGAAAACATACTCACCAGCAGTCTTCAGCGCTTCTCCGGGACCCCTGCACTGCTGTAACCAAGTTCTGGTCTTCTGTTTACTTCTGGGGCTCCATCCCCCGATCGGTAGTTAGGCCCGCCCACCAGCCAATCATGGTCTGGGATTTCCCGATGCCAGACCATGATTGGTTGGTGGGCGGGCCTAAGTCCCGGTCAGGGGGCGGAGCCCCAGATGTAAACAGAAGACATGGGGGGGTGTTACAGCGGTGCAGGGGTCCCGGAGGCGCACCCCCCTTCCCCCTCTCCAATTTGGAGAAAACTGTGCAGCCGAAAATTAAGTCCTGGCCTTCCTTTTAGCTGTGTGAATAAGAAAGTAACCATCGAAGGACTTTTCAACTCTGCGGGAGGGCTCTCGCACGATTTGGAACTTGATATGCCAAGTATTGCATGTGATGAATCACATGCCATTTAACCATCATTGCCTACCCTCCCATTCTGCAGGAGACTCCCTGAAATAGCAGCAATCTCCCTCTCTCCCTCATAAGTCCACCAATCTCCCTCATGTCACCTAGCCCACATTACACTGTTACATTATACTTACCTCCCCTCCTGCATTCTGCAGGAGACTCCCTGACATAGCAGTAATCTCTCCCTCATTAGTCTAGCAATCTCCCTCATGTCACCTAGCCCACATTACACTGTTACATTTTTGGGGAAAAAAGAAATGAGAGATAGATACATTTACATTGAATCATCAGCACCAACACACATCTGTTAACTCTGGGTGCAGTTACAGACTCGGGGTGTCGGAGCACTTTAACCCTTTATGTTATGCTTTGTAAGGGTTTTTTTTTTATACATTTTTATTAGTGTATCAAAAAGACATACTTACATACATATAAAAGTACATACATACATACATATAAACAGGGTATTATTACATGTGTGTTATGCTATCTTTTCTGTATATTTATTGATTTTTTTTGTGTGTTTCCTTTCTTTGAGTGGTGAGGGGTCTCAGTGCCTATTCATTAGTATTATTAAAAAATATTAAAAATTTAATATGCTATTAATTGTTTTTCTTGTCCTAACTATTTTATCTCCTTGCTTCCTGTATTAGATTTATCTTAGAAGGGCTCTATTCCTAGTAGGAGTGTCTCTGTATTATACCATGAGGTTGTTCTTATTCCTTGTCTTATAGCGTCTTTTACCGCTGGGGTTAATGATTTTATACATTCTTCTCTATATGGTTGCCCCGTATAAAATCATTAACCCCATGCTTTGTAAGGGTTAACACATCTGGTTTATCAATTTGTTGGTTTAAATAAATAAATAACATTTCGACATGGAAACACATGAATGGACTTATAGCTGGCAGAATAACTAGAATACACATTACACCAATATAAAATTGCTGCGGGAGGAGGGTCGTCCCTGCGGCTGCTGAGGGGGGGGAGTACCTGTCAGCCTGAGGGGGGAGTTGGAGGGGATGCTGTCCGCCGCCTCTGCTGTACCTCCCTCCTGGCAGCCGGTCACTGCAGCGAATGGACAGTCAGCATCGGCGGTCCCTTTGAGGGTGTTTGAGGGACTGCACCTCAAAAGTGACTGGGCGTACTGAGCTGAAATTTGGCATGTACGCGTAGAATCGTCAACCGGAGCTGCCTGCCAAATTTCAGGGCGAAATATAAAAAAATGACCAATTGGGAGCGATCTAAACTTCCAACTGCCAGTTTTTTTCGGACACTTCAGAAATGACACTTTGGGGGAAATTTACTAAAGGAAATTTGTAAAAAATAGGTGTATTTGTATCCAGAAATACAGTTATTTTTGGCATTTACTACCCTGAAAATACGGCAATTCGTATTCGTATTGATAGCACATCAATATGAATACGAATTGCCATATTTTCGGGATAGTAAATGCCAAAAATAAGTGTATTTCTGGATACAAATACACCTATTTTTTTACAAATTTCCTTTAGTAAATTTCCCCCTTTGTCACCCATGTTAGTCTATGAGGGTTTTTTTGGGAAGGCATAACTCGGGGTAGGGGAACAATTGAGACTTGGGGTTTGTTTTATTAGGTAGATATTGTCCCAGTGGAGTGCCTTTTGGGGTTGAGGATTTTCAGATAGGTACAGTTTTTTTATAATTTAGTTAAACATGCCCCATTATAGAGATAGGAGCTCCAACTTGTTGCGCATGCGCAGTCCCGCCACTAGGTGGAGTACTTAGCTAGGCTTCACTTCGGTGTACCAAGATGGCCGACGGAGATGCAGGGAGAAGTGTCCTGAGTGAGTGCTGATGAAGAGGTGTCAGATGGTGCGCCACAAATATACTTTATAAGCAGAAAGGTAACTTTTACACCAGGAGGTTATCTCTCCTCTCCTGCAGCTCCTACACCCCGGCGTCCACCGTCCCCTAGTATCCAGCCCGGGGACACCGAGCGCGCGCCCGCCCTTCCCCTGCTGCTCCTACACCCCGGCGTCCTCCGTCCCCTAGCATCCAGCCGGGGGATGCCAAGCGCACGCCCACCCTTCTTAGCAATAGCGGCTGCTGGCAGCATTATTTAGTATGCTGAAAGGGTGGGGTGGGGGTGAGGGTGGCGTGGTCGCTGGAGACTGCAGTGGCTGCTGACTTGTTAATACTAGAATATATTGTCTGCAGGTGTTCTCTGTATGTACGCTCCTCGTCCTGTCAGCCTGCAGTAAAAATCACACTGCCGGTCTCCACTGCAGGCTGACAGGACAGGGAGAGCGTACATACAGAGAACACTTGCAGACAATATATAAGTCTAGTATTAACAAGTCAGCAGCCGCTGAAGTCTCCAGTGACCCTATTTGTTCACAACTTTCCCCTACTGCCCACCATAGGCGTGCGCACGGGGTTGCCAGCACAGGCACCTCCTTATGACTGGCAGCCAGTGGCAGCAGCAGTGCGATGCTGCTTCCAGTCTCAGAGCTGGACAGGCTGTCTGCCGTGCGATGCTGCTGCTGCTCCCTCAGAGCCTGCTCTGCCTCTACAGCGGGCAGAGGCAAACAAGGCTTGAGGATTCCCCTCTTTGATCTGTCATCAGTGTCCCCTCCCTCGGCCATCTAGCAGTGGCCTGGGCTCCTTTAGCGTGATAGGTCTCAAAAGGGGGCGTGGCCTAATCGCAGACCCCCCGTGACCACGCCCCCTTTTGAAAACTATCATGCTACTTTGCTTGTGCCTGGGATAACTTTTCCTGTGGACTATTGTATCTGCAGCCCTGCCCAGTGGCGTAACTATGGGGTCGCAGCCACCATGACCGCTTGGGGGAGCAAGTGCTGGGGTGGGCGCACTGCAAATATAGATTATGAGCTGAGGCAGGCATCTAAAGTGGGGGGGAGCTATCGCTGGTGCAGTGCACTGGGTCCAGGGCCTAAGATAAACATGGGGACCGCAGCCGCTGCCGGTCTTTATGTGGTTGTGTATCACTGCCGTATCCTTACAGCCAGGACTGCATACCTCCCCTCGGCGGGTCCGCACACACACGCCTCTGGTCAGGAGTCAAGCCGTGTGGGGATGTTGAAGGATACAGAATGGAGCGCATTGGCAGCCACTATAACAGGAGGAAAACGGGTCGCAGCGGCAGGTTAGGGCGGGGGTGTGACTTAGCGTCTGATTGGCGCAGTCAGACTTGCGGCTCCGGAGCTCCAGGCTGGACGGCTCTTTAACGTGTTCCCTGGTAAGTGCACATACTTTTGCGGAACCTGCAGCCGGGTGGCACCCAGGTGCGGAGGAGGCCCAAATAGATGAAGTACACGGCTCCGAGCTGTCCCCCTGCCGCCCCTACTGCTAGACCCGGCAGTGCCAATGGCGGCCTCTCCTGCAGGACCCAGCTCTGGATGGCACACAGGAAGCAGTCTAGTTCGCGGTGTCTCTTTCTACCCCCCTGAAGACAGTTTCCGGAGTGTCCTACAGAAACAGCCTTCTTTCAAGCAAATGTTGCAAGGTTAGTAGCTACTATACACCCCTGAAACCTGACAATATGTCATACACCCCCATCCCCTTCAGCTTAACTCTAATTATATATCCCCTCCCATGCAGCCTAACCTTATTTATACACCCCCCTGTAGCTTAACCCTAACTATACATCCCCCCAATAGACTATCCTTATCTATACACCACCCCACTGCCCAACCATTTACCGCCCACCTGCAGCCTCTTTCGCCAAAGCCTAAACCTAACATACACCCCCTTGCAGCCTATAACACTAACCATTCACACTCACCCGGCAGCCTATAACCCAAACCATACACACACCCTGCAGCTTATATCCCTAACCAGGGGCGGGCTGGGCCGGGGGGCAGAGTGCCATGTGCCCCCCAGGCCGCTCTGGATGGACTGCTGCAGGCCGCGGCCGCCTTACCTATGCTTTTGCGCTGCCGGCGGCCATGTTCCTGTAAGCTTTTAAACATGTCTGCGGGCTGCGGCTACGTGGAGGAGGGCTCGGGCCGGCCTCCTGTTCCCTCTAATCACCCGGCAGTGGCAGACGCTGGGTGTGGACGTCATGACGATGACGCCTCCCACCCACGTGTCTGCTCTGCAGCGAAAGGAAGGACTCGGCAGCATCCCCCCCCCCCCCCCCCCCCGCCGCGCTGACATGCCTGGGCCGGGTTCGTCTCACTCCAGCAGCCTTCACCATCGGATCGGCTCACCCCACCTGCTGGCCGGTCACCCTGCCTGGACCAGTTGCCACACCAGTTGCTGCTGCCACAGGGAGCTCATGGAGTCTCAGGCAATGGCTGGTGAGTACAGTGGGATGGTGCTGCTTTACATGATGGGAAGGGTTTTTCCCCTCAACTTACCACTCTCTTGGTGTTTTTATTTGTGGGGAAAGGGGGTTTGGCAGGTGTGCAAAGGGCATAATGGTGTATGCCATAATATGCAATGGGCATAACAGTGTGTGCCATACTGTGCAATGGGCATGGCTGTTTGTGCCTTACTGTGCAATGGGCATGATGGTGTGTACCATATTGTGCAATGGGCATGATGGTGTGTGCCGCAATGGGCATAACTATGTGTTCCATAATGTGGAATGGGCATAATGGTGTGTGCCATGATGTGGAATGGGCATAATGGTGTGTGCCATATTGTGCTATGGGCATGATGGTGTGTGCCATATTGTGGAATGGGCATAACGGTGTGTGCCATAATGTGAAATAAGCATAATAGTGTGTGCCATAATGTGAAATGGGGCATAATCCTGGTACAGTGTGCATTTTTTTTTATATGTGTATATATTTTTTTTCTAACGTAAATTTCTAACGTAAAACATGCTTCCCGATTGAAAAATGTGCCCTACTCGATGGTCAGCACCCTGCCCTACTAAAAAACTCCTAGTGCCCCGTTTTCAAGGTGAGAGACAGGGTGCATGGGACCACGAAACGTCGGACCATGAGATTTGTGTATTGTTCACATTAAATACGTTATTTTGAATAGTCATTCTCTGTTGTGCCGCTGCAACCCCAGCAGCTTTTATTCTACATTTGCTGAGGGCACCGGACCACCCACATCCTTATATATATATATATATATATATATAATATATATATTTAGTGAAGCGACCAGCGGGCACTCCAATAACAACTCAGACAGCAATGTGTGCGTATAACGTTTCCGTTGTATTAACTGTTTTCAAATTTGAAAACAGTTTATACAACTGAAACGTTATACGCACACATCACATCTGAGTTGTTATTGGAGTTCCGTCCCGCTTCCGCTGGTCGGATCACCGTATGTGCGCAACGTTGCGCTCGGTGCATTTTGCTAGTATCTAAAATCTCCCTCAAACTGCTTTTCAAAAGTAGGCAAGTATGGACTGAACTGTGGCCGCAGCAAGAAATATAGAAAATCTGGGAGCCGCAGCAGGAGGAAGAAAAATAGTAAGTAAGTGAGAATCAAACTCACACATAAAAAATATATATATTTCTGATGTTTCCTGAGCTGTCCACCTGTTATAATAATATATGCCATGACACCACAAGATGCTCCCCCTGTATAATAATTTGTGTCATGGCATTACTATTATCATATTATACGGGGCAGCCGCCTGTGGTGTCATGGCATTACTTTTATATTATACATGGAGAAGCAGCATGTGGTGTAATGGCATTATTATTATACAGGGGGAGCAGCCTGTGGTGTCATGGCATAATGCCATGACGACACCACAGGCTGCTCCCCCTGTATAATAATAATGCCATGACACCACAGGCTGCTCCCCCTGTATAATAATAATAATAATAATAATAATGCCATGACACCACAGGCTGCTCCCCTGTATAATATAATAATAGTAATGCCATGACACCACAGGCTGCTCCCCCTGTATAATAATAGTGCCATGACGACACCACAGGCTGCTCCCCCTGTATAATAATAATGCCATGACGACACCACAGGCTGCTCCCCCTGTATAATAATAATAATAATGCCATGACACCACAGGCTGCTCCCCTGTATAATAATAATAATAATAATGCCATGACACCACAGGCTGCTCCCCCTGTATAATAATAATGCCATGACACCACAGGCTGCTCCCCCTGTATAATAATAATAATGCCATGACACCACAGGCTGCTCCCCCTGTATAATAATTTATGTGTCATAGCATTACTTTTATTTTATTATACAGGGGGAGCAGCCTGTGGTGTCGTGGCATACTTTTATATTATACAGGGGGAGCAGCCTGTTGTGTCATGGCATTATTATTATACAGAGGGAGCAGCCTGTGGTGTCATGGCATTAATTTTATATTATACAGGGGGAGCGGCCTGTGGTGTCATGGCATTATTATTATACAGGGGGAGCAGCCTGTGGTGTCGTCATGGCATTATAACATGACACACTGCAAAATCTCAGTTAACCTGGAGCCACATGACAATAATGTGCCAGGCCAGGGGGTAGTGTCACTAGTCCCCCTGCATCATAAATTAGGCTGGCTGCAGGAGACTGTCCGTGTGGCAGCTGCGGCCACTCTCGCTGCCATCGGTGAGCAGCTCCGCCTCCTTCAGCTACTCAGCTGTTTAAGGAGGCGGAGCTGACCAGCTATGACAGTAAGAGCATACGGAAGCATGGCAGGAGGGTCGGAGTGGTGTGCGCAAAAGCCCTCCACCGACTACTGTGAGTCTGTGTGTGCCAGTGCCTGGCTTCCCCTGATCCTTTTGCGGGTAGCAGCCTACGGTGTCCTGATATTATACAGGGCAGCAGTCTGTGGTGTCCTGTTTTTATACAGGGGGAGAAGCCTGTGGTGTCGTTATATAGTTAACGAAAAACCTCCATTTTAATGATGCGCTGTTACTTATGGGCCAGTGCTCTGGACTTGCCCCCCGGGCTAAAAGTTGCCAGCCAGCCCCTGTCCCTAACCATACACACAACCCACAGCCTATAACCCTAACAATACACACACACACCCTGCAGCCTATAACCCTAACCATATACACACCCCACAGCCTATAACCCTAAGCATAGACACACCCCGGAGCCTATATCCCTAACCATACACACACCCCACAGCCTATAACCCTAAGCATACACCCCCCCCCCCGCAGCCTATATCCCTAACCATACACACACACACACCCCACAGCCTATAACCCTAACCACAAACACCCCACAGCCTGTCACCCTAACCATACACACACACACCACAGCCTATACCCCTAACCGTACACACACACACACTACAGCCTATAACCCTAACCGTACACACACCACAGCCTATAACCCTAACCATACTCACACCCCACAGCCTATAACCCTAACCATACACACACCCCGCAGCCTATAACCCTAACCATACACACACCCTGCAGCTTATAACACTAACCATACACACACCCTGCAGCTTATAACACTAACCATAAATACACACCCTGCAGCCTATAACCCTATAAATACACCCCCCCCGCAGCCTATAACCCTAACCATACACACACACACACACACACACCCCACAGCCTATAACCCTAATCATACACACACCCCACAGCCTATAACCCTAATCACATACACACACCCCGCAGCCTACAGTATAACCCTAACTATACACGCATACACCTCTCAGCCTATAATCCTAACTATACACACACTCCGCAGCCTATAACAGTAACCATGCACACACACCCTGCAGCCTATAAACCTAACCATACACACACACACCCTGCAGCCTATAACCCTAACCATACACACACCCCGCAGCCTATAACCCTAACCATACACACACACCCTGCAGCCTATAACCCTAACCATACACACACACCCTGCAGCCTATAACCCTAACCATACACACACACACACACACACACACACACACACCCCACAGCCTATAACCCTAACCATACACACACCCCACAGCCTATAACCCTAACCATACACACACCCCACAGCCTATAACCCTAATCACATACACACACACCCGCAGCCTATAACCCTAACCATACACGCATACACCTCTCATCGCAGCCTATAAACCTAACTATACACACACTCCGCAGCCTATAACCCTAACCATGCACACACCCTGCAGCCTATAACCCTAACCATACACTCACCCTGCAGCCTATAACACTAACCATACACACACACACCCTGCAGCCTATAACCCTAACCACGCACACCTCGCAGCCTATAACCCTAACCATGCACACACACCCTGCAGCCTATAACCCTAACCATACACTCACCCTGCAGCCTATAACACTAACCATACACACACACACCCTGCAGCCTATAACCCTAACCACGCACACCTCGCAGCCTATAACCCTAACCATACACACACCCCACAGCCTATAACCCTAACCATATACACACCCCACAGCCTATAACCCTAACCATATACACACCCCGCAGCCTATAATCCTAACCATACACACACCCCACAGCCTATAACCCTAACCATACACGCATACACCCCGCAGCCTATAACCCTAACCCACTGTCCCCCCACAGTGCCCCCGTGTGTGCGCTGTCCCCCACACTGCCCCCTTGTGTGCACTGTCCCCCCAGTGCCCCCGTGTGTGCGCTGTCCCCCCACAGTGCCCCCGTGTGTGCGCTGTCCCCCCACAGTGCCCCCGTGTGTGCGCTGTCCCCCCCAGTGCCCCGTGTGTGCGCTGTCCCCCCCAGTGCCCCGTGTGTGTGCTTCCCCCCCCCAGTGCCCCCGTGTGTGCGCTGTGCCCCCGTGTGTGCGCGCTGTCCCCCCCAGTGCCCCCGTGTGCGCTGTTCCCCCACCAGTGCCCCTGTGTGTGCGCTGTCCCCCCCCAGTGCCCCCTTGTGTGTGCTGTCCCCCCAGTGCCCCCGTGTGTGTGTTGTCCCCCCCAGTGCCCCCGTGTGTGCACTGTTCCCCCCCCAGTGCCCTATCTATATTGACTCTGTGTAGTCTCTGTTCAAATTGTCTGTGAGTGCCGCCATGCTGTTTACTATATATGTGCCCCATGTGTGTGCTGTCCCCCTTCAGGGCCCCCATGTGTATGTTGTCCACCCTTCAGGGTCCCCATGTGTAAGCTGCCCCCCCCTCAGTGCCCCCGTGTGTATGCTGCCCCCCCCTCAGTGCCCCCCCATAGTGTAATGGGCATTACGGTGTTTGCTATAATGCGTAATGGGCATTACGGTGTTTGCTATAATGCATAATGGGCAGTACGGTGTTTGCTATAAAGTGTAATGGGCAGTACGGTGTTTGCTATAATGCGTAATGGGCATTATGGTGTTTGCTATAATGTGTAATGGGCATTACGGTGTGTGGCATAACTTAATGGGCATTATGGCATGTGGCCTTTTACTATATAGAATCATCTCATAATGATCCCAAAATAAAACTTTATTGATTTATTAACAACAGTATGAATGATGTTAGAATTTTTTTTCCAAAATTTTTAAAACTTTCCTTTTTGAGAAATTTTATATTTTGATTTTGTCAGTTTTATTGAAATATACTGCTGTTTATAACTCATATGAAAGCCCATAAATTAAACCTTATACAAAAACAAGTATAGGATGTGACCTTTCTATGGCGCAATGCAGCCTCTAGTCCGTACTAATCCTCGGTTATCACCCAAATAACCAAACACAATAATAACAAAGCAAAAGGTGGACTTTCCAAACTTTTAAGGCGCAATCAGTCCAGATATTATCCGACCGTTTTGAGGGCTCATTCAGTCTCTCTTGTCTGATTGATCCAGGGGTTCTCGGAGGAAATCAGAAACAATGACAACCATCAGTTAGATATAAATCAATAAGAGACGGTTTTTAACTGTTGGTGAGGAAGCGAAGAAATGTAAGTGGGCGTACCCTACTCACAGTGTGACAGGTGATGTAAATACACGTAGCGGGTACTTGTCCTGCCGGTGGGTCTTCTGTGGTCTCTTTCAGTAGAGATGGCGATACATATATATGTGGCGGGTATTGATCCTGCTGGTGATTTTCCTAGGATTTCCACTCAACCTCTCAGTGATGTATATGCCGTGTAGAATGGAATAAAAATAAACAATGTGTGAACTCAATTTTAGTGCACAAATTTTTTTTAAAAGTGTATTTAACACTAGAGTGTCCCCATAGGCGCACCTCACTCACTTGGAATCAGGGTGAGGTACACGTATAAAGGTTTCTTTGTATTTGAAAAATATTTAGTGTAATTCAGGTGATAGGCGCACCTCACTCACTTGAAGACAGGGTGAGGTATACATATAAAGGTTTCTTTAATAGCCAAACAGGTATAAAGTGCAGCTAAAGGTGATAGGCGCACCTCACTCACTTGGAATCAGGGTGAGGCACACTTATAAAGGTTTCTTTGTGCTCAAAGGGTATTTGGTGCAATACAAGTGATAGGCGTACCCCACTCACGGTTCTTATGGAGATTTGAAAACCCGTAGCGGTTTCTTTGCCTTTATATGTGTTGGGTTAAAGCTTTCTGATGGTTATCAGGATTTTCTCCATCCGAGGGGTGTGTATACAAATAAAAAAGGAAAAAAAAAACAAAAAAACAATGTGTAGACCTATAACAGGCTTCCCATAAATATATTTATGGTACAAGATTTTTGATTCACCCACTTAAATTAGTGAGATTACTCAGAATGCTCTCGTACCGAAACTCACACTGGGTGGTGCTTTTTACAAGTGCATAAAGGTATCTTTCTTATAAGTGCCACAATTCCGTGAAATCTTATCCGTCACCGAAAGAGAGATCAATAGTACCCCGTGATGCTGGGAGAACTTGGAATGATGATGGCGTACCCGAACTTACAGTTAGACAAGTGTCTGAACTCCTATAATGGTTTCTTTAACTCTGTAACTGCTGGTCATCTATTTCAGAGGTATTTCTTCCAGATGTATAGCCGGCATGTACAGAGTAAAAAAAAGTGTTTTCAAAAACCAATCCCACCACATGGGATTATCTCAACACTGTGACAATAGACTCTTTTCTCCTTCATAAAAAATTGATTTTATTCTTGCTCTAAAAGATCCTCCATCCCCATGATGGTTGGATCACACAATCCAAAAACAGTTAATAAGACCCACAATGGTCAGACATAGAATATAAAATGCAACAAGAAAAAAATGAAAAAAAAGACATCTTGAGAAAGGTGGTAACACCGAAACGCGTCGACAGCCAGTGTGGAGAGTGAGCAGCCATCACCTCTTTATGCCCAACATTGGATGTATGTATTGGATTTCTCTTTTTTAAACTTTTTAAGAGATTTTTTGAATTTTTTATTTTTATTTATTTATTTTTTCATTTTTTTCTTGTTGCATTTTATATTCTATGTCTGACCATTGTGGGTCTTATTAACTGTTTTTGGATTGTGTGATCCAACCATCATGGGGATGGAGGATCTTTTAGAGCAAGAATAAAATCAATTTTTTATGAAGGAGAAAAGAGTCTATTGTCACAGTGTTGAGATAATCCCATGTGGTGGGATTGGTTTTTGAAAACACTTTTTTTTACTCTGTACATGCCGGCTATACATCTGGAAGAAATACCTCTGAAATAGATGACCAGCAGTTACAGAGTTAAAGAAACCATTATAGGAGTTCAGACACTTGTCTAACTGTAAGTTCGGGTACGCCATCATCATTCCAAGTTCTCCCAGCATCACGGGGTACTATTGATCTCTCTTTCGGTGACGGATAAGATTTCACGGAATTGTGGCACTTATAAGAAAGATACCTTTATGCACTTGTAAAAAGCACCACCCAGTGTGAGTTTCGGTACGAGAGCATTCTGAGTAATCTCACTAATTTAAGTGGGTGAATCAAAAATCTTGTACCATAAATATATTTATGGGAAGCCTGTTATAGGTCTACACATTGTTTTTTTGTTTTTTTTTTTCCTTTTTTATTTGTATACACACCCCTCGGATGGAGAAAATCCTGATAACCATCAGAAAGCTTTAACCCAACACATATAAAGGCAAAGAAACCGCTACGGGTTTTCAAATCTCCATAAGAACCGTGAGTGGGGTACGCCTATCACTTGTATTGCACCAAATACCCTTTGAGCACAAAGAAACCTTTATAAGTGTGCCTCACCCTGATTCCAAGTGAGTGAGGTGCGCCTATCACCTTTAGCTGCACTTTATACCTGTTTGGCTATTAAAGAAACCTTTATATGTATACCTCACCCTGTCTTCAAGTGAGTGAGGTGCGCCTATCACCTGAATTACACTAAATATTTTTCAAATACAAAGAAACCTTTATACGTGTACCTCACCCTGATTCCAAGTGAGTGAGGTGCGCCTATGGGGACACTCTAGTGTTAAATACACTTTTAAAAAAAATTTGTGCACTAAAATTGAGTTCACACATTGTTTATTTTTATTCCATTCTACACGGCATATACATCACTGAGAGGTTGAGTGGAAATCCTAGGAAAATCACCAGCAGGATCAATACCCGCCACATATATATGTATCGCCATCTCTACTGAAAGAGACCACAGAAGACCCACCGGCAGGACAAGTACCCGCTACGTGTATTTACATCACCTGTCACACTGTGAGTAGGGTACGCCCACTTACATTTCTTCGCTTCCTCACCAACAGTTAAAAACCGTCTCTTATTGATTTATATCTAACTGATGGTTGTCATTGTTTCTGATTTCCTCCGAGAACCCCTGGATCAATCAGACAAGAGAGACTGAATGAGCCCTCAAAACGGTCGGATAATATCTGGACTGATTGCGCCTTAAAAGTTTGGAAAGTCCACCTTTTGCTTTGTTATCATAAATTAAACCTTGTCCAACTCTTTACCTCAATTTCATCTTGGAAGGCATATTAACTTCACAAACCAAGGTACATTAGCCTAAGAATTTGAAGTTCTCTTACATCCAAGCCATCAATAAATATACCAAATGCAATTGCAACATGGAATAGTCAGTTTAACACCCAGCGGGGAATGTAATAGGGTCTGAGAATCCAAAACTGAGAGATTTTAGGAGAGTTTATGCCCTACAGTAAAGCTTCTACACGCTGGGTGTCATGCTCGTTGCCAAGGGTTTCATGGGCTGGATGTCTTGCCTGTTGACAGGGGTTTCATGCACTGGGATGGGTGTCATACTCATTGCCAGGGGTTTGTAATGTTCATTGCCAGGGGTTTGAAATTCTTGTGGCCAGGGGTAATGCTCGTTGCCAGGGGTGTGTTATCGTTAAACATTTAAATAAATCCAATGTTTATTCTTACAGTGAAATTTTAGATTTCTGAATTAAAAAAATAAATTGAAAAAAAGCTATGAAATTCCATTGACAAAAAACCTTACGGTTTCACATGTCCCATTAAGGCTTCATACACATGATCTGGCATTTCTGAAACCTGTTGTAACTCTTCCACTCAAACGCCAAAAAGCAATGAAATTACGATCATTAAGGCTGACGCCTTAATGGACGTGTTCCTTGCGCAATACAGATATGGTACGCCATCACAGCCTGTGGGTAAGTGCAGATTCAGCACTCTCACAGAGTGAGATTGCTGTCACTCACACAATGGTGGAGCTGCTAATTCACAGATTTGTGTGCTCATTGGAATACACACATGCAGTCTATGCAACTGAAGGTCTGAGCAGTTATGTGGCGCATTTATCCTAATAAGTACCCGCATTCATCTAAAACTGTCTATACCTCTGAGTTACTATAGTGTTCATTCTAGCACCCGCCATCTTTGAAAACCCATGCAGTTCCTCTTCCCTGCCTGGAGTGTAGCTGTCTGCTGTAGTAATTCTAGCACAGTGTGGTCTGTATATCAGCACTGCAAACCAGACCTGTGCTAGAAACACTACAGCAGAAAGCAACACCCCAGACAGGGTAGAGGAACTGCATGGGTTTTCAAAGATGGCGGGTGCTAGAATAAACACTATTACTAGAACTATCCATTGAGGGTCCAACATCTTTCACACTCATTACATATATCCATTTAATTTAGTATTCACATGCAGTTACCAGAAACATCTTTCATAATTACAAAAACTAGAATACTTCCAACTACTATGCATCTACACTTTCTTCTCCTATATGCCTTTAGGCTGCTCTGTCTTCCCCAATCCCTACTGCTGTGTGTACTCCCTCATCCGCACCAATGTGTCTTTTCCCATCTGCCCTGCCCTTCCTTTCCACACAGATGCCACTGTTTCCTTCTATCTGTGCCACTGGCTTCCCCTCTATTAGTGATACTGTCTCCCCCTCCATCCATGCTGCTCTGCCTGCATCATCCATGACACAGTTTCCTTCCATCTGTACTGCTCTGTTTGCCCTTTATCCCCTTTGCTCCGAACCCCCTCCCCCATCAGTGCTGTCTTTCCTCCAACTGCTCCTCTGTTTCCTACCCAATCGCATCACTCTGTCTTACCTTCCCCAATCTGTGCCACTCTTTTCCACCCATCTGCTTCGTTAGTCCCCCATCAGTGCTGCTTAGCCTTCCTACCATCTACGCATTTCTATTCCCCATCCGCACCACACTGCCTCCTACCCCAATCAACACCACTTTTACCCCATCCTCTCGGCTCTGTTTACTGCTCAGACCTTCAGTTGCATAGACTGCATGTGTGTATTCCAATGAGCACACAAATCTGTGAATTAGCAGCTCCACCATTGTGTGAGTGACAGCAATCTCACTCTGTGAGAGTGCTGAATCTGCACTTACCCACAGGCTGTGATGGCGTACCATATCTGTATTGCGCAAGGAACACGTCCATTAAGGCGTCAGCCTTAATGATCGTAATTTCATTGCTTTTTGGCGTTTGAGTGGAAGAGTTACAACAGGTTTCAGAAATGCCAGATCATGTGTATGAAGCCTTAATGGGACATGTGAAACCGTAAGGTTTTTTGTCAATGGAATATATATATATATATATATATATAACAACAGGCATGTAGATGGCACTCTCAAGATTGTACAAATTCTGCGCTGCGGCAGCAAGGATGAAATAAATGAATCAACACAGGCTTGTGTGTCAACGTTTCGGACAAAGCCCTTTATCAAGACATAAAAAATAACCAACAGTGTACTCACATTTATAGCAGACAGTGGGGGCAGGAACACCTCGTGCAGAAATCACCAGCACGACCCGGGCGGGTGAGGAGTGACGTCATCTGGCGCACTCCAACGGGGAAAGCGGGGTCACCGGGGGCGTGCTAACAAACCCAAAGGGTGGTTGCTAAGCGACCAAGAACGCTGTCTGGCGCTTGCAATAAGAACTGTGCCGATATCAGCTTGGAGCCGAGTGCGGGGAGAAAGGCGTACGGGGGGAGCGGCAGTGGTGCTGAAAGGCCGGCTGCTGATCTCTGCAGCGGTGTTCTGTAAAACACAGACGACAAAATGTAAAGAGCAGAACGGACATCAGTAACATACTAGAATAAAGCAGATATGCGAACCGCATCAAGTGGACATATAATATACTGACACATTAAGAGTGTGCACAATATTGCAACGGAGTGCTTGATAACAGATGATTTTATGAAAGTGCATAAGTAAAACGGGGGGGAAAGAACCAGAAGGGGAGAACAGGGTCAGAGAAAGGGGTGACTAACAAGAGTGGAGAGAAATGGGGAGAGAGGGCTAGAGTGCGGACGGCACTGAATGTGTCGACTGCGAGAGAAGCGCTGGGGACAATGGGGGAAGATGCCGGCTGTGTGGACGTAGCGTATGACAGAAGTGAAATGCAGACTAGAGGGTGTCTGTGCGGAGAACTGGTGTACAGGCGGGTGAATGGTGGGAAGTGGTGTAAGCAGCGGGCGGGTATGTGTCCGGCGGTGCAGAGTGTCGGCTGAGGAGGCAGTGCTGGGAGGGCTGTGAGAGTGATGCCCACACTCGTATGACTAAGTGCGGGTAGGGGTGCCAAGTGGATGCGGCGGTGCAAAGTGTCGGCTGGGGAGGCAGTGCTGGGAGGGCTGTTAGAGTGATGCCCGCACTCGTATGACGACGAGCGGGTAGGGGTGCCGGGTGGATGCGGCGGTGCAGAGTGTCGGCTGAGGAGGCAGTGCTAGGAGGGCTGTGAGAGTGATGCCCGCACTCGTATGACTACGTGCGGGTAGGGGTGCCGGGTGGATGCTGAGGACCAAGCTGGGTGAATGGGACCAAGTGTGCTGACAGCATCAGAAAGTGATGCGCGCGGGCACACGGCAGACTGCACGGGTGCTGTGCATAATAACAGATGTGGCAAGGTGCAAGAGGCAACCTCATCGGGGGGGATGTGAGGTCCGGGGGAGAAAACCGGGGCTGGGAAGTGGATGTGGACTGGGGCTGCTGGGGATGCAGTGAGGTGGAGGGAGAGCTTAGAGTGAGGTGAAGATAAGACACCATGAACTGGCGGAGCTGTAAATGAAAGGCACAGTGGACGTGCTAGGGAGTGCGGGGAGTATGGTAAGGTGCATGAAGCAACCTAACCTGGTGCTTGGTGTCAGTGACGAGAGATGCAAGACGTGGAGGAAAGGAGAAGAGAATGAGTGGGAAAGAATTAGGACAGAGATGAGATAAATGGGGAAGGAGACATGTAGTGACAGGGGTACAGACAGATGGATTTAAACATGGTTAATGGATTGGACTAAGAATGGATAATTAGAGAAAACAAGCAAGGGGTAACATTTCATTAAGTCCGTTTGGTTGTACAGTGTCCAATTGATGGATCCATTTGGCCTCAAGTCTCAATAAAGCTCGACCTCTATCACCACCCCTCTTGTTGTCTGGAATACAGTCAATGATCTTGTACCTTAAGCTGGGGAGACTGTGCTGGAAGGCCTTCCAGTGTCTGGCTACAGGTTGATCTGAGCCTTTAGTCCCCAGAGCTGCCCGAATGCTCGATTTGTGCAAAGCTATGCGTTCTTTAAATTGCCGGATGGTCTTGCCGACATAAAGAGAGCCACATGGGCATTTGATGTAATATATCACGTATCTGCTACTGCAGGTGAGGGGGTGGCGAATGGGAATTTTGGTGCCAGTTCTAGGATGTAGAAAGAAGTCACCTGTTTCAAGTCCGTTACAGGTGACACAATTAAGGCAACGAAAGTTTCCATTTTTTCTGCGAAGAAGAGACTGTGGTGGGGCCTCTTTGAAGTTGGAAATGTCATTGTGCACAATAAGATCTTTGATATTTTTGCTGCGTTTAAACTACACAAAGACCCGGTACACCCTCCTGGTAGGCCCATCATAGCCGCCAGAGACTCTTTGTTTTACACTGCAGCCCAATTTTTGGACATGTTCCTCCAACCCATCGTACAGCAACAGTTTACTTATTTGAAAGACACCACTGCCCTGTTAATACATCTGCAAGCATTGTCCCCCCTGTCGTCTAAATGTCTTCTTTGCACCATCGACGTGGTCTCATTGTATACCAGCATACCACACTCCAGGGGCCTAGAAGCAGTAAGACGGGCAGTCTTCAACAGTGAACTGTACAAAGGCCCAGATTGCGCCTTCTTCATGGATCTTCTTGACTTGGCATTGTCAAACAACTACTTTCTTTTTGACAATAAATACTACTTGCAGCACTCTGGGGTGGCTATGGGGTCTTGTGTGGCCCCGAGCCTAGCGAACATTTTCATGTTTGAAACCGAAAAAGACTTGTTCTTCTCAGACCCTGAAATTTCCACCAAGATCAAAGCATACTACCGATATATCGACGACATCATCTTGCTATGGGATGACAGCCAAGACAGCTTCCTTTCACTCATGGAGCATATCAATCGTCAGGACGCCAACATCAAGTTCACGCATACCAGCTGTTTCGTGGACATCAACTTTCTGGATGTGCACATCACACAAACCGAAGATCTACAACTAATCACCACAGTTTACCACAAACCTACCGACAGGAATACTGCACTCTTTGCCAGCAGTTTCCACCCACCTGCCTCAAAATGGTCCCTACCCTACTCCCAGTTCCTTAGAGCACGCCGCATCTGTTCTAACTCTTCAGACGCAGAGAAGGAGATGACCGCTATGTCCAACAGATACCTGGCTAGAGGTTATCCAGCTAAACTGCTCCTTTCCACGAAAGAAAAAGTGCTGCTCCTTGACAGGAACCTCCTGCTCACTCCTAAGGATAAACCAGGAACTTCCAACAAAATCGTATGGTCCCAATATTTCTCTACCTCCAGCCAGGTCCTAGTGAAGGCGGCTAAGAGAATATGGCCCCTTGTCACCTGCGATCCCCACCTCTCTGCTCTCAAAGGCTGTGCTATTATGCCTGCATTTAAACGCAGCAAAAATATCAAAGATCTCATTGTGCACAATGACATTTCCAACTTCAAAGAGGCCGCACCACAGTCTTTTCTTCGCAGAAAAAATGGAAACTTTCGTTGCCTTAATTGTGTCACCTGTAACGGACTTGAAACAGGTGACTTCTTTCTACATCCTAGAACTGGCACCAAAATTCCCATTCGCCACCCCCTCACCTGCAGTAGCAGATACGTGATATATTACATCAAATGCCCATGTGGCTCTCTTTATGTCGGCAAGACCATCCGGCAATTTAAAGAACGCATAGCTTTGCACAAATCGAGCATTCGGGCAGCTCTGGGGACTAAAGGCTCAGATCAACCTGTAGCCAGACACTGGAAGGCCTTCCAGCACAGTCTCCCCAGCTTAAGGTACAAGATCATTGACTGTATTCCAGACAACAAGAGGGGTGGTGATAGAGGTCGAGCTTTATTGAGACTTGAGGCCAAATGGATCCATCAATTGGACACTGTACAACCAAACGGACTTAATGAAATGTTACCCCTTGCTTGTTTTCTCTAATTATCCATTCTTAGTCCAATCCATTAACCATGTTTAAATCCATCTGTCTGTACCCCTGTCACTACATGTCTCCTTCCCTATTTATCTCATCTCTGTCCTAATTCTTTCCCACTCATTCTCTTCTCCTTTCCTCCACGTCTTGCATCTCTCGTCACTGACACCAAGCACCAGGTTAGGTTGCTTCATGCACCTTACCATACTCCCCGCACTCCCTAGCACGTCCACTGTGCCTTTCATTTACAGCTCCGCCAGTTCATGGTGTCTTATCTTCACCTCACTCTAAGCTCTCCCTCCACCTCACTGCATCCCCAGCAGCCCCAGTCCACATCCACTTCCCAGCCCCGTTTTTCTCCCCCGGACCTCACATCCCCCCCGATGAGGTTGCCTCTTGCACCTTGCCACATCTGTTATTATGCACAGCACCCGTGCAGTCTGCCGTGTGCCCGCGCGCATCACTTTCTGATGCTGTCAGCACACTTGGTCCCATTCACCCAGCTTGGTCCTCAGCATCCACCCGGCACCCCTACCCGCACGTAGTCATACGAGTGCGGGCATCACTCTCACAGCCCTCCTAGCACTGCCTCCTCAGCCGACACTCTGCACCGCCGCATCCACCCGGCACCCCTACCCGCTCGTAGTCATACGAGTGCGGGCATCACTCTAACAGCCCTCCCAGCACTGCCTCCCCAGCCGACACTTTGCACCGCCGCATCCACTTGGCACCCCTACCCGCACTTAGTCATACGAGTGCGGGCATCACTCTCACAGCCCTCCCAGCACTGCCTCCTCAGCCGACACTCTGCACCGCCGGACACATACCCGCCCGCTGCTTACACCACTTCCCACCATTCACCCGCCTGTACACCAGTTCTCCGCACAGACACCCTCTAGTCTGCATTTCACTTCTGTCATACGCTACGTCCACACAGCCGGCATCTTCCCCCATTGTCCCCAGCGCTTCTCTCGCAGTCGACACATTCAGTGCCGTCCGCACTCTAGCCCTCTCTCCCCGTTTCTCTCCACTCTTGTTAGTCACCCCTTTCTCTGACCCTGTTCTCCCCTTCTGGTTCTTTCCCCCCCGTTTTTCTTATGCACTTTCATAAAATCATCTGTTATCAAGCACTCCGTTGCAATATTGTGCACACTCTTAATGTGTCAGTATATTATATGTCCACTTGATGCAATTCGCATATCTGCTTTATTCTAGTATGTTACTGATGTCCGTTCTGCTCTTTGCATTTTGTCATCTGTGTTTTACAGAACACCGCTGCAGAGATCAGCAGCCGGCCTTTCAGCACCACTGCCGCTCCCCCCGTACGCCTTTCTCCCCGCACTCGGCTCCAAGCTGATATCGGCACAGTTCTTATTGCAAGCACCAGACAGCGTTCTTGGTCGCTTAGCAACCACCCTTTGGGTTTGTTAGCACGCCCCCGGTGACCCCGCTTTCCCCGTTGGAGTGCGCCAGATGACGTCACTCCTCACCCGCCCGGGTCGTGCTGGTGATTTCTGCACGAGGTGTTCCTGCCCCCACTGTCTGCTATAAATGTGAGTACACTGTTGGTTATTTTTTATGTCTGGATAAAGGGCTTTGCCCGAAACGTTGACACACAAGCCTGTGTTGATTCATTTATTTCATCCTTGCTGCCGCCGCGCAGAATTTGTACAATCTTGAGAGTGCCATCTACATGCCTGTTGTTACATCTTTTCTTCGAAAATCGGAAAGGCACCTCAAGTATTTGCACCTATAAGGAAGAGTGCCGGGACCCCCTTGTCCTATATATATATATATATATATATATATATATACACACACTCCAAAAGAATGGCACTCCAGACCAGAGGCAGAAAAAGTTCAGCACATAAAAACGTGTATTGAAACAAGCTTTCGGGGTTTGATCCCCTTCGTCAGGATATACTGACGAAGGGGATCAAACCCCGAAAGCTTGTTTCAATACACGTTTTTTTTGTGTCCTCAACTTTTTCTGCCTCCGCTGGGGCCTTCTTTTGGAGTGTGTGTATCGACTATCATTTGGGCACCGAGGCCCGTTGCTTGGATGTTTTCACTGAGTGCCGGCAGACTTGGAGTATATTAATATATATATATATATATATATATATATATTATATGCCCCACTGCACTGCTTTGCCCGGGGGCCCTAATGATCTTAAGATGGCCCTGCCCCTTGGCAACGAGCAATTTCACCCCCCTTGGCAACAAGCAAGCATTTTTAATGACATGCACAAGGAATGGCAGGGCTGATCCAGATATGGGATTTTAATTTAAATAAACTAGTAAACAAACAAGTGACAAGGGTGATGGTGAGATGGGGTGTCTGCTGCATTGCCTGGCCAATTTATAGGGAAAATCTATTATTCCTCCTTTTTCATGTAGGAAAATTATTAAAAGATACAGATTAAACAACCCACGGTCTATTAAATTGACAATACATCGTACCATATATGTAGCCTTCCTCGTTCTACATTATTGTGTTTTTTGGAAGAGGCGCTGGGACTTGGTAAGCGAATAGGGCACAAATAAAATGCTGTTACTGGCTGTCTTTACACATTAATTGCGCTGGAATTTTGTATATAACAAAATTCTAACATTAATGTATAGGGTTCAGTTTAATTATCAGGGCCAGTACTATGTCTGCAGAAAAACAATGTTTACTATCTGTTTATTTAACGGTGTCAAATTACACTAAATTAACCCTTCAATGGTGGAATCCATCCTTCCAACTGACCAGCAGGCAGAAAGTCTACACTGTGCACATACAGTCAGTGCCAGCACAGCCAGTCTGTGTATATACAGTTGAATGCACTTCTCAAGTAGATGAATTAACCCTTGCCATGCCAGGGACTGAGAGTCTGACTCTGCTCCTCTCACAATTAGTTTGTGGAGAGGAAGAGTTGTTTAGTGGTCACCCAGGAAGGAGTCACAGAGGTGCATTATTGTCATCTTTGAATCCCATAGAAAGGTAGACCAACACAGACAGTAACTAACAAGTCCCCTACTGTGCTACATTGTCTATGGGGCTTCCAATATGCTCTAAAAGCCCAATCCCACATCCTAATGCTGCTGTGCAGACTGCTGGGGTGCCGGATGGAGGGAGAGAGGTGCGTGGCTGTGATTTGTGCTGGGATTTCGTGATGATGGCAATGTTGCAGTGACACTACAGATATGACTACCTATGTGAGGCGCACTGTTAACGTGGAGATGACACTATAAGAAATGGTTAGTAAGCTGTACTGGTGACACTAGTACGGACCCTGTGTCAGTAAGCACCTCTCCCCCTGTGTTACCACCAGTGAGGAAAGAGAGCAGCACAGCCACAGACACACGATCTCAGACACACGGACCAGAGGCGTAGCTAGGGCGGAGCCGGCGGAGCGTTAGCTCCGGGCGCAGTAAGCTGACAGGGCGCCGGAGCCACGCACCGCAAACGGCATCCCTGCCCTGCCCTGCTGTACACCGCCCACCCTCAGTGGCGTACTGCCGTGCTCAGTGAAAGGGGAGGCAGGGGCTCCCTCCCGCAGCGCTGACAAACCTGTCTCCCGCCCGCAGCGCTGATAACACAGTCTCCGGGAGACTGTGTTATCAGCGCTGCGGGCGGGAGACAGGTTTGTCAGCGCTGCGTGTGGGCGCTGCAAGCGGGAGACTGTCTCCCGCTTGCAGCGCCCACACGCAGCGCTGACAAACCTGTCTCCAAACCTGTCTCCTGCCCGCAGCGCTGAAAGTCAGGCTTCCGCCCCAAGCGCTGATGACACTGGTGCCCACCTGCAGCGCTGATGACTGTGACACCTGGCCACAGCGCTTATAACCCTGTCTCCTGCGAGCAGCACTGAAAGTCAGGCTTCCACCCGCAGTGCTGGAGACCCTGGCGCCCAACCGCAGTGCTGATGACCCTGACACCCGGCCACAGTGCTGATGACCCTGGCTTCTGCCTGCAGTGCTGAAAGCCCAGCATGCAGAGCCTACTGCCTCCCCCCCTTGATGGTGTGCAGTGCAGGCTGCACAGGGGACACCAGGTACAGTAGCACAGCACTGAAAAAAAGTTTATTATGTTAATTATATTTCAGTATTTGAAATGGGTGTGTTTGGCTATAAGTGAGTTGGTGAAAATATAGTTGTGTGTGTGTGTGTGTGTGTAAACCCCCTCATGAAAATCCTGCGTTTGCCACTGAGGTGGGGTGGCTATTGGCCTGCTACAAATGGGGGGGGCGCAAAGTATGCCCTTGCTCCGGGCACTGTGGCACCCAGCTACACCGCTGACACGGACAGACGCCACCGCCTCCGTCCATCTGTCATCGCTGCAACCTGACTTGTCATGTCATGCATGACACTCCCCTGCCCCCTATAGCAATGCAGCGGCTACCCCCGGTCTCCACCGACCACTCTGCTGCCCGCACGCACGGCCACATGTCTGACTCTGTCCCCTTCAGCTGGCTTCCGCTGCTATCATTCATCATCATCCACCGCTGCTAAACCCTTGCATTTGTTAATTTTTTCGCTCACGCTGTGACGTCATCAGGTGCGCAGCCGCTTTGGCCCCGCCTATCCAGCGCTGATCACTGTTACCACAGAGACGAGTGTCACACACACGGCCGGGGGTCGGTCATGTGACCGGGCATCAACACGGGCGACGCATAGACGGACAGATAGTGACCCCGATTCCAGGGACAGGTGAGGCACATAAATTGTTGCTATGCTATGTCTATATATTCTATGGCTTCTCTGCGTGTGTGTATACACGGCAATGTACAAATAAACACCTGTAGACGTATTTAGCTATATTATTGAAAGTGTCTTGCCGTTTGTGGCATATGTTTATTTCTAATGCTTTATGTAACTATGAGGCTGAAGGCAGCCAATCCCCGTTCTGGTTTCAATTGGCTGTTACTGTACACTGGGGAATTAGTGGTGGTGTGTAATAAGAGAAATAAATCAGAGGTATACTGTGGTTCTGTGGGTTTGATGCTGAAAGTCCTGTTATATCCTGGCAGACTCATACCGGTCTCGCTGTACTGTCCTATAGGATGCCTGGGTTATATTACCATGGGACTCCAATTATTATTGGCATTTATTACATAGTGCCAGAATATTCTTTTTGCACTTTACAATATGGAACAAAACTGTAATCACACCGTAATAACAGACAGCCGAAGGGACAGAGTCAATAGACTGCAGGGCATGGGTATGTTCTGTCTGTGGTTTACCACCTGGAGTAATCCTATTGTTTCTGGACACTTTACCATTTATAAATATATTAGTGTTATTTATATAGTTCGCACATATTGTGCAGCGCATTACAGAGAATATTTGAGTACTCCTATCCATAAAGTTAAAATGTTAGAACAACTGTGTATTTATTGTCTTCGAAAGCTAGTGGGCTACCTTCTGTGTTTGTGCATGTGTGAGAAAGAGATGACGTTTCACTCTCTGCCAGTAGATGGCAGTATTTTGGAGACTTACAGACAAAATATACACCCACACACACACCTAGATATTTGTAGGCCCCATAGCAAAAGTTTGTAAGGGCCCCCTATTTAGCAACTGATGGTGATAAATGTAAGTGAAACATATTACTTAGACAACAAAGATGGGCCCCCTTCAGCTCTGGGCCCCATAGCAGCTGCACCTATGTGTGCGTGAGTGAGTGTGTGTGTGTGTATATATATATATATATATATATATATATATATATATATATATATATATATATATATATATATATATATATATATATATATATATACACCGTATATATTTTCATACTTGCCAATTTTTGATTCTCCCTCCTGCCACCCTATGCTTTCTGTAAAGACCCCCCGATGCAGCAATGTTTATATATTGTCATATGTCACTTCTCTTATTTTGCTTACATGTGTATGCACTTTAAGCGCTGCAGAACCCTTGTGGCACCAAATGAATACATAAATGATGATGATGATGGGGTAATACCAATTCAATACATTAGGATAAGTGCACCTTACTAGACACAGAGTTCATCTGCATAAAATAAAAATAATATACAGTATTAATTACTTTGAATCCAGACCAAAATGGTTCCCACATGAAAGATGACACTAAAAAGGCAGTAATTGTCAATGCATATGTTTAAATCAGTGTTGGGACACCTGTGCTTTGTTTATTTATTTTTTTGTACATTCCAAATGAATATAATTTTTTGGGAAACATCACAATGATTGGTAACATTTTGCATTCAAGGCACAGTACACATTCAATTTACAGGATCGATTTTGGTATTTCTTTGCCTTCAGTCTATTTTTCTTTTCGATATAGAGAAAACAGGAGCGCTCATCAAATCGAAAGAGTCTTTAAAATCAAAGCGTGTGTACACCCCTTTAGCAGCATAACTTCTAATTGTGATATAAAATAAGGTAAAGAGAGCAACAATAATATTTTGTCCCACTGGTTGGAAGGGAGATATTCATTTACAGTGACGTCTTTAGTGCCTTTACAGCACCCATGTTGGCTGCAAGGCTTTAAAAACAACTTGCTTTCAACCCGTTTTTGTAAACGTGTCTTAAAATGGGTCAAAAGCAAGTTAAACCATTTTCATATTGCATGTTGTAAACGTATATCAGGGTTGCCGAATTTCAAATGCTCCTCTCCGGGAGAAGCCTGGAGAGGAGACTTTCATTACCTGTTCGGGGCTTGACTGTGATGTCATTAAGCCCCGCCCCCATTACGGGAAATAGCCGGAATCACTGATCTCCATGGAGGGGGCTGGGCTAAAATGACACGTGTGATGTTTTAGCTCCGCCCCCTCCTCTGAGACCCGCGGATTGCGGCATTTAAATGCCGCGATTGGGGGGCTCAGTGGGATTCCGGGAGGATTTCCCACCCTTCCGGGGGGGCCGGGAGGGGGACCCGATTTTCGGGAGACTCCCGGTAATTCCGGGAGGGTCGGCAACCCTGACGTATATTGCAGTTTCAATACCGTTTTTGTACCTTTCAGATTCAACCCGTTTCACCCATAGAAAGCCATACAATGTCATTTTAAATGTAATTTCCTGCTTGTGGGCGAGGATAATGCAGGGAGATAACCTATCATCCTTGTGTGGTTATCATTTGTAGCAAATACCGTTTCTGAGCTGTTCAAACTGCAGGGAAAACGTCTCAGAAACATGTAGGATCCTGCTTTTAACACGTTTCAAAATACCGGTATTCTGTAACCGGTAAATTGACAATGGAGCTTTCACACTGCAGCTGTTCCCGTTTTAAAACGGTAAAAAAACAGCAATATACTGTGTTAAAGCTGCAATGTGAAAGGGGTATTATTCTTTAAACCATGTTTCCTGATCTGATTCCAATGATTACTTCTTTTGTCTGATGTTACTACAGTCTATCTCTTTTTATTAGCTGCATGTAGCTACAGATGGCCTCTCACCATGGCAACAGGTATTTTGTTTATGAGCTAAACTGTAAGCCTTATTTACAAAGTGGAGTGACATCTGTTTATAGTAGTTCAAATTTGCCTTTTGACACTGTCCACAGATGCAGAACTACCATTGGTGCAGCAGGTGCAGTGCACCGTGGCCCCTAAGAAGTAAGGGGTCCACTGCTGCCCAAACCAATAATGAGTAATCCTCTGGCCCTCCCAGGGACCATTTTAAACAATTTTGGATTAATGATTGCCAAGAGCAAGTAGCAGGGTGGTGCCCACTGCCTGAGGGACCCTGCCCTTAACTTAAGGCCCCCATAAATTTGGCCAACTTGTCCTAAGGACAAGTCGGCCTGACTTCCCCTGAGCTCTCCCATCAGCTCCCCGGGAGAGCTTGATAAGATTTGGCACTTGATGTGCCATTTTTTAAATGTAAACCCGAGCCGATTTATCACATGTAAACCCAGGGAGCAGCATGAGAGCAGGAGAGGGTCCGAGTCCGTGGCAGGGAACGGAGAGTCAGCGGCAGGAGCATAGGAAAAAAAATCCTATTAAAAAACGGAGCTCTCAGCCAATCAGCGGCCGCCCAGTCTTTTGAACAGGATTTTTTCTATTCTTCCGCTCGCCGCAGGGTCCGGTGTAGCGGCGAGCGGCGGGAGAAAATCCTATTAAAAAAGACTGAGCGGTGGGGACGCTGGTGGGGGGTGCTGCTAGAAGGGCAGAGGCAGCGTGCAGGGGACAGTCACATAGAAGCGGCAGTAACGTAGAGCCGTGCAGGGTGAGGCGGGAGCTGTCGGTGCTGAGAAAAAAAAAAGCCAAATGGGCAGCCTGTGATTGGCTGAATGCTCTCTCAGCCAATTGCTGACTGGCTAAGAGAGCGCTCAGCCAATCACAGGCTGCCCATTCATTGTATGGGCTTTTTTTTCCCCAGCACTGACAGCTCCCAGCTCCCCCTGTCCTGCTCTCTGTTACTGCCACCTCTTTCCCCCGCAGCGTCCGCTGCCTCTGCCCTACTAGCAGCATCCTCCGCCATCCACTCCGAAGCGTCCCCACCACCCTGCTCCCTTCCCATTCCTGGAGCACAGCTCCCTGCTTCGGCGTCCCCTACCCGGCTGCACATAAGAGTTAGCAACTCTTATGTGCAGCCGGTCCGACCTCCCGACTCCGATCCGAAGTGCATGGGACTGCGCATCGATTTGGATCGGGTGTCTGGACATGCGATTTGGCCCGATTTCACTACCCGATCCATCCGAATCGGGTGAAATCGGGACCAAATCGCATTGTGTATGGGGCCTTTAGAGAGGCAGGGATGACCTTGTGTTCCGGACTGATAGCAGAGTCCTGCCACCTATCAGTGCTGACTATCACAATCACATACTGCCTCTCAATAATACACAGCTGTACATTTTTATTTCTGACTCACTTCTGTGTGTGAATTGAAGGTAGCTCACTAACGGTGTAATTGGTACTGTCAGAGTACGTCTAATGCTGCCCATACACTTGTGAGATATAGCATGCAATCATTCAATTTCGATAAATCGAATGATTGTATGCACATTTTGTGTACCATGTGACGCAATGCGCGGGTACGCTGGTTGAATCTTGCATCTCATGATCTTAGGTTGAATGCTGTTTTGTGCGCATTCAATTTTTCTAACTACAACGTTAGATTCCTGAAGATTTTTGCTCCCTTCCTAGCCACTCGTCTTCCACCCACTGTGCACATGACTGTTGGATAATCGGGGGGGACTGCCTGCCTCTACAAAGGTACATCACCAACTGTCTTTCCCCTGTCACCCACTGCCTCATTCTGTCTTACACTGTAACCCTTTCATCTCCCTTACCCACTACTGTATTATGTAGGGTACACGCCAGAACAAACATGATCATCCTTTAAATCATATGATAGTCGCACAATCTGCTCACAATCTGTACCCAATCCAGTGTAGATGACGAATCTTTAATGCAGCAGGTAAAATCTCCAAAGCGACCAAACGGCGCGAGGGGACGCGCATCGGGTCAGAATCGCATTGAAAACATGCCCAATTCTACTTTTTTCATACGGTTGAAATTGCATTGCAAATGGGGGAATTGAGCCCAAATGATTCTGGTGTGTACCCAGCATTACACATTGTGAACTTGGGTTGCGGGTCCAAATGATAGTTTTGCACCTGGGCCCACAACTCACAAGCTCCACCACTGGCTGTACAAATGTAATTGACACTGAATCTGAAAATGTGCTCTACTCTATGGTGGTGTTAGAACTGCAGATAGAAATAAGCGTGGTGGGATTGCACTGTCTATTCTTCTTTGATTGCAGTGTTTTGCCTACTATAAGCATAGGGAAACATTGCACATCACAGATCGCTCAGCACACAGGTGCATTGCCTGTGTGCAGCGTTCTGTGCTTAGGCAGATCGTTCAGCACGGGGCACCTGTCGCCCTATGTGTATGGGGCTATAGGAAGCATGCCATTTTAGGCAACAGTCTCTGAAGCTTATAAACACCTTGTCAATGGTTTATCTTAAGGCTGCATGTGACTGGAATATAGAGTTAGTTGCAATAACATGGATAAAGCTATACAAAAGTAGCATATACCAATGTTTATGCAAAAGAAGAAACATGATTGGGTATCCATTTAGTCTATGCTAAATGCTTTCTTATGTTTTAGGGAAAAAATTGATTAAAAATTGTAATACGTGAAAAAAAAGTTTTACAAGCAATATGTAAAGTTGGCCACACAAAAGCAATGGATTGGGGGCAGTTTGACAATTTTATGGTGCTTGCCCTAAATCAGGGGTGGGAAACCTTTTTTGTGCCAAGGGCCATTCGTATGGGGAAAAAAATCCTTTGGGGGCCATATGTAAAAATGTCTCTTACAAATTGTCCTGCTGCAGCCGTCCCACGCTCCAGCGGCTACCGCTGAATAGGACTGACAGTCTCCGGCTGCTGCTGATTAAGAGGAATCTCGCGAGAACTACTGACCTCTTGTGAGAATTCCCCTGTACTTGACTCCCAGCAAAGCTGCCAGGCAGGTGGGAGGGCCACTCAGACGGGCCTGAGGTTCCCCACCCCGGCTCTAAATCATTGCTGATGTAATGGGTTTCCCCAAATTATGATTGTAAGCAAAAAGTGATAGCAGTCACCATTGTAGGTTAGATAAAACAATTATCGGCACAAAAAGATGTTTCAAATAAAAATATAAATTGTGTTGGTCTGCCAATCTAAACCTAAGGTAAAAAATATTCTATGTAATTGATAATATACTTGTAATTATCTGTAAATTTGATTGATATATTGATCAGTGCCTGTACATTACCCAGCAGCTCCCAACTAGTTTACTGGGACGCTAAATAAGAACAATTAATTATGAAAAATAGAGTGCTTGGATAAAAAAGTACAATTCAGTTTATTACCATCAGCACTTATTACCATCAGCACATCTATAAGAAACCAATTTATAAAGACATCTAATATTATCAATTCATAATTAACATCTACAAATCAATTAATAAAATTGATCCTTACAACCCAGATGTACTCACTGCTCAGAGTATGTTTAGATCAGTGGTTCTCAATCTCGGTCCTGAAGGACCCCCAACAGTGCACGTTTTCCAGGTCTCCTGGCAGTAGCACAGGTGCACTCATTATTCACTGATATATTTTAAAAGATCACAGGTGGAGCTAATTAATTCACTTGTGAGGAGACCTGGAAAACGTGCAGTGTTGGGGGTCCTTGAGGACCGAGGTTGAGACCACTGGTTTATATGATAAACCATCAAAAGTCCTTAATTGACGCAGGTTATTAGCGTCCTCACTTCTAATTAAGAGCAACATATCTGTATATTGGGTGTCTTAAATTAAAGACTTTGTATCCAGCAAAATATAACAGTTCTGTATATCCAGATGTAAATTGGCCAATTAAATTGGATATCCAAATATATTTGTATGTTGGTGGTATAGAGCTCTCAAACCTACAGTCTCTGTATAATCTGGAATAGAACAGCATGCCCAATAGGGCTTAAATCTCACCCAGAGTTAGATGCAGATGTCAGTGTGTCTGTTGAACATCAGTATCCTCTCGCTGGGCTGGCACTCATGCTATCTCATCCCTACTCTCTGTATGGAGCGGCCATACAACTCTGGCTGCACCGTTTGCACACAGGTGCTGCAGTCTGAAAGAGCCGTGGCCGTCAGGAAGGGTCACTTGCTTTTATGCGCTCCCATCTGTCAGTGTGGGTGAGGTGCCGCAGCCAGGTTTTTGTTCCAACCAACCAGATTGGACAATACATTTGTAGATGTATTATTACAGTTATGGTGGATGGGCATTTTCAGATTTGAAGATAAAAAAAATCAGCAAATCACTGGTAGTGTATGGGCGCAAATTTTAAGATTGGGAGATTGTGTATTCATGGAATAAATTGCAATATTTGCTGATATCTGGAGGCCTATAAATCTTAGTATAAACAATGCAGCACTGTACAATGAATAGGTCATCATTCACACCAGTCTATATTTACAGACCATAAATGGTTACAACATACTTCACTGTTAAATCTTTTAGTCCAATTTGTAGCACTCAGAAGATAGTGTTGCAGAGTCTGTGGTTTTTCACCAAGATTAGTCCTTCCCTCTGCTAGTAATTCTGAACAGATCTTCCAGACACCAGATAATCTGGCTGCTCCCTTTCTCTGAGACTAAAAGCTGGGAACACACCTATAGATTTATCTGTCCAATCTGTCTGGTAGGAATACAAATCTGGTAATGTATCGGTGCATATGAGAATCCAACATTTGCTCCCAAACACTGGAAAACAGTCAATAGTAATTTTTGGAAATCATATATAACTATCAAATTAACAAATGTATCTGGACAATCATTTTTGGCCCTTTTCCATCATTTGGGAGTGAATCGTTCATGGTCATATGCTCGTATACACTACCAGATTTTTGTCCACATCAGATAGATTGCACAGATAAATCTGTATGTGTGTAACCAGCTTAATGCTTAACCTGTATATGGTCAGAAAAATGGCTGCCAGACTAACACATATTGGGCGGTATTCAATGAGCCTGATTCGCCAAGTTTTATGGCGATTCTGTGTTTTTTTTCGCGTGTGCCGGCGATTTTTGGAGCTGAAAAAGCGAATCACCCTATTCAACGACCTCTATTCGCCGATGACGACCGGTGAATGAAGCACCAATCGCCAAATGTTATTCTCTACAAATCGCCGGTTTTTGTCTATAGGAATTTTCATGGGGATTCGCCGGTAGTCGACGGGATTCGCCATGAATCGCCAAAAGTGTATTCAATGAGAAGTTGGCGATTCTTATTTCTTGTTTCATATCGCCGTTCCTCACCGAGTGTCCCTCGTCATCTTTTTATGGTGAACTTTGTTATGAACCTGTGAAATAATTGGTTTTAAGTGTTTAATTTCACTCTGCAAGTGTAATCTAATATTATTTGCTGCCCTTGTGTGATTTGATGGTTGTAGAAGTGCTATACAAATATATATTTAATTTTTCTGGTATTTTTTTTTTCTCCCACAATGCAATGTTCTTACCCATGGTGCACCTCACTTACCCATGATTCTCCTCCCCACCTCAATCCTTCGTTTGGCCTTTGAGGAGATTACACAGCTTTTGCAGTCTGCTGTATTGGAATCGTTTTTTCAGGGTAATTTGCATTTTTCTTGCATTTCACTGCAATTTCTTACAGTACTGAAGCTGTTTAGGGAAACGCCGGATTGGCTGAGAATCGCCGTTGGGGGCGGCGATTCTCAGCCACGTTGAATAGGGTGACACAGCTAGTCCCGGCGACTCCCGACGAATCCCTACGCGTGGCGAATCGACGTAAAAAAAACGGCGAATGGCTGGCGAATCTGAAATCAGAATCGCCGTGACCAACGATTCACGTCATTGAATACCGCCCATTGGGGCAGTTGTACTAACCAGCGTTAAGTGCATTTCTGCACTTTACGCTGGTTTACTGGGTGGGATTACGTTTACCCCAATGTATTACTAGTGTACCTAACGTGCTCGGCGGGGCTGTCCCCCTGCAATCCCCCCCAGTAATTAGCGGCCTATCCACCACTGTGTGGACAACGCTAGCCCTGCTTCTGGCTTGGGCTGCGCTGGAGATCTTGCCGTTTTAGCGAGATCTCGCGCATGCCTAGAAAGCCGGCGGGGGGGAGCCGCGAGTGCGCATGCGCGGGGCGCTGATAAGGAGAACCGCTCACGCTGGGCATAACGGCTCTCCTTATCGGCTTGGGGGGGGGGGTGTTTAATACATCTGCCTACAACGTTTGCCCGATTCTCCAGCATAACGTTTATTTAAAAAACTTTATAGGCAGATTGATACATCTGCCCCGTTATATCTGACACCCAACATATGTTGTGTCCATTCACTGGGGCAGATGTATTAAGTTTTAAAAGAGATAAACGCAAGGGTGATAGTGATAAATGTCCAGCCAAACAGCCCCGAACTGACATGTTTAAAAATGGCCCTTATGAACTGATTGGCTGGACATTTATCACTGTTTATCCCCCTCACATCTACCTGTTTTTTAAGGCTTAAAACATCTGCCCCTCTGAGATATTTCAATGTATGACAACATAATGTCTGTGTTTCCCTGTGGAGGAGACCTTTCCCATTCTTCCCCTGTGATGTAACAGGAGAAATGTCAGACGGTCTGCCTCTGCCATATATGGTGTTTATTTGCTCAATATTTTAAGATCAGCCTTGCAAATACAGGTAGGGTCTTCCGTATCCGGAGATCTCTTATCCAAAATATTCCAAAAACCGTGATTTTTTTAGAATATTTTGGATCCCCCGCCCCTCTGCTACTTTTTTCATACTTACCTAGTCCCCCCATGTCCACCGCAGCCTTCAGGATCTTCTTCAGCGGTACCAGGAGTGCACTGCGCGGGTGCACCGGTGACATCACTGGCGCACCTTCAAACTCACGCAATGCACCCCTGGGACCGTTGAAGAAGATCCTGAAGGCCGACGGGGGGGGGGCTACCGTGGGACAATCGGGGGGAACAGGTAAGTATATGAAAAAACTAATAATATTCCATAAACCGTAAAAATAGCTTTTAAAGCAAATGCTTCGAGCGGGTTTACTAGTGTGTGTGTGTGTGTGTATGAAAGTATCTATCTATCACATGGTTTTTAAAAAGGTGAATAGGATTTTCCAAAATAATCAGCAGCACAGTGTCTACGATTCCAGTATTATGATTCTGATTAGCAATATCTTCAATGGTTCGGTCCACTCTGCTCATTGCCTAACTCCACCCATTTTGTTTCAGAAGTGGGCGGGATGGAGGACTGTAGTTTCCTGGAAATTCTGTGAGAGTCAGTAGGTATTGTACACTATGCCTTAGACCAGCGATTCTCAAACTTTTTTAGAATCACGGTACCTTAGAGCATCAAAATGTACCCCTAGGCTAAATGTTTCCCATGGCGCGTATTCTATATATTAAAATATATTAAATTAAGTACATTGTGTTTATATATCACAATTATGTGGTGAGGGGCAGGATTTGCTTCTGTTTGTCCATATATGTTCTGATTGGAAGCCATCAGCACTAGTTTTGCCTTTTACATTGCCCATAAATAATATGAATTGATCCTAGCCCACCAACCCAAGGCACCCCTGCAAGTGTCCTGAGGTGCCTAGGCACACTGTTTGGAAACCAATGCCTTAGACATCTGTTGAGAATTATTTGGCTGTTCTGAGGTTTCTCCCAAATGTGCACCAGCAATCACTTTTCTTTCTGTCAGTCACTGAGGCCCCCTCTTTTTAGTCATGCAAGCTGCTCATTGCAGCGGTTTGTATACAGATTCGGACTTAATCATAACAGATGTACAAGTTTTTCATTAGCTTAATCCTGGGGTAGCCAACCCTAGTCCTCAAGAGCTACCAACAGAGCATGTTTCTCTTTCAATGGTCCTGGTGACACAGCTCAACACTGGGATGTAGGAGGGTCCGAAGGAGCCAGGCACCTATCCTAAAGCTTTAGAGGGTAGGCTCCTCCCCTACTGCATCCCTGGACTCTTCAGTTCGTGTTAGGTGCCCACTGGAGTGGGTGCTATTCTAAAGGGCTGCAGGAGCAGCCGAAGAATTAGAGTAGTTAGGGGATTTTTATTATTTTATTAACTATTACCCTAGCTAGGTAGGCACAGTGTGAGGATTTTCATAGTGAATCCTCACACTGCTAGCGCAGCAGGAGCTGACAGAAGCGCGTCCTGTCAGCTATCTGTGCACAGGGTAGACGCTGTCTGGTCTCCCTGTGCTGCGCTCATAGCCTCTATTAAGAGGCTGCCTGGGCTCCGGAGCTGCCTGAAACCGGCTCCACAGTTAGGTGGGGATCATGGGGGACAGGCGCTCCGTGATGGCGGCGGCCATTTTATGCGGAGCTTACACGCTGAGCTCCTGACTGAGAGGACAGCAGCGCTGTGACAGGCATGTTCCAAGTGGTCCCCATTTGAGGGGGAGACACTGGAACAAGGAAATCCTACCTAAGGAGCGGCTAGCTGGGGGTGGTTGGCGCCAAAAGGTCACGGACCCCGCAGCAGCAGGGACTTTGGTCTCTTCCTTCACTCTGACTTTGGCGCCTTTCAGAACGCTTGCAGCGGAGCTGAGCTGGCGAATTGATCCTGGCAGAGTGACTTGGATTTCCTGGGCATCGCTTCCCCGCAGAGAAACCTACAGACAGCTAAGTGACTGGGTGCATTGACTTTGTATAAGCGCTTGTACAATTGTTTGCACTGTATATACTGATAGATATACAATTATCACTTGCATCATGTCTGAGCATCAGGCTGTGGTTTTGGGGGAGGGAGCCCTTAATGCACTGAGCGCGTGCAATGTTTGCACACAAAAGTTTGTCCCTGAGCAGATGGCCAAGGGGGGCTTATGTATTACTTGCGCTGATGTGAGACCCATGGGCAGCGATCCCCATAGGGCAGAGCATATGGAACCTGCGTGGGCCAGGGCCCTAGGCAGGTCAGTAAACGCTTTGGTGCAGCTTTTGGACAGGCAGAGTGATGGGCTGGTAGAATCACAGAGACCTATGCCATCATCTCAGCAGTCGTCTGGCTCCTTGCCTCTTACCCAGGCAGATCCTGCACTGATTCAGGTGATGCAGGATACTGCAAAAGGGATTAACAGGTTCAGTGAAATGCTGGACAAAATGGATGATGTGGCAGGGACCCCTAGAAGGTCTTATGCTTTAACTACTGTGGTAGATGAAGAGGAAGGAGAGTATACTGACATCCCCTGGGATCAGGGTGATGATTTGGAAGAGAACTCTGCTGCTGGTATAGAGGATCTCATTGTAGCTGTGAAGCAGGCTTTAAAGCTGACTGTGGAGGATAAGACTCCTGTTAAGGGTGTTTTTAAGCGACAGCGGAAGGAGGCTGTTACTTTTCCTTCAGATGAGGGGTTACAGGAATTATTAGAAGGAGCTTGGAAAACTCCTGATAAGAGGCTTCAGATGCCTAAGCGATTCCTTAGTCTGTACCCCATGCCAGAGTCTCATGCGGAGCTCTGGGAAAAGGTCCCAGTGGTGGATGCTTCAGTGGCACGTTTGTCCAAGGCTACTGTATTACCAGTACAGGGCGGTGCAGCTTTCAAAGATTCTGGGATAAAAAGCTGGAGGGAAACCTCAAAGCTATCTTTGAAGGGGTGGGGTTTACCTTACGGCCCCTTATTGCTTCAGCCTGGGTCTCTAAGGCCATGATAGAGTGGGCTGGTGAATTATGCACCGTGCTGCAGGCTGACCCTGGTGCATTACTGCTTGCAGAAAAGATTAAGGCAGCAGCAGAATATGCAGTGGAAGCAGAGGAGGAAGCTATTAAAATGGCTACCAGAGTGTCCACAGTCTCCATTAATGCCAGGAGAGTGCTTTGGCTTAAAGCCTGGGAAGCAGACAATGAGTCCAAGAAGGCTCTGGAAACATTAGCCTTCAAAGGAAAGGTACTCTTTGGTACCGAGCTAGAGGAGATTATAAAACAGGCCACGGGCGGCAAAAGTACATTCCTGCCGGCCTCCTCAGCAAAGCAGATGTCAAGATTTTCTGCTTTTAAGCCGTCCTTTCGGCCCTCCCCTAGAGGTGGTGCGTCCTTTCGAGGACAGTCTTTCAGGGGAAGGTTTCAGTCCTCTAGAGGCAAGACACAGAAGTCAAAATTTGGCTCTTTTCACAAGAAGCCAGCCACAAAAGGAGAGGATAAACCCTCTGCATGACTGTCAGGGGCTTCGGCCGACAGTGACAAAAGTGGGGGGGCGTCTCACACTCTTCAGGGACGCTTGGACTGCTTTAGGCCAGGATGCCTGGGTGTTAGATATTATAACACAGGGTTACAAAATCCCTTACAGAGGGCCGCCTCCGAAGAGGTTCATCCCCACATCCTTACCAAAGGAGGCACGGCTTCGTACAGCTCTTGTGAGAGCAGCTCACTCCCTTTTGGAGAAAGGGGTGGTTACACCAGTCCCCAGGGCAGAGTGGAAGAAAGGCTTTTACTCCACGCTGTTCCTGGTGCCCAAACCAGACGGGTCTTTCAGACCAATACTAAATTTGAAATCCCTAAATGTTCATTTATGGGTAGACCATTTCAAAATGGAGTCCCTACGGTCAGTACTCCTGAGTCTGGACCAGGGAGAATTTTTGGCGTCCATGGATGTCCAGGACGCATATTTGCACGTTCCTATACACCCGGAGCATCAGACCTTATTGAGGTTTGCCATAGGAGACCTGCATTTACAATTCCGGGCGTTACCCTTTGGGCTAGCAACCGCGCCAAGGGTATTCACAAAGATAATGTCAGTAATGGCGGCGGTGCTGAGGCTCAGGGGAATCACAGTCATACCCTATTTGGACGATCTCCTGTTCAAAGCAGAGTCAGCAGTCATGCTGCAGAGTCACTTGGCAGAGGCCATCAGTTTTTTGCAGGCTCACGGCTGGATTTTAAATTTGCAAAAATCTCAGTTGGTACCGTCGCAAAGGCTCCAATTCCTGGGAGTCATACTAGACACCCATCTTCATCGGGTATTCCTCACGGAGGTAAAGGCCAGGGATCTGGTCACCCTAGTCCAGGAGATTCTCAGGGCTCAGAGCATTTCAGTATGGAGGTGCCTCAAGCTCCTGGGGAAGATGGTGGCGTCATTCGAGACGCTTCAATTTGCCAGGTTCCACTCTCGGAGGTTCCAATGGAACATCTTGTCAGCCTGGTCAGGAAACACTTTGACCATGAAATCCGAGATGATAGTGCTGTCTTCGGACACCCGAGAATCCTTGAAGTGGTGGACAGAAATAGATTCCCTTCAGTGGGGTCGGTCATTACAGACCTGGGACTGGTTGATAGTAACTACCGACGCCAGTCTCAGGGGCTGGGGGGCAGTAGTCCTGGATCTCAGGCTTCAGGGCCTGTGGACGGCAGAGGAATCAGCGTTACCAATCAACATCTTGGAGCTGAGAGCTGTCTGGAAAGTGATTTCCTTGGCGGGAGACAGGTTACAGAACCTCCCTTTGAGGATTCAGACCGACAATGCCACAGCTGTGGCGTATCTGAATCACCAGGGAGGTACACGCAGCAGATTGGCCATGTGGGAGGTGTCCAGAATCTTCCTATGGGCGGAACAGAATGTTCCAGCTGTATCGGCTATATTCATCCCAGGGATAGAGAATATAGAAGCCGACTTCCTGAGCAGGGAGGAGCTCAAGGAAGGGGAATGGAGCTTACACCCTCAGGTGTTTCACCAAATCACTTCGAGGTGGGGAACTCCGGATGTGGACCTGATGGCATCCAGGATCAACCGTCAAGTGCCCAGGTTCTATGCCAGAACAAGGGATCCACTAGCGGAGGCAGTGGATGCCATGACTATTCACTGGCAGGGAGATCTCCTTTATGCATTCCCACCTGTACCAATGTTACCGAGACTTCTGAAGAAAATACAAGGGCAGAAGGTTCCAGTGATCTTAGTGGCCCCAGATTGGCCAAGGAGATCCTGGTACTCGAGGCTTCAGAGGTTGTCTGTGGACTCATGGCGTCTACCTCTGAGACCAGACCTTCTAAGACAAGGCCCATTCAATCACCTGGATTCAGATCGATTGATTTTGACGGCCTGGCTATTGAAACCATCATTTTAAAAAGAAAAGGGTTTTCTGACGCAGTAGTACAGACGATGATAAAGGCCAGAAAAGCTGTATCTTCGGCAAATTATTATAGAGTCTGGAAGACTTACATTCGATGGTGTGAGAGAAGAAAGGCTCATACATCTCATTTTAAGCTATCAAGAATGATGGAATTCTTACAAGATGGTTTTTCATCGGGCCTAAGCCTTCAGTCACTGAAGGTGCAGATCTCGGCCTTGTCCATCTATTTCCAGAAAAAGATAGCCATTTTGCCGGAAATTCAAACTTTTTTACAAGGAGTATCCAGGTTGAAGCCTCCATACAAGCAACCAGTGGCACCTTGGGATCTATCACTGGTTTTGGAATGCCTTCAAAAGGCACCTTTTGAACCTTTAAGGTCGGCTGACTTTAAGTTTCTTACGTGGAAGCTAGTGTTTTTGTTAGCAGTAGCATCTGCTAAAAGAGTTTCAGAGTTGGGAGCTTTATCATGTAAATCTCCCTTCTTAATTTTTCATGATGACAGGGCTGTTTTAAGAACAGTGCCTCAGTTTTTACCGAAGGTGGTATCTACCTTCCATTTAAATCAGGAGATTGTTCTACCTGTGTTTCAACCCCCAGAGGGTTCTAAGAAAAGGGACAAGTTGAGAACTTTGGATGTTGTGCGTGCCTTACGCATATATGTGGACAGAGTGAAGAGTGTCAGGAAGACTGACACATTGTTGGTATTGTATGACGTACACAAAATTGGTTGGCCTGCATCTAAGCAGACTATTGCTAGGTGGTTGCGGTCTATGATAGCCTTTGCTTACACCAAAGTGGGTAGACCAGTACCGGCCAAAATAAATGCGCATACCACCAGGTCAGTTGCCACCTCTTGGGCGGTTCGACATGGGGCCACAGCGGAGCAGGTTTGCAGAGCTGCCACTTGGTCATCTGTTCACACATTTGCCAAATTCTATAGATTCCATGAGTTCGCGTCGGAGGACGCATCATTCGGGCGAGCAGTGCTGAGAGCTGCAGACCTGAGCGTACCCTCCCAAAGGACCGGCTCTGGAACGTCCCAGTGTTGAGCTGTGTCACCAGGACCATTGAAAGAGAAAAAGGGATTTTTGTAAGAACTTACCGTTCGAATCCCTTTCTCTGATATGGTCCTGGTGACACAGCGATCCCTCCCTTACGCTCAGTAAGTATGCCAGAATTTCATGATGTTCATGTTAAAATGGTTAAAAGTTAACAGTTTCAGTTATAAAATGTGCAGATAATGTGCAGGTGTTTGTACTGAGTTAATGTATTCCAGTGGCTTTGAAAGTTGAACTGAAGAGTCCAGGGATGCAGTAGGGGAGGAGCCTACCCTCTAAAGCTTTAGGATAGGTGCCTGGCTCCTTCGGACCCTCCTACATCCCAGTGTTGAGCTGTGTCACCAGGACCATATCAGAGAAAGGGATTCGAACGGTAAGTTCTTACAAAAATCCCTTTTTTGCAGGTCTCCTCACAGAATCACAAGTGAGCTAATTACCTCCATCTACGTATCTTTTAAAATGTGTCGGTGATTAATGAGTGCAGCTGTGCAGCAGCTAGGTTGTCTGGAAAATGTGAACTGTTGGTAGCTCTCGAGGGCTAGGGTTGGCTACCACTGGCTTAATCAGTCCAGTCTTGTTAAGCTGTACCTGAAGCTCCAAGAAGGGATGTTTGGCACCCCTGCAGCAGTAATGTCTAAGGACACAGTACTATACTGAGGGCAGAATCTTACATACGCTAGATAGTAAATTGCTGTACTTGTACAGCTCAGAGACGGCTCCTTTTTTATGCTTATGTTTTTGACAAATTTTATATGTCCTTGTATAAATAATATATAAGGTTTTATCCTATTTGGCCTTGAAGGTTTGGATGGCTCTGATCTTGATGCCAAGCAACCGAATGAAACCGGGATTATTATTGACCGGTAATATACATTAGTCTTTGACTGTATTCTGTAATCCTAATAAGATTACTCTTTGTTTTATAACCACAACAATGTTTTGTATTTGGCTTGGTCTAAAACTACCAAAGTTGCTTTTCAAATCCCTACAGGGCCTATTCAATTGGACATGAGGTTTTTCGAGAAAAAAACCCCAGATTGCGGACATTGCATTTTTGAATACCGTGGGAATGTGTGCTCCTGATACCTACAATATCCAATAAAAATGAAAATGCATTTGGGGTTTTCTGTTTTGAAAAAAAAGTTGGATATTTACCTATGTTCTGGCCAGTCCGGTGGTCTCAGTGGCTCCTGCTCAAATACCCCCCCCCCCCCCCTATTTTTTTCCACTGGGGAAGTGGCTACTGAGAGGAAAGGCAACTACTGGTATATGTAGTTCTCCCTACTGCTGCCACTAGGTAAACACACACACGCTGTTGCAGAAGACCAGATTCCGACAGGCTAGGGCAGGCATTCCCAACCACGGTCCTCAAGGCACACCAACAGTGCAGGTTTTAGTGATATCCAGGCTTGAGCACACGTGACTTAATTAGTACCTGAGGGATTCTGATTAAACCATCTGTGCTGAAGCCTTGATATCACTAAAACCTGCACTGTTGGTGTGCCTTGAGGACCATGGTTGGGAATGCCTGGGCTAGGGGATCATTCCACATCAAATCAATAATTTTCATGACCATCACCAATTTCAATTACATTTGCTGTGCTTGTTAGGTCTGATGAAAAACTAATTTACACCAAATTTCAACATCGTAGGTTGGAGATAAAATTCAGAGAGGGTCAGTAAAAAAAATTTTTTTTTAAGTTAATTTGATATGGAATGACCCTAGTGCAGTGGTTCCCAAACTGTGTACTGTGGCTCCTAGGAGTGCCCTGGGTTGGTGGTCCAGGACCATTTCAAATTTTTCATGGTTAATTATTTATGGGCAAAACTAATGCTGGTGGCCAATCATAGAATGTGTACAAACAGAAGCAAATCCTGCCCTTTACCACATAGCTGACCATAAGAATCACATATAAACCCTATCTGATTACATTTTTTGGGCCTAGGGGTGCTGATACTCTAGGGTGCTGTGATTCAAACAAGACTGGGAACCCCTGGGCTAGGGAAAGAAAACTGTGCTTTGGATTGTGATTAAGGACTACATACATAAGTGAATAGGAAAAGTTGTATTGCTTAAGTAGACACGGGGGGGGGGGGGGGGTGTATTTAACAGGGGTTCCAGAGCAACCCTGATAAAAAAAAATTCCCCAAATAATTGAGATTTTACGAAAAATCTGACTCTCTCTGGGGGTACAAGATTATAGGCAACAACACAATGATGCCTCAATTTGGTTTACTACATCAGTGGTTCCCAACCCTGGTCCTCAAGTACCCCCAACAGTGCATGTGTCACACGCAGCCGCGGCGGTGCGCGGCGGGCTTACTACTCACCCGTTCGCGCCCGCCGTCGGCTAGCGTGTAGTGGTCTCCAGGTCAGCGGCAGCAGGCAGCGGCAGTCTGGTGGGCAGCAGGCAGCGTGGGACGCCAGCAAGTGTAGTGGTATGTGCTGTAGGGGCGCCGGGAGGCCGGCGCCGCCATCTTGATTAAGGGCAAATAGCAGATTGGTCCTTGTCTGAGGTTTCCGCCCATACTGACCTGACAGCCAATGGCAGCCGCCCTCTAGGGATATAGGGGATCTGCCTAGGCCTGTTCAGTGTCAGTACAAAGAGTCTCCAGAGGCGTTCACAGCTCCCAGCTGACTCCGGCTCTCTGACTCACCTCTCCTGACTTGGTGCCTTGCTTCAGTGCTCTGTGTTGGTCTCGATTCAGCTTAACCCCATCGCTGCCAGATCTCTCCACAGTCTGGTCTCTGCCTGCATCCCTGAGCTTCCTGGCCTAAGTTCTTCAAGTCGTCTGCTTCCAAGCAACTTCCCATTCTTCTGTCATCATCCATCTTCTTTCAGTCTTCAAGGATCCCTCATTACCATCAAGTACATTCTCTTTCCGGATTTCTTCATTTCCCAAGACCCCAGCCTGCAGTCCGCAGTGCTTGAACTGTCATTGTTTAAATGAACTTTTTCTTCTTTACAAAGTGCCGTGCCGGCTCAATTCTTATTACTGCTAAACTGCCACTTGACAAAGTATTCAAGCGTGTATTGTTCTATTTATGAATTCTATTATTAAACCTGCACGATTTAATCCTTCCTCCTCTGGTCCGTCTCCGGTTGCTACACACCACACGACTTCATCCAGCCCTTCAGTTGTGACAGTTTGTACTGACCCGATGGAGTCGGGTGAAGAACAGGCTTCCATGGCGGACGCACTTCACAGCATCATGGCTCGTCTGGAGCAAGTGGAGGCTACCCAACGTCAAGTGGCTCAATTCCTTCAGGTCTTGGCTTCGCCCCCGGCGGCTCCCTCAGTTTCTGTGGCTCCAGCTCCAGAGGTTCCAGTCCCTGTCCCTACACCTGGACCAATAGTTCCTCATCACATGCAATTACCAACCCCCAGCAAATATGATGGTTCTCCGAAAGGATGCCGTGGGTTTCTGAACCAATGCGATGTGCATTTCACCTTACAGTCTTCTCACTTTCCTACTTCCAAGGCAAAGGTGGCTTATATTGTGTCTCTCCTAGCAGGGTCAGCTTTGGACTGGGTGTCCCCTCTCTGGGAACGTGCTGATTCCCTGCTCGATGACTATGAAGCTTTTATTACCTCTTTCCGTCACATCTTCGACGAACCTGGCAGAGTGTCGTCTGCCGCTACTGAGATCCTGAGAATTCGCCAGGGTAGTCGCTCAGTGGGACAATATGCTGTGCAGTTCCAGACTCTGGCTTCGGAACTAAAGTGGAACGAAGAGGCTCTCGTCTCCGCCTTCTGGAATGGGCTGGCAGGTCGTATCAAGGACGAATTAACTACCCATGACTCTCCTGCTACTTTGGCTGAACTCATCTCCTTGTGCAACAAAGTAGATCTACGGATGCAGGAGCGTCAACTAGAGAGAAGTCGCTCCGACCGTCTCCGCCCTTGTCTCACCACCAACGCTGTTCCTGTTCCTAGACCTGGGTCCTCCACAACCACACCACCAGACGAACCCATGCAGATCAACCGCTCTCGGCTTTCCTTTGAAGAAAAATCCTGTAGACGTCGTGAGAATCTTTGCATGTACTGCGGTTCTTCCGCTCATCTGTTGTCTTCCTGCCCACTGCGTCCGGGAAACGACCGCTCCTAACCTCCCCGAGGGAGGCCAGGTTAGGAGTTCTGCTTTCATCTCCCTCTTCAACTGTGCCCACCATTCCTGTTACTCTTGTGTGCCCTCAGGGAAAAATCAAGGTCCAGGCTCTACTAGATTCCGGAGCAGCCGGGAACTTCCTTTCTTCCTCTTTCGTTCTTCAACATTCCTTGACGGTGCAACCTTTGGCCCATCCGTTGGCTCTCACTGCAGTAGATGGGAGTCGCATCAGCAGCGGGCAAATCACCCTTCAAACCGATCCAGTGACAGTTCTCGTCGGTGCCTTACATCAAGAGACTCTAGAATTTTTTGTCCTTCCTCAGTCCTCACACCAGGTAGTCCTGGGCCTACCATGGCTTACTAAGCACAACCCTCATATTGATTGGACCAGTATGGAGATCACAGCCTGGGGTACGAACTGCCTAACTACTTGCATGCCTCGTGTCATTCCACTCCATCAAACTAATCCTCAAGAAGTAGGAGGTTCCAGTCTTTCATCTTCACCAGCTCCACCCTTGTCGTTACCCACACCATATCTTTCTTTTTCTGACGTCTTCAGCAAAGGAGGTGCCGATACCCTGCCGCCTCATCGCTCCTGGGACTGTCCGATAGAGTTGATACCTGGGAAGTTCCCACCGCGGGGCCGCATCTACCCCTTGTCTCTGCCAGAGACCAAAGTCATGTCTGACTACATTCGAGAGAACTTGGATAAGGGGTTCATTCGCCCGTCCACTTCGCCAGCCGGAGCGGGGTTTTTCTTTGTGAAAAAAAAAGATGGAACCCTCCGCCCGTGTATCGACTACAGGGGTCTGAACGATATCACGATCAAGAACCGCTATCCTTTGCCTCTGATCACCGAATTATTCGATAAAATCCGAGGGGCTTCCATCTTTACTAAACTGGATTTAAGAGGGGCGTACAACTTGATCCGTATACGATCTGGAGATGAGTGGAAGACGGCGTTCAACACCCGAGACGGCCACTATGAATACCTGGTGATGCCCTTTGGCCTTTGCAACGCTCCAGCCGTCTTCCAACAATTTGTAAATGATATATTTCGAGATTTGTTGTATCATTCCATTGTGGTGTATCTCGATGACATTCTCATCTTCTCATCGAACCTCCATCTCCATCGGCAAACAGTAGCTGAGGTCTTGCGGCGCCTTCGCCAAAATAAATTATTCTGCAAGCTAGACAAGTGCGTCTTTGAGGTTACCTCCATTCCATTCCTTGGCCACATCCTCTCCAGCACTGGGATAGAGATGGATCCAGAGAAAGTAAGAGCCATCTTAGACTGGACAGCGCCCACCACGCTCAAAGGCATCCAGAGGTTCCTGGGCTTTTCAAATTACTATCGTCGTTTCATCCGGAACTTCTCCACCCTTGCTGCACCTCTTACTGCTCTAACCCGTAAGGGCTCTGATCCAACTCAGTGGTCACCTGAAGCCTCTCAAGCCTTCCAACAACTAAAGGATGCTTTTGTCTCCGCCCCAATCCTTCTCCAGCCAAACCTCGACAAACCCTTTATTCTTGAGGTGGACGCATCCTCAGAGGGGGTAGGGGCAATCTTGTCACAGAGAGGGGAGGACCAGGTGCTTCATCCCTGTGCCTTCTTTTCCAAGAAGTTTCTTCCAGCGGAGAAGAATTACCCCATTGGAGAGCAGGAGTTACTGGCAGTCAAATCAGCGTTAGAGGAGTGGCGGTACCTCCTGGAGGGGGCACGACATAAAATTACGGTGTACTCCGACCATAAGAACCTCTCATTCCTCAAGCAGGCCCAATGTCTTACAGCTCGTCAAGCCCGCTGGGCCATGTTCTTCGAACGCTTTGATTTTTCAAATCAAATTCAGACCCGGGACGATGAATGCCAAAGCCGATGCCCTTTCACGCTCTTTTGAAACTTCCGCTGATCTTGAGACTCCTCCTCGACCCATTCTCGATCCTCTGGTCTTTGCTCAAGTAACAGTCCAGCCTTCACCTCCACCAGGCAAGACCTTCGTTCCTCTCAATCTCCGGAAGAGAGTGCTGTCCTGGGCACACGCTTCCCGTTTCGCAGGGCATACCGGGGCACAGAAGACCTTAATGTTCCTATTGCGGTCATACTGGTGGCCTACCATCCGTCGTGATGTAAACTCCTTTGTCGCTTCCTGTGTAAAGTGCACTCAGCATAAGTCCTCCAGAACGTCTCCTGTCGGTCCTCTTCTACCTCTAGCCATACCAACAGAACCATGGTCCCACCTGTCTATGGACTTTATCTGCGAACTTCCTCCCTCCAAAGGGCATACAGTAATTTGGGTGGTGGTCGACCGCTTTTCAAAGATGGTGCACTTCTTCCCATTGAAAGGTCTTCCATCTGCTCCAGTGTTGGCTCAGCTCTTCATTTCCACCATCTTCAAACTCCATGGGTTGCCCAAAGAGATTATTTCGGACCGTGGCGTGCAGTTCGTCGCAAAGTTTTGGAGGGCCCTCTGTTCTGCTGTACAAGTCAAGCTCAAGTTCTCCACTGCTTTCCACCCACAAACCAACGGGCAGACAGAACGAGTCAACCAAGACTTGGAGGCCTTCATTCGTTTGTTCGTCTCTTCCTCTCAAGACGACTGGGTAGACCTTCTGCCTTGGGCGGAATTTGCGCACAACAATTCTTATCATTCTTCCTCCGGCACCACTCCCTTTTTCACTGTCTTTGGCAAGCATCCCCGATCTCCGGAGTTCTCAGATCTATCATTGTCCGAAGTCCCTGCAGCTGCTTCTTCCCTACAACGGTTTGCAAAGATCTGGTCAGACGTCCATACAGCTCTCCTCAAAGCATCCGCTCGATATAAAAGGATGGCGGACAGGAAAAGAAGAGCAGCTCCTAAGTTAAAGGTTGGAGATCGAGTATGGCTGTCTACCCGCCATATACGCCTTCGGTTACCGTCCATGAAGCTGGCTCCTCGGTTCATCGGGCCGTACCCGATCACTCAGGTGATTAATCCGGTGGCCTACAGACTACAGCTCCCTCCTTCCTTAAAGATATCAAATTCGTTCCATGTGTCTCTTCTGAAACCTTTGCGTTTGAACTTATATCAGAAGAAGGTGCCTAAACCGCCCAAAATTGGCTCGGAAAGAGAAACAGAGTTCGAGGTGAGGCGCATTATCGACTCACGTTGCCGCAATACCCATCTTCAGTATCTGGTAGAGTGGCTTGGATTCGGTCCTGACGAGAATTCCTGGGTTGATGCTGCAGATCTTCATGCTCCTCGTCTGGTGAGACAGTTCTTTCAAAGAAATCCACACAAGGTGCGTAGGTGCCCTGGGGTCACCCAGAAAGGGAGGGGTACTGTCACACGCAGCCGCGGCGGTGCACGGCGGGCTTACTACTCACCCGTTCGCGCCCGCCGTCGGCTAGCGTGTAGTGGTCTCCAGGTCAGCGGCAGCAGGCAGCGGCAGTCTGGTGGGCAGCAGGCAGCGTGGGACGCCAGCAAGTGTAGTGGTATGTGCTGTAGGGGCGCCGGGAGGCCGGCGCCGCCATCTTGATTAAGGGCAAATAGCAGATTGGTCCTTGTCTGAGGTTTCCGCCCATACTGACCTGACAGCCAATGGCAGCCGCCCTCTAGGGATATAGGGGATCTGCCTAGGCCTGTTCAGTGTCAGTACAAAGAGTCTCCAGAGGCGTTCACAGCTCCCAGCTGACTCCGGCTCTCTGACTCACCTCTCCTGACTTGGTGCCTTGCTTCAGTGCTCTGTGTTGGTCTCGATTCAGCTTAACCCCATCGCTGCCAGATCTCTCCACAGTCTGGTCTCTGCCTGCATCCCTGAGCTTCCTGGCCTAAGTTCTTCAAGTCGTCTGCTTCCAAGCAACTTCCCATTCTTCTGTCATCATCCATCTTCTTTCAGTCTTCAAGGATCCCTCATTACCATCAAGTACATTCTCTTTCCGGATTTCTTCATTTCCCAAGACCCCAGCCTGCAGTCCGCAGTGCTTGAACTGTCATTGTTTAAATGAACTTTTTCTTCTTTACAAAGTGCCGTGCCGGCTCAATTCTTATTACTGCTAAACTGCCACTTGACAAAGTATTCAAGCGTGTATTGTTCTATTTATGAATTCTATTATTAAACCTGCACGATTTAATCCTTCCTCCTCTGGTCCGTCTCCGGTTGCTACACACCACACGACTTCATCCAGCCCTTCAGTTGTGACAGCATGTTTTGCAGGTCTCCACACAGAATCACAAGTGCTATAATTACTGTAGCTCCACTGTGGATCTTTTCAAATGTACCTGGAAAACGTGCACTGTTGGGGGTACTTGAGGACCAGGGTTGGGAACCACTGTGCTACATCATACAGCATTTTATAAAAGGAGGCACAATATCCTGGTTTGGTAGACTTCTCAATTTCAGCAGCTTCCTGACTATTCAGAAAATCTGCATCACAAATGTGGAGAGCTTGAGTGTACTTTGTTTACACAACTAACCATTCTAAAAAGTAAAAGTGGAGCTGTTGCCCATAGCAACCAATCTGATTCTACCTATCAATTATTTACTCTGTACTGGATAAATTATAGCTAATCTCTGATTGGTTTCTATGGGGAAAAACCCCACATTTTAATTATTAGAATATTTAGTAAATTTACCTCTTAGTGACCCTTATTACTTTCCAATCACAACTTGCACTCTAGATTCAAAGGTATCATCAAGATCAGGCATTCCCAACCACGGTCCTCACGGCACACCAACAGTGCAGGTTTTAGTGATATCCAGGCTTCAGCACAGATGGATTAATCAGAATCCCTCAGATACTAATTAAGTCACCTGTGCTCAAGCCTGGATATCTACAAAACCTGCGCTGTTGGTGTGCCTTGAGGACCGAGGTTGGGAATGCCTGATCAAGATGTTAAAATTATTATAAAGTTCTGCATACACACGATGCGATTTCAGCTTCTGATTTTGACTATATAGAAAAGTAAGCTCAAATCGCGATGTGCGCCTCCCTGGGATCGGCAATGCGATTTATGGTAACTTTTATTCCGATTTTCTTCCTAGCTCATAGAGCTGGCCTTCTATGCAAGGGAAGATATTGAGCACCTTTCATCCTGGAGGCTATAGTAGTATATGTGCCTGATTTACACCAGAAGGTGCAGTTTCCGAGTGGTAGTGCTAAAATACAGTACAGTTTTCTTACATAATATGTACAGACAGTGTAATTTCCTCTACCTCCCCCATGGCAGCCAACACCTGTGGGTTATCTCCCTTCTGGGTAGTACTTGGAAAGGAAAAAAAAGACATCCGGCCCCTATATAAGGCTCCTCCTCCTGGGCCTCCTTGTCTTTTTTCCTTTCCAGCAGGGTAGTGCATGGAGCAGCAGGTGGAAAAAGCCTGCAGGAAAGGTGATGGCTTACCCCAGCGACGAAACCGCTATCCCCGACGCCCAGAGCGCACCGGGGATTGAGTGAAGGTGGTGCCGGCCTTCAGAGGTATGACAAACCTCGGGTGCTGCATGCCGCTTCCTAGTGGAGTTGGCTCAAGCGGCGGCGTCCTCAGGCGGCACGAGGGCTTACAGTGGTGCGCGCCTGGTCCGGGTTAATCAGTGCGTGAGACCGGACGGACGTCATAGGGGGCGCGGCGCATAAGTATGACGCGGCGGCACACGGAAGACGCTGGAGTCTCTGTGTGCTGCTGCAAGCGCGCTGTTGCCGGAAGGACCTATACCCAGTACAGCCAGCCAAACAGTGAGTAAGGCTGGCGACCATGTGCAGGATACGCGCAGTGGCAGTATTCATGCGGGGCTAACTGATATGTGTGTTAGCAGGTAACTGAAAGTTATTATGGAAGAAGAGAAACGGCCAGTCGTTAAGAAATCGGGGTAAGCCAACTGTAAGCCGGGTGTAAACCTGTATCATTAAGGGGGAGTGTGGCTTTGAGCTAAACACTCGGTATGTGTCTCTTTGCTACAGGTCTGATTCCAGCAAGGATAAAGGGGACCTTAAAGCAAAACACAAAAAAATGCACGTGGCTAAATGTCTGATGTGCACAAAGGATTTACCTGACAATAATATTGGCAGTGTGTGTGAGCAATGCAAATCACCTCAGATACCCCTAACCCAGATGACGGGTTTAGTCGACATGCTCAGAGTGGCGCTGACTGACACATTTGTAACCAAAGAAGACCTGGTTAAAGCCACAAGCAAAAGAAGCAGGGCAGTGTCAAGTGAAGGCTCTGCAGGCTCAGCAGAGGAATTTGAGGCTGGGGCTCTGGCAGATGAAGAAGAGGTGATAGCTGATAAATCAGACTCAGATTTTAACCCAGACATGGTGGAAAATCTGATACTATTGATACATAAATCTCTGGAGATAGAGGATAAACAGGAGAGCATGCTGCCTCAAGATCTCTTATTTAAGGATAAAAAGAAAAAAGGGAAATGTTTTCCATTATCGCAAACTCTTAAAGATGCAGTCGCGGAAGAATGGAAATTCCCAGACAAAAAGGTCTCAGTGCCTTTAAAAATTAATAAAATGTACCCATTCCAGAGTGACCAAGTTGCAACCTGGGAAGAACTACCCAAAGTAGATGCAGCAATAGCAAGAATTTCTAAAGAAAACAACACTTCCCTTGGAAGATGCAAATATTTTTAAAGATCCGATGGAACGGAGAATAGAGTTAGGTTTAAGAAAACAGCACTTAACCACGGGAGCAGCCTTAAAACCAGCGGCATCTATGGCTATAACATCAAGAGGCCTTAGAGGATGGGGTCAGCAGCTAGAAGTCGACTTACTGGATGGGATCAAAAGATCTGAAATACTAAAGGGTGTACAAAACATACAACTAGCGATAGAATTTCTTTGTGAAGCTTCGATGGACTCTCTGAGGTTGGCGGCAAGGGCGAATGCCACAGCTGCAGTGGTGAGACGAGCACTTTGGCTCAAACCCTGGGCTGCGGATGTACAGTCCAAAAACAAGTTGCTAACGCTACCTTTTCAAGGTGATTACTTATTCGGAGCACAGTTGGATGAGATAATAACAAAAATTTCTGGAGGAAAATCGGTATGGCTACCGCAGGACAGAGCGACAAGAAAGGGTGCTACGAATAAGCAGTTCAAATATCAGCCTCAAGACTATAAAGAAGCTAGAGCCTATCGCCCGGGTAGGGGCTACAGAAGAGGAAATTGGTCATCAAGATCCAATTTTCGTGGCCAAAGGGGAAGAGAAAACAGATTTTTCTCCAAGCAGAATACCCAATGACGCCAGTCCACAGACTGTGGGGGCCAGGCTACTCCATTTTGCAAAAATTTGGGAGAACTCTACATCGGACAAATGGGTTCCAGAAGTGGTAACAGAAGGTTACAAAATAGAGTTCAAAAACAAACCAGGGAGGTTCTTTACAGAATCACTGGTGCCCAAAGAAAAAGCAGAAAGGGAAGCTCTACTATCCAGCCTCCAAGTCATGATACAGCAGAAAGTGGTAGTGAAAGTACAAAAATCACAAATAGGAGAAGGCTGGTACTCCCGTTTCTTTGTAGTCCGAAAAGCAACGGGAGGATTCAGAACAATACTAGATCTAAGAAGATTAAACCGGTTCATTCATGTAAGGGCATTCAAAATGGAAGCGGTGAAGACAATCCTACCAGATCTAAGTCAAGACATGTTCATGACAGCCATCGACTTAAAAGATGCATACCTCCATGTGCCAATTTACATAGGACATCAAAAGTTTCTACGCTTCTCAGTCGGCGGGATAAGCTACCAGTTTACGGCACTCCCGTTTGGACTGGCAACCTCCCCAAGAACGTTCACAAAAGTCTTGGTAATTGTGATAGCAGTGCTAAGAAGGCAAGGCATAATGTTATGGCCCTATCTGGACGACATATTGATCGTAGCAAGGTCAAGGGAACAGGCAGTCGACCACACACAGAGGGTGTTGGAGTGCCTAAGAGACCACGGTTGGTTGATAAACTTGCTAAAAAGCAAATTGGTGCCGTCAAACCAAAGAGATTATTTGGGAGTGACAATAGACACAAGGTTAATGAATGTAAAATTAACCAAGGAGAGGCAAAAGAAGATAATAAGCTTCTTAAAATCGATGATGAAGAAATCGATAGTCTCATCAGAAACGTGTATGAAAGCACTGGGTCTGATGTCGGCAGCACTAGAGACTGTTCCTTGGTCCAGGTTCCATATGAGAAAAATGCAGAGATGTTTCCTATCTCAATGGGATGGAAACAGCAAGAACCTGACACAAAGAATTGTGCTGGGAAGCAGAGCAAAAGAGGACCTGAGATGGTGGTCGGACGTAAGCCGATTGGACAGCGGAAAATCTTTCGCCGTGGCACAACAAGTGGTGGTAACTACAGATGCCAGCCAGACAGGTTGGGGAGCGACATGCGACCAGCATATGACGCAAGGTTTATGGCCATCCAAGTTTCAGACCGCACACTCGAACCTGAGGGAGATGCGAGCAGTATATCTGGCTTGCAAGGAGTTCGACCACAACCTAAAAGACAAGGACGTGGTGATACGTTCAGACAACAGCACAGTAGTCTCCTACATAAACAAGCAAGGAGGCACGAGGAGTCAACATATGATGAAGGAAATAGAGAAATTGTTAATCTGGGCCGAAAACAACGTGCAGAGTATGTCAGCAGTATTTCTGGCAGGGAAGGACAACACCCTGGCAGACGGGCTCAGCAGAACTACATGTGTTCCAGGAGAATGGAGTCTGAACAAAGAGGTCTTCGAAACCCTAGTAGGGAAATGGGGGCTTCCAGAAGTGGATCTCATGGCCACAAGAGAAAACAGGAAGGTCATGAAGTACTTCTCAAGGTTCAAAGAACATCAAGCGTCACAAGTAGATGCTCTGACTTGCAAATGGCCAAAGGGATTGGCATATGTCTTTCCTCCCCTTCCTATGATACCAAGGTTGCTAAGGAAGATACAAAAGGAAGAGACAATGGTGATAGCAATATTACCATATTGGCCAAGGAGACCTTGGTTTCCGAAGTTGCTTCAGATGGCAGTAGACAAGCCCTGGAAACTACCACAAAGGCCAGACTTGTTGATACAAGGGAAAGTTCAGTCCCCGCAACCAGAGTCGTGGAGCTTGACGGCGTGGCTGTTGAGGTCAGAAACTTAAAAAGGAGAGGTTTCTCAGGGACCGTGATTAACACACTGCTGAAAGCGAGGAAAGAGTCCACCTCAAAATCTTATTATAAGGTATGGAAGAAGTACAATTCTTGGTGTGCGGAAAATCAGCAGTCCCCTGGGGAAATACCAGGGATTCTGGGATTCTTACAAGGGGGACTAGAAAAGAAACTATCTCTGAGTACAATAAAGGTACAGATTTCGGCACTGGCAGCTATGCTCGATAAGAATATAGCAGAAAACAAGTATGTTAAAAGATTTATACAGGCAACCAGAAAGATAAGGCCAACTTTCAAAAACCCTCTAGCACCATGGGACTTGAACATGGTCCTTAAAACATTAATGGACAAACCTTTTGAACCCCTAACGGAGGTTCCTCTAAAGTACCTGAACTGGAAGGTGGCATTCCTGGTGGCCATAACGTCGGCCAGGAGGGTGTCCGAATTACAGGCCCTATGGGCGGAAGAGCCGTTTTTAAACTTTTTCGAAAGTAAGGTGGTGTTGCGGACAAACCCACAGTTTCTACCAAAGGTAGTTTCAAATTTCCACGTAAACCAGGAAATAGTACTTCCATCCCTCTGTGGAAATCCGAGTAATGAGAAGGAGAGAAAATTGAACACATTGGACGTAGTGAGGGCACTTAGAGTGTATATAGAAAGAACAAAGGACTTCAGGAAAACAAAGAATTTATTTGTTTTATCAGAAGGATGTAGAAAAGGATCAGGAGTCTTAAAATTGACACTGGCCAGATGGATCAGGTGCTGTATCCAAGAGGCATACAAGATGAATAACCAAGTTTTACCATCAGGGTTAAAGGCGCACTCTACGAGAGCACTAGCCACATCTTGGGCAGAAAAAGGAGAAGCGTCCATTACAGATTTGTGCAAAGCAGCAGGTTGGGCTTCGGCTCACACCTTTACGAGACACTACAGAATAGATGTTATGTCCTCGGCAGACGCCAAATTCGGACGGAAAGTGCTAAGCGCAGCAATCTAGACGAACAAGGGTTTGTAAAAAAAAACAAAAAACAAAAAAACAAACATTTTTTATGCACAATATATAGTATGTGTGTGTATTATCTTACGTTTATCAGAGGGAACCCACCCTTATAGTACTGCTCGGGTACCTCCCACAGGTGTTGGCTGCCATGGGGGAGGTAGAGGAAATATCAGATTGTTACCTGATAATATGTTTTCCTCTACTCCACCATGGCAGCATATTTTCCCGACCCTGTGTTGTTAATTTGTTGTTATGCAATAACTATGAGTTTATATTTAAGCTGGAGAAATGAAGACAAGGAGGCCCAGGAGGAGGAGCCTTATATAGGGGCCGGATGTCTTTTTTTTTCCTTTCCAAGTACTACCCAGAAGGGAGATAACCCACAGGTGTTGGCTGCCATGGTGGAGTAGAGGAAAACATACTATCAGGTAACAATCTGATATTTAATAATTAGGCCAATATGCAAAGAAGTTCAAAATAAATACATCACCTTTTCATAAATTAAATAGAAATATGCTTTATTGCTGTGCACCAATTGATAATATCAGTGGCGTAAGTTCGTCCCAGTTGCCCAAAGGCAAGATAAATATTGGTGCCCCCCCCAACGAACACATATCATCAGTGTGACATCTATGGTCCTGTTGGGAGGAGGAGTCAGCCACAGAAGCGATACCAAGGCTTTCAATTAACTGATTCAAACTCACAGGAGAGGCGAGATGCCCACTTGGGAGCAGGAGCCTGATGGCAGATGAATCCATTGCCTCCCAGAGTTCTGCCTCCAGCTAATATCACTGTAATAATGTGTTTTATTTTGCAACACAAACATTATTATAGTAATGGCATAAATGGGAGGGATTCAGCACCAGCAAGATCTACCTAGTCGAGGCGCATATGTTTTATGGTTACAATGGAGTACATTTTGCGCAGCCCTTAATGTATTTTGTCTGTGTTTGCACATGCCCTCCACACCCCTTAGCAAAAGCGCTAAATGTTAGATTTTTTGAGCATATGCACAAAATGCAGAAAAAAAAATAGATAAGTACATTTGAAATGTTCTTTATAAATAAAGTACTTTACATGTAAAAGTGTATTAGATATCTATATAAATTATATGTAATCATTTGTTCTGGAAGATGAAGCACTTTTTTTCTTATAAAAGAAAAAAAAATACTTACAAATGTTAGAGCTCAATATATACATGATACCCTTACATATTTTCCACAGGTTTTCCAAATGATTGAACCTAGGTGTTAAACAATTGATGCTGAAACCATTTAGTGTCATTATTTTATCTGCGGTTACTAAAATGAAACAGTGAAAATTCAGTGAACTGTACAGTGTGTATATATTTATATATATATATATATATATATAATATTTTTTTTTCTATTAATTCTAACAAGTAGTACTGTCCTCTATTTGTCCTTCTGGTAATGATCTGCTAATCTTTTATAAAGCGATTACTGTTTTGTGTGTCATTAAGACTAGCAACTGTTCACAGTAGGATTTTCTTCCCTTGCTCGGTTCCTAATATTAGCCCAATTCTCCACAATGAATAAAAGGTTAATTGCTAGTCACTAAAGTGAATAAAATGTAGCAATTTTTTTTCATCTTCATGACAAAAACAAACATGTTTGTTTGTTTTTATTTTTTTGACCCTATGAGCTGAACTGATTACTGAATAGTGAGCACCATTAAAAGGTTATACTCTTTATTCAATGAGTGTAGCGCATTAGGTTAAACAGAATTCGGTTGACAGGCAAATGGCAGAAAAGGTCTTCAGGTCAACATGGAAATGGTCTCCACAAAAATATAAAGTAACTTTTTATTTGGTATTTATATATTGAACCATGTAAAAGCCAAATTAGTGGAAATGTGTACCCTTGTGGGCACGCTTCAGGAAAGGTGCCTCGCTCCAGTGAACCTTGGTTGGCACATATTACTAATCCCAATTGTCATCCACATGAATTGTGAAGGATAAAAAAACAAAACAACTACCATATGCGTGGCTATCATTTTGTCCAACATTTAACCCTTTTGATCTTAAGCACTGTCTGTCTGCAATCCACTAGTGCTGCCTTATAACTAAAATGTGAAAATAATAACTTGTTGACCTAATACATGTCAATCATATGTGTTAACCTCTAAGGGGTCGATCCTATTGGGTCTGAAGGGAGCAAGGTGCCGTTTCATGCGTTTTAAACGCTGAAAACTGCACCCAAATTATGCCGATCTCGCACCCTTCTCTGGGCTGAAATTGCTTGCACCCCTATGAAGGTGCGAGTGATTTTAAGCGGTTTCAGCCTCCATAAAGTCTGCCCGCTGCCATGAATCATCAAAACCATCCATTTGTAGCTACTCCCTGGTGTAGTTCTCACTGCCTCCGCAACTAATGGTGTGTACACACTGTGAGATTCCTTTGCTATACGACTTGCTATCCAATTTTTGCTAACTCATGTGCTATTTACATACAATTCATGCTATCTGCATTAAATTTCCACTATATAGTCATTGCTGCCCTGTCTATCTGGGTTTCGATTTGTGCTGTCCCAGGAGCGGGCATCGGGATAGCAAGGTAAAAAACCTGTACGATCTGCATGTGGTCCCGATGCGATTTTGATTATATAGTCAAAATCTCATGCTGGATTGAATTACACGTATTATTATTTGTTTATTTACAGTTTCTTATATAGCGCAGTAGATTCTGTTGCGCTTTACAATTGTAAATTATTAGGGATGTATCCAAGCCACTATTTGTGTGACTTCAGAATCTTCCAAAATAATTTTGAATAATCACAGGCCAAATCCGAATACTGTTTTCTTCTATACACAATACCAATATATGACTGCACTGTTTTGTTACACTATTCTACAGTTTCCTGGACGCTGGTGTGATTCTTTTATCAAGTAAATACATTACTGTAATCCGCAGCCAGCGCATGGATCATAGGATAGACAAGCATTAGGTAAACATGCATGAAGGTTGACAGGGTCATTAGGTCGACACAGGCATTAAGCCGTCATGGGGAAGGTCGACATGGGGTTTTCACTTTTTCACCTCATACACACCCAACACATTGGGTCTTATTCAGACGTGGACATAGTTGCTATTGCTGCTACTTGCATGGTAATGCAGCAGGAAGTGCTATTCGTCCTGCATGCATTAATGAGCTGAGCTGTATACTAGGAAGCAGTATCAGATCATCTTCAACGCCATCGGTTGCTGTGGGACCCGTGGGGTCCCACAAGCCAGCCTGCGCAGCTCAGGCAAAGATGCTAGGAGATTCTGTTCTTTCACTCCTCTCACACACATAGGGGGGTTATGGTACGGTGAAACGTACGTACGGTCTGTCACACCGTACGTTTCCCGTACACTCACGGTGAGCGTAAGTCCGCCCACAGAATAGCCACACATGGACGGTCACAAACACCGACAATGGGGAGTGGTGTTCACTTGAGCATACGCCACCATGTATGGACAGATCTCCCTCTTAGCCACCGATACCTGGCGTACGCCACAGTGCATGGGCGGATCTCGTCCGTTTTCCCATTTACATTTTCCGTATATCTGAACGTACGCCTTTGTTAGAGATATGTGATTGAAATAATGTGCTTGGTGGCATCTTACATACAGAGTGTGCTACATAAAATTCATAGCACATATGAAAGTGCATAATGTATGTTGTTGGGCAAAAATATAAAGATTGTGTGCAAAATAGTGGCCATGGCCTTAGGACATTGCTCCACCATTGCAAGTAGAAATATAGTCTAAAAACATCCTTGTTGCTCTTAGACGTGGTTTATGTGTCTTTTTCATAACAAAAAACTGGTATGTTTGTGTTACAGTGAAAAAGTTGACACATGTCGACTCCTGTGAATTGATTGTCCTGCTTTTTAAAGTATAAAACAACACCTTCTGAATGGCTGTAGATGGTTATAAAACCTGGACATATATAACCAGGTATTAGAATGAATATTAGCTAAAATTAAACCAACCTTTACATGTTGAGAAGTGTAGAAAGATAAGGTTCCAATGTGTTTGAGGGCTGTGTGTGGCTTGCAGGTAGTGAAATAATGGTTTTCACTTAATAGCCTGCAGCATTGCTTATTACATTCAGGTATATGAGTTTGACTAGTAATCAGCGTTAAGTAGCAGACCCAGGCGTCCGCTCTCATTCGGTATGCCCATGTTTACGCCCAGTTTTCCACATTATTCCGACTGCTCCCATAAAAATGTCCACATGCCGCCCACAATGACCGTGCTCTTGCGGACAGGTTTTTTCGCACGGAGAGACCCGTCCGTGAGCGGTGTGAGGTCGCCACACATGCGCATTGCGAAAGATACGCATGCGCAGATTTAAAAAAAAAAACTGATCCGCCCGTATACGGTCCCACCGTACCGAACCGAATAAGGCCCATAGGGAGGAATGAATGAACCAGCGTTAGGTGTATATGCTGCACTGAACTCTAGTTAGTTTTTATATAATAATATATTTATTGTGCACTAGGGGCAGCCTGCCACCTAACGCTCTGCACTGCTGTCCCCTTGAAGCCTCCCTAGTGTTTGCAGCATGGATAATGTATGACTGACATACATCACCTGTCCACTTTGCCTACTACGGGCTAGCGTTGTTCTATCCTTACAGCAGGGACAAAGCTAACCCTGCTGCTGGCTCCGGGCTGCGCTTGAGATCTTGTGTGAGTAGTGAGATCTCGCCAGCCAGGGGGAAGAGACAGCTTGTCAGCATGAGCTGATGCACTATCTGCTCCAGGGGACATCGCCGGAGGGGAGAGTTTGTGCTCCCTGCTTAGGAGGACAACATGTTAATACATCTTGTAGATTAAATGAGTAATAAAGAATCCTGGAGAACACCTATTGGCTTATGCAAAATACAACGCAACACCCATTGCCTGTTCCATAGCCATATGCCTTCTTCCTGGGCGGCTCCCATAATTTGCGAGCGATGACTGAGCATGCAGGGCAATTTGGCAATGTAGCCAAACAACCTGCATTGCTCAGCGGGTCCTGGTGACATTCAGTGTGTGCGGGCAATACCGACCGTGGTCGTGCAGTGTTGTGGGGCTTTAGTCTACATCTCTGAATCAGCCCTTTATTGTTGTGTACCTGTTGTCTTTAGCTGCATGATTTTTTTAAAATGTAATCTACAATGCAATAAATAATCATTTTAAAGGACATATAATAATTTTTGTTACAATGTATGTAGTGCTAAGTGTCCAGCAAGTGTAACCTATAATGGTAGTAATAATTAAAGATTACATGGATGTCAAGTTACTTAGGATAGTGACAAAGAAAATATATTGGTATATAATGTAACTTTGTGCTGCCAGGAGGTCCATGACCTGAAATGTGAGTCAACACAACTAGGTCAAAGCAAGTATGATAAGTTCAAGTACATTTTATATCCTGCAGCACAACAACCAAGTCCCAGAGGGATGCTAAATATAAAATTAAATGATTGTACTTTTAAAAAAATGTAACTTTTTTTCTGATACTTAAAATAATAATATCTAAAAAAAAAACCTAGGGCCTCCTTGCACCCAACAGAAACTCTAATATATTCTAATTCAGCAGTAGGCGTCTGGTGCAGATAGATGCCTCCTTCCTTCATGCATGTGTGAGGATGCAGCATGGCATCACTCTGAGATCATCAGCAGCAGTGTAACCTTTAGGTGGCGGCTGTTACTTTGTAACCTCAAGGGTTTGTGTGTGACTTGCGCTTCCAAAAGGGTGGGGCCAGCCAACCATTCGCAAGGCGGGGTTTGGTAGACTCGCATTGCTGCGAAATCAACCAGAATAACCCCCATAGTGTGTATATCCAATACATCATTCAGTGATGTTGTTCATTCAGTTGTGCCATTGGACGTGCTTTACGGCTAATTGGATGATTCCACGACTGACACTGTGTTACATGCAGTATGTAAGGACATTACATTGTGCCAATTGTTAGGGTATATGTTGGGTCGCCTTATCGGAAGGTTTGTACCCAGATTTATAACTCTCTGCTGCATTCTAAACACTCAACCACTCTGGACTCTGCAGTGGTACCTTCTTCTGGTTCAACTCCTAATTTCCTGAACAAGCATTACTGGCTCTTATTTTGGTCCCTCTTCCTTTCTATGTATTGTGGTCTTTCCATGCTCTGTTCTTACCACTCTTGTTTTATCCCTCTTAAATTCCTTGTCTCTTGTGAGTTTATGGTCCTTTGTCTTCCACTTTTACCTAGTAAGAAAAAAAACATTGGTTGCACTTATATTAGCTGCTTAATATTAGGTTAAAATATTGGTACTGAGGAAAAAATATTAAGCGCTTTAATAATTTGTCCTCAGTTCCACTTTTACCTGTAGGTAGAGGGATGGGTTGTGTCAGTCGCACAAGATAATAGGTAATAGTCCGGACCCCTTAGTACGTATGGTCTTAAATAATATAAAAGACTTATAGGGGTGTGCTACCTTTGGACACGACAATTTAGGACAAGATTTACAAAGAAAGAAAGAATGTCCTTGGTAAGGTGCACCTCGAAGAAAATATAAAATTTAACTTTTATTAGTACATACTTAAAAGGCTGCGAAATTTATTAAAAAATAACATATAACATGGGTGGGGAACACACAATGTTTAAAAAGAACTATGGTGGCAGGCAGAAATGGCTATCCAATGTTGATATCAAGCTGATTGATGCAGGCTACCTACATCCATGGAGTTATCGCGCAACTGAAATTAGATCGCGACACTAACTCACGGATTTATGAACATATGGTGCCAGGTAGGAGTGGGTTAAATAACCTCTTCTAACTCCAATGTGCCAATAAGGTGAGTGAGCTAGCCCATTCTAAATAGTTGCCATCGGGTCTTTGTACTCAGCCCGAGCAACTATAAGAACACCTGGGTTGCTACAGTAAGAGTGGGTGTACTATATATGAGACACCTCTGATAACTCCTATGAATCCCTATGACTGCTTATAGGTCTGTGTCTGGAATAATACCCCAACTGGCTGATGGGACAGAAATGTGTCAAAACCTCCTAAGTATTACTGGGTATCCCACTAGGTCAATACCCTAGGAAATCTCAACCCAGGGAGGGACTGGTCTCTTTCAAGTTTGAGAACCAGTCTGTCTCGCTCTCAGCCAGCGCACAGCTAGACTAGCGTATATGGGTCCAGATCAGCAGTTAAAGGGATAGTCACCCAACTAGGCACAACAACAATCAAAATACATTTGTAAGAAAAATAATAAACATGGAGCCAGGCAGATGGCTCCATGTTTATTATTTTTCTTACAAATGTATTTTGATTGTTGTTGTGCCTAGTTGGGTGACTATCCCTTTAACTGCTGATCTGGACCCATATACGCTAGTCTAGCTGTGCGCTGGCTGAGAGCGAGACAGACTGGTTCTCAAACTTGAAAGAGACCAGTCCCTCCCTGGGTTGAGATTCCCTAGAGTATTGACCTAGTGGGATACCCAGTAATACTTAGGAGGTTCTGACACATTTCTGTCCCATCAGCCAGTTGGGGTATTATTCCAGACACAGACCTATAAGCAGTCATAGGGATTCATAGGAGTTATCAGAGGTGTCTCATATATAGTACACCCACTCTTACTGTAGCAACCCAGGTGTTCATATAGTTGCTCGGGCTGAGTACAAAGACCCGATGGGAACTATTTAGAACGGGCTAGCTCACTCACCTTATTGGCACATTGGAGTTAGAAGAGGTTATTTAACCCACTCCTACCTGGCACCATATGTTCATAAATCCGTGAGTTAGTTTCGCGATCTAATTTCAGTTGCGCGATAACTCCATGGATGTAGGTAGCCTGCATCAATCAGCTTGATATCAACATTGGATAGCCATTTCTGCCTGCCACCATAGTTCTTTTTAAACATTGTGTGTTCCCCACCCATGTTATATGTTATTTTTTAATAAATTTCGCAGCCTTTTAAGTATGTACTAATAAAAGTTACATTTTATATTTTCTTCGAGGTGCACCTTACCAAGGACATTCTTTCTTTCTTTGTAAATCTTGTCCACTTTTACCTGTATGCAGATGACACACAAACCTACAGAACCACTCCTCCCTTGATATCTTATAACATGTGTGCCAAACTGCCCCTCTGTCATCTCTGTTTGCATGTTCTATTACTACCTAAAGCTCATACTGTCAAAACGAAGCTCATCCTATTGTTCTCACTATATGTTGTGACCCTCCACTGTTTCCCAAGCCTGCTGCCTTATGGTCATCCACAACAATTGTAAAGCACAACAGAATCTGCTGTGCTATAGAAGAAACTGTAAATCCAGTATATTGGGCTGTCTTTTCTTTTTCAAAACATTGCCAGATATGCCACTTTCTTACACAGGGATCAGGACTATGGCCCTTATTCCGATTGAGTCGGACGCCTCTGTGTGCGGTCAGACGGCCGATGTTTGGTATTTGCACTTGTGCAGAGGCGTATCTGCGCATGTGCGAATGCCTCGCACGTCCGAACACGGAGTGAGGTCCATGCAGAAAACGATCGTACGGAACCATCCGAGCAGGGGGTGGAGAGGGGCGTGAAGGGCTATTTGGGCTCATTACCATATGCGTATGCCCTGCGTTTCATGGGTGTTCTCATGAAAACGCTGGGCGTACGTATGGTAATGCTGCCGTGACGCACATGTGGGGGTCGGACAACTGACATAGCCAGATGTCGGCTGCCCGCCCATATCCCTGCTTTCATAGGGAAAAATGTCAGAGTGGTCTGGAGCACTCGGTGCTGCCTGACCGCTCGGTCCATCATTCGATGGTCGGTTACCAGCGGAGGATGGGGGGGTTCCCACAGATGGAGGAGGTGTTCACATGAAACATCCACTCGTGGTCCGTACGTTCGGCGTCTTACGGTGTGAGTGATCCGTACGGTAGGCGGGGCTAAGAACACTGGGTTCCTGTCTGAAATACGCATCCATCCGATTCAACTAGAATAAGGGCCTATGGGTGGGCATGCGTTAGGTTGACATTCAATAGGTCGACCACTATGGGTCAACATGGACATTAGGTTAACACAAATAATAAGTATTTTTTTGTAAGGGAAAAAGGGATACGGGGATAGACCAGTGCACTGGTGTAGGTTTGTAAAGAATAAGGTTTAGTATGTTCTAATCCACAGTATGGTCAGAATACAGATAACAAGTAAAAACCACTTGTTTTGATTAGAAATGTGGAGGTGCTCCCTAGAGAGTAAGCATAGGGTATTTGAAGAGAAGAGGGAAAAGACTCTCTTTTTTTATTGGGGCACTCTTAATATGATAGTTTTGAAAAAATTTAAGAAAAAACTGAGATGCGGGACTACCACAGAGCTCCGGGAACACACTCCAGCCCCTTGCAGCCTGGCCGACACGTTTAGCCAGAGGGTTCCGGAGACAGACTCCCACCGCAGCCCCGATAGAGACTGTCACATTGGACCACAGCAGAGCTCCGGGAACACACTTATGCCCCAGCAGCCTGGCTGATATACTGAACCTTACCGGGCTCCGGAGATATACTCCAGTTCCAGCTACTTGCGGACTGAGTCCAATACGCTGACAGCAACCTTACAGCGGCATACCCGGGCGAGGTCTTAGAACCTGACCCCCGGGGTGAATAGCGAGGTAACCGTGGTCTCCTCCTCTCTGTTCCCCTCCGTTTCTAAATCCTCCTTTTTTCTATCTTCTCACCTATCTTTTTTGTTACGTACCTAATCATATTATACTAACAGCTGGGGAAACATACTATGATCAATGCTCAGATGGAATTATAAGCATAGTATCTGTAATCCTGTTTCTCCGTTTGTCTTAAGATAAATTGTCTACTTAACTCTTTTTTTCACTCTTCACTTCCTAACCAACCACCTGGGGGGTCCGCTCACCCGCTATACCTTAAAGCCCCTCAGTGCCAACTGACACTAAAGGAAGCTGACAGACATTTGGGTCATTTTAGTACACAGAGGGGGTGACCCCTCTGAAGGAAACCCATGATCCCCAAAACACTGTTGTAGGTATATATAGCTGGGCAGCAGCCACCCCCCTCCATCTCTCCCAGACCCCTAGGCCAATTTTGAGGTTCGCTCACCCGCAATACCTAAAAGCCCCTCAGCATTATTATGTGCTGACGGAAGCTAACAAAACTTGGGCCTTTTGAGTACACAGTGGGGGTGACCCCACTGCAGGAAATCATTGTACCCCTAAAATTGTTATAGGTATATATAGCTGGGCAGCAGCCACCTCAAGGGGACTAATAGGGAATATAGGTTGACTTCCCACTATACCTTTAAAAGTCCACTGATTACATCAAGTGGTAACTGGTATGGCGGAACACGACCAGTAACATTCAGGGAGACCTGAATATGAACAATTGTGTTCATCTCCATACTATAGGTATATACAGTCGGTGAACTGTCACCTAGGAGATTTGTTTGTTTTTTTTGCTCCCACAACTTTTTCTCTTTTCTTTCTCTCCTTTGTCTGAGGGAGGAGACCAAAAATCCCTAAAAAATCTCTAAATAAAATAGAGAACTACTTATATTTCGCTAAGCTTTACAATAATTATTCACTGTGAAGATAATTATTATACTTAAAAGTACTACTACTATACTGTGAGAACAATTTATGTTGAAAAGTATTGCTATTATTATTATTATATTTTCTCTTTCTGACTAATCTGATCACCTTGTAGCAGATTGGATTCAATACGCATACATTATTTGTTACTGGTTTCAGGGATACTATTGTATACAGCTAAACGGATACAACAAATTGACCTGTTACTATTTTGGGATAATTGTAACATTAGTATCTTCACTAACATCGTTAGTTCAAATAAATTCAAATAAAAAAAATGGGTACTTGTTTCCTAGAACTGCGCCCACGATTTCCATCGTATGGGCTCCTAAAAATCTCATTGCATCGCATCCCACTGGAATATTGCAGCATGCGATGCAGTTTGATTTTTTTTTTTTTTTTTTTTTATTGTACAAGCACCCATGCCATGAGATGTGATGTAGCCCCCAGTATCCACACCATCCCGAAGCGTGGCGAGCGCAGCGGTACGCGTCCTCCGACCTTTTCATACCCCCACTATCCACGTCGGCGTGGAGTTGATTTTGGATAGTGTGGTGAGCGCAGCGAGTCACCGAGCCCGAAGCATGACGAGTGCAGAGTGCCCCACGAGGGGACGCGGAATACGAGCCCGAAGCGTGGCGGGCGGACACGGATTACTTTACATTTATTCCGCGAGTGGACACGGATTACTTTACATGTATTCCTCGCGGGGCTCGCTGCGCCCGCCACATTTCGGACTCGGTGGATAGTGGGGGTATGAAAAGGTTCGGAGGACGCGTACCGCAGCCCCTCGCGGGGCTCACTGCGTTTGCCACGCTTCGGGATGGCGTGGATACTCGGGGTTACATCTCATTGTAAGCACCCATCACATTTCATGGCATGGGTGCTTGTACAATTAAAAATCACATTGCATCACATCCCATTTGCTGGCATGCGATATTTAATTGTACAAGCATCGCACACCACTAAATAAGGTACACAATGCCATGCGATGGGCGCCTTGCTAGGAAACAAGTACCAAAACATGTTTTGTAAAAAATTATATTTCCTATATAAGATAAACATTACTGGTCATTATGATGAATAAAAGTGTTTGCTCGAAAAAGTCACTTGGGACTCAAAGGGTTAAAAAAAAAAAAAAAAACTTAAAAGTTCCAGTGCGGTAAAAGGTAATTTCTCCAGAAATAAATATTATTTATCCACTTTTATGGCATAATTTTCAAATGTGGGCACTATTCTGTTGTAAAGTAAGTGTACTACTGTGAGAAATTTATATTGTTATAAATGATATATAACTGTTTAAGTGATTTGTCACTTATTGTACCCACAATGTTGCCCTGCAAAATTAAAATGTAGCCTTCTCCGCAACTGGCACCCTGTCCCCTGCCCCCCCCCCCAAAAAAAAATGCTAGAGTATAAATTCTCATGGTGCCTGCACCTGTTGAGAAGTGTACTAGGTGCGATTTGAGCCTATGCAATGTGTGCTGTGCAATTTGATCTACATGAGATATGAATTACACCAGATACACCAATAGTTTATAGTACAATAACATGCGATGTAGTACAAAATTACCTGCATGCAAATGCTACTTTGCCTTGTGATATTGACTATGCAGGAGCACGCATCGCAAGATAAAATAAAAACAAGAAGAGAGATACTCTGCGCTTGTGAAGATATAACTATAAAAAATGTAATTGCTGACTGACAAGATTGAAGTACCGAACACAAATCTTAATATCAGAATAGATATTTATCTAAGGAAAAAAATGACAGGTCAATGTACAATGAAAATATCAATGAATAAAACATATACAATTAATTTAATTCTTTAACATAAAAGTTTCAATGATTAAATATATCAATTTTGAAAGGTGGATCTCTTTCAGAATATTGCTTAAAACAAATGACCTGGGCCCTCCGGTTTTGTATCAGTGAAGAAGGGACATAATGAAAATCTGCATACATGAATATTGCTGTAATCTGCTGTTTTAGTGTTAGTTCCGTTAATAGGTGCAATTGGTGAAATAATGTACATGTTACCTATAGGTCTGTATGGTGTCAGCACACCTCAATTAAATTCGGTAGTCTGTTCTCGGGGCACCGCTATGCACAGTGCAGCAAAAGCTAGGCCGTGTAATGGAGCCACCCTGGTGCCGTTCCGTGGTGTCCAGTGAATTTCTCCTCTCTCCTCGTCTCCTCTCTGGCCTGAGTTAGTCGGCAGAGACCGCAGCAGACACAGCAGTCCCAGGCTCAGTTTGCTCAAGTGATGTGTAAATGCCAATAAAGTCCTTTGGCAGATGGTGCTTATAAATAAGCAGCAGTGGATTGGTGATGCAAAATTTTAAGGGTCCACATGAGTCTCACTAACGCGTTTCGTTCCTGACGGGAACTTTATCAAAGAGTGTCCTTTTGTCTTATACAGACCCTATTTAAACCAGTCTGTCTCCATTAGTTCAGTATGTAATTACCTAAATTCACACACCTGGTGAGATCCACCTGTCTCTGTTCCACCTTTCAAGCAGACTTTTTTTAATAGTAGGTTCTATTTTTGCTTTGTAATAGATACATTACAGGTTCAACTGAACAATATAGAACAATAAAATTAAGCCCACACAGAAAAAAAAATACAGTGTGATTTGAACTAAAAAGATCAAACTGTATGCGATAATGACACCATGTGTGGGCACCACCCTTTGGTGGTTATCCACTAAACCCCGCCCGGCGAACACACGCCCCCCCCCCCCGCCGCCCCAGCAAAGTGCGGCTTCGCCCGCACAGCAGCGAATGGAAGTTTTGCATAAACATCCATTCGCTTTGCTGGGGTGTCCGCCCACGTCATTCGTGACCATCGAATGATGTTTAGCGTGCACGCATATATAAGTGACTTTTCAGTTGCGTATATATGCGTGCACGCTGGTGTGATATGGGCTGGCAGCTGACATCCGGTGATGTCAGCTACCCGGCCCACACACCTGCGTCACTGCCTCATTACCATGAGAACGCCCAGCGTTCTCATGGAAACGCCCATGGAACGCTGGGCGTTCCCATATGGTAATGGGGCAGCCCGGCGCTCTCCGCCCCCCCTCGCTGCCATGGGTGCGTGCACCCGGCGACCCGAAAGGTCGCCGTGGGTGCACGCACCATGCGCCTGCACATGCGCAGAAACACGCCTTCGCATGCGCAGACGCACAACATCGGTACTGCGTGCGAATGCGCGCAGTACCGATGCAATCTGAATAAGGCCCTTTGTCCCCAGGACCCCAAACAGTTCATGCCTTTCAAGTCTCCTAAAAGAATCACAAATTAACTAATCCGCTTCTCCAGTGGACCTTTTCAAATGTTTCCGTGAGTAATGAGTACACCTGTACACCTGCCAGGTGACCTGGAAACATGACATGTTTGGGGTCCTGAGAACCACTGTCATAAAAACTCCATTATCCATTCTTGCATTATTTCCCATCTTGAGTATTGCAGCGTTTACTGTGTGGCCTTTCTTTTTTCAACAAAGCTGTATGTTTATACAAAATATTGAATTCTATGTTTTAGTCAAACTAAGAAATAAACTGTTTTCTAATTGTATTTTTTTTTTTTAGGTTCCATTTGTAATGGCAGCAGCACCCACTTCTCAACAAGCTTCTCAACATAATCATTAAACAGGAACTTAAAAATAATATGGTCAAATGTATGTGTTGTGCATACTCCTCTTAAAACATTAATTTATCGCTGGCTCTCAGGTGCTTCAAAATTTATTTACCTGAGCCTTAAGAACTAAATTGAAAAAATGAACCGCTATACAACAATGAAGCAACTCGGGGATGGCACTTATGGTTGTGTGCTTATGGGGAAAAGCAATGAGTCTGGAGAGCTAGTGGCTATCAAAAGGCAAGTGTTTTGTTACATGAGATCAGACTGAAAAATACATAAAAAATCAGATTTTCCTTAAGTTAGGAAATCATACAATTTGTGTTCATTGTTATTGTTTGTTCTCACAGGATGAAGAGAAAGTTCTACTCCTGGGAAGAGTGTATGAATTTAAAAGAAGTGAAGGTAATTTTACAATCTACAGCAGTAGCTCAATGCATTTTTTAACTGTTATTGCTGTTGTTTTTGTACTCCAGTCACGGGGACCATCGGATGTTTTAAGCAAAACATCCATTCGCAGCCATTCGGGCAAATTTGGCTTGCAAGTGGGGGGGGGGGGGGGGTGGCAACATTGCGAATGGAGGGCAAATGGATGTTTTATGCAAAACATACATTCACAGCCTTTCGGGCGAATTTGGCATTTAGGGGGGGGGGGGGGAAGCATTGCGAACGGAGGGCGAGGCAGGCTTAAAATTACACTCAGCATTGTGGCCTGTATTCAGATCTGATTGCAGTACAAATTTGTTCTCAAAATGGGCAAAACCATGTGCACTGCAGGTGGGGCAGATGTAACATGTGCAAAACACATTTTACACCTGCTTTCAAGAGGTTTTGTCTCCTGTGCTGCTTTCGGTCTTCAGTAAAGCTTGTGCAGCAGGCTCCTTTCTCACTGAAATTTTGGACCCTAGAATAGTTACATTTCCCAAGCAGGGGAAATCCCAGCTTTGGTGTGTAATTATTGTCCGATAACCTTCTTGAACACGGATGTGAAGATATAGGCCAAATTGATAGCAAATAGGCTAAACCCTTTACACTCCCCTCATTAGTCTCTTGGGATCAGGATGGATTTGTCCAAGGTAGGGCAATGCCCGGAGTATACCAGGAGACTTATCAATGTGTTAGATGCTTTCTCGGCTTCCTTTGAGTCGCTTTTGATATGTTGCACTGGGGTTATCTCAATGCAGTTTTAGGGAAATTCAGTATAGAAGGAAGGGCACGTTCCTCTATCTCCGCTTTATATTCCAACCCCACCGCCAGTGTTTTGTCTTTCCACCCTTTTTCAAATTACCAACGGTACTCTCCAGGGATGCCCACTATCCGCTTTGGTTTCCACTTTGGCTATAGAACCTTTTTGCAGAAGCTATCCAATCCAATGCAATGATTCAGGGCCCCACTATCTTCAGCCGTGAAAATAAAATTAGCCTATTTGCAGATAGTAAGTAGAGGGAGTACGTGGGTCGCTTAGTTATACAGCCAATCACAGTGTTAAATCAAATTAAATGTATTAATGCCACAAACCACAGTAAAAAAAAATCTAAAAAATGAATAAGCATGAAACATATATAATAAAACTAAATAGATTAAAATTGATAACATTGTAGTGGAGAGCGCTGTGTGCCCGGCAGCCTGACCACAGACCGTGCATTGTTCCAGCCGCCACGGGAGACTTCAGTGCTGGTGGCTAGGGGGCTGGAGAGTAGAGAGCGCTGTTTGCCTGGCAGCCTGACCTCAAACCCGGTGTTGTTCCGGCTGCAGCGGGAGACCTCAACGCTGGCGGCTTAGGGGTAGTGAGCGGGCTCCAGCCATCGCTTGCGGCTAGCGTGTGAGTGCCACTGCAGATTTACATTTGACTTTGGCGGAGTACTCTGCAGTTTCCTATTACAAATTAAACACTTGCAAGACAGAGGCTCTGCCAATTAAATTTTTCCACTGACCTCCTTCTAATCTTGGCAGGATAGAAGCCTAAAATATCTTGCGATCCACCTCACCCTCTTTTGTAAATTTCCCTGTTACTATCTGATTGAAAGATGCACCATATATCATGGGTGGGTCACATTGCCTCTTTGAAAATTATGGTCCTCCCCAAATTGCTGTACTTATTCCGAACGATCCCTATTTTGGTCCTAAAGCTTTCATTTCTATATTTAACTCTGCTTTCATAAAATATGTTTGGAAAGGGAAAAAACCCTAGGCTGACTCGTTCTACAATGTTGCTTCCTAAATCTGAAGGAGGTCTGTCATTCCCGGATTTCTGTCTTTACTAATTAGTTTGTATTCTCTACCCTCTTAGTGCTTGGATTGTAGACAGTAACCCCAAACAGTGGGTTCGGGCAGAAATGGGTTTAGTTTCACCTCTCCCATTGGCTGATGTCCTTTGGCTCCCGGAATCAGAGGGTCATCGTCTAATAGCTCAGTCGGTGGTGGTCCATTCTGCATAGAGGGCATGGCTGGAATTAGTTTCAAAAATGGATAACGCTCACCTTCCTTCCAATAATCTGTCGATATTCGGTTTAGCATCCTTGATTTGAACTTGGACTCTTGTGTATCTAGTGGTCTGGTTTCACTTAGGGAAGCAACCGTTGATGGCCATCTCCTACCATTTAGCCAACTTCAATCCCGTTTCTCCCTGCCACGTAGGGACTTCTATAAATTTGTACAAATTCACCATTGGCTATATAGTGTAACACAACCCTCTTATAAAAATTTTTTTGCAACCCCAAATTACCTACAAGATTTATTACATAGAGTTGACAGTAAAGGAGGAATTAGTAAGTGTTATAATTTCATCAGAGACCTCTATTCTCCCCAGAAATTGAATGCCTTTGTAAAGTGTGAATCTGATCTCTCCTCCTTGTTATCAGATGAATACTGGGAGGGGGCTTTCCATACATGCTTTCATGTATCTAAATATATGGGGGTTATTCTGTTTCATTCACATCACGTGGGCCTAATGTTGTGCATCTGCACATGCTCAGACTCATCTCTGCGTATGTCCACGATGAACAAGGTGTTTTCTGGGCGAGTACTCCCGCCCATGGGAACGCCCAGCATTTCATGGGCGTTCCCATTCAAACACTGGGTGTTCCCATGGAAATCACCCTGTGACATGGGTAGTAGGGGTGTGCAGCTGACATCATCGGATGTCAGCTGCTTGCCCACCTGCTCTCAACTGTGCATGCATATCTAAGGTGTCCTGAGAGTCACTTTAGATATGCGTGCACTCACCACATCATTCGATGGTCGCGACCAGCATGCTGGATATTAATTGATCAGGGCCAGTGTTCTCACTGGAGAACACTAACCCTGACAGATTGTTCAGCACACAGCGCTGATGCATCTCTGCATCAGAGCATCGCTCTGAATGCTACAGCATCTCTACGTGTGTAGGCCGCAAATGAGACTGTCATTTCCCCCTTGTACTTTGCTTTTTGGAATAGTAACACATCAGTGTAGGCCTGCAGTTGTCAGTGGTAGTTAACATACAGTAATGCCTAAACTCATTCACATTTTTAAGCAAGTGGTTGGTTACCAATATATTCATTCGAATTTAAATTGGTGGAAGTAACTTCAGAAATTGGTTTGCTAGTATTTAATACATCTTTCTCTTATTTTTGCAGTCTTTGAAAAAACTTAATCATGCTAATGTTGTCAAATTAAAGGAAGTGATCCGAGAAAATGACCAACTCTATTTTGTGTTTGAATATATGAAAGAGAATCTTTACCAATTAATGAAAGACAGGTATGAAATTACTTCAAAGTAATGTCCTTTAAAACTGTGGAGGTTATCGATTGATTGCCAAAATGAAAATTGGAAGTATCCCATGCAAGCCAATCAGCATGCAGCTTTCATTTACTGTTAAAATTAGCACAAAACCAAAACACGTAAGATTTTATGTTCTGCCTTACTTTTTTCTGCTCTTTACCACTTTGTGAATAACACTATGGGGTAGATGTATTAAGCTCTGTGAAGTGATAAAGTGTCTGGTTTATGACATGCCAATCAGCTCCTACCTGTCATTTTTCAAACCAAGCCTGTAACTTCACAGTTGGGAGCTGATTGGCCAGTGATAAAAACCAGACACTTTAGCACTTCACCAAGCTTAATAAATCTGCCCCTGTGACTTGTGTAATTATTAAAGTGTGATATGTTCAGCCGTTGTTTTCAGTAATTTAAATTTATACTTCAATAATATTTACTGTGACTCTTAAGGTACTCTGTGTAATAACATGAATACAATAAATATACTTTAATCCATAGATAATGATAACTTAAAAATATATAAAAACCTAGGGTGCTGTGACTGACCACAGAACGCCTATTATAAATGTAATTCCTAGTACTGTAGTCTGGAAATGCCAGTTATTCTCTCATGTCTTCTCTTCTAAATAACATTTACATAAATGGTAAGACAATGTGAAATGTATCACAGCGATAACTGGAGCTCACTAATGCAATGATAACAAGCTTCTTGTATAAGTGAATACTGCTTGGATACCTGAGCTACATGTCTGCTTAAGTTTCAGGCTCCAGTATGAATCCATCTCCTTATCTACAACACAATTGTCAGACCTCAGGATTGTTTTAGAGTGCTGCAATTTTTTAAAGAGCAGAACATGGTATTTTGAAGCTACTGTAGTGACCCAAAAAGGGTAAAAATACTTACTGTATATACTCGAGTATAAGTTGACCCGAATATAAGCGGAGGCACCTAATTTTACCTAAAAAAAACTGGGAAAAACGTATTGACTCGAGTATAAGACTAGGGTGGGGAAAGCAGCAGCTACGTAAGTGGTACCAGGGGCAGATCCAGCGTAAGGAGGCAGCAAAACCTCTTGTATGTCAACACAGGACTGTACAGGATAGAGTATATTGTGTTATCCCTGCTCACTCCCCGGGAGTACCACACAAATAGAGCAAAGTCACAGGATCCAGTTATTCACTGTGCAATGTAGGGTGAGCAAATATTAATTTATACAGTTCGAAAACTGATAGCAGGGTCCCTATAATAGAGACTAGGCATCTGCTCAGGCAGCCCAGAGGAAGCAGCACAGCTTGGGTGAGTTACCGCTCTCCCCAGAGTACTTATACAGGGCTTAGACAGGAGGATATCCGCATCTGCAGCGGAGCAGCGGTCTGAGAGGAGTCCCACACAGAGCACAGTCAGCCAGTGAGCAGTAGTGACAGTTAGCCAGCTGCAGCTCCGTGTCCCACACCCCTGCCCCGCAATCAAGCAGCGGCAGGTCCATGTCTCCCATGCCTGTGCCTGCATTTCTGGCAGTTTCAAAGAACAGATATGTTTGAATGATAGCGCAACCCCCTTAAAAAGATGTGATATACACAATAAACATTTGTATATTGATTTATTGTGACAAAAAGTGACAGAATAAGACAGCACAAAAAAGGGTACTTACCTATCACGGCGCCCATCGCGGGCATCGCGGGTACATTTGTCTGGCCACGACGCGACCGACGCGATGCCCGCGATTTCCCATTGAAACCCATGTTAAACATGGAAATCGCGTCGGTCGCGTCGCGGCCGGCCATAAATGTACCCGCGATGCCCGCGACGCACCCGATTTTCCATAGCAATCAATGTTAAATGGCCCGACCGACGCGATTTTACTGTTAAATGCCTCAATGGACCCGATGTGGCCATAGGAAACAATGTTAAATGGGCCACAGAGGCCAAATAGGCAACCTTGACTGGGAAATGGCCCCCCCAATTGTTACCGCCACCCCACGATCAACGTCAACCCGAAGCGTGGCGAGCGCAGCGAGCCCGCGAGGGGCGGCGGTACGCGTCCTCCGACCTTTTCATGCCCTACTATCCACGTCGGCGTGGAGTTGAGAATAGAATAGTGTGGCGAGCGCAGCGAGCGGACGCGGATACCTTCACAGGTAAACGCGTCCCCTCGCGGGCTTCACAGGTAAACACGTCGCCACGGACACCTGTGAAGCCCGCCAGGGGACGCGTATAACTGTGAAGGTATCCGCGTCCCCTCGCGGGGCTCGCTGCGCTCGCCACGCTTCGGGCTCGGTGGCTCGCTGCGCTCGCCACACTATTCTATTCTCAACTCCACGCCGACGTGGATAGTGGGGGTATGAAAAGGTCGGAGGACGCGTACCGCCGCCCCTCGCGGGCTCGCTGCGCTCGCCACGCTTCGGGTTCACGTTGATCGTGGGGTGGCGTAAACAATTGGGGTGGCCATTTCAGAGTTCAGGGTAACTATTTGGGCTCTAAGGCCCGTTTAACATTGTTTCCTATGCTAAAATCGGGTCCATTCAGCCATTTAACATGAAAATCGTGTCCATCGGGCCTTTTAACATTGATTCCTATGGCAAATCGCGGCCATCGTGTGCACATTTATGGCCGGCCGCGACGCGACCGACGCGATGTCCATGTTTAACATGGTTTTCAATGGGAAATCGTGGACATCGCGTCGGTCGCGTCGCGTCCGGGCATCTTTAGCCCGCATACGACGCGACCGACGCGATTTTTTACCTCACGATGCCCACGATCAAGATCGTGGGCGCCGTGCTAGGTAAAGAGTACCCAAAAAAGCATAAAAAACATAATTACAAATGATCCAAGGGTGGATATTGATTTTGGTAACACCAGGCAAATATACAATGAAGACTCTCTCTCACCATATAATGGAGTTGCGGTGGGCTATGCTCCCATGTAAAGTCCTGCGGCCACACCGCAGATGGCTTACTGTAGGAAAGTCCTCTGGTAAAGTGCTGGTGCGTCCTTCAAAGTGTCTGGTCGTTTTTAAAGTGCAAGGTGACAGTGCACTGTGATGGGCAGTCTGTATCCAGAAAAGCTGCAACGCGTTTCGGAGAACTAAGTCCCCTTTTACACAGCTTGAAAAAGGGGACTTAGTTCTCCGAAACGCGTTGCAGCTTTTCTGGATACAGACTGCCCATCACAGTGCACTGTCACCTTGCACTTTAAAAACGACCTGACACTTTGAAGGACGCACCAGCACTTTACCAGAGGACTTTCCTACAGTAAGCCATCTGCGGTGTGGCCGCAGGACTTTACATGGGAGCATAGCCCACCGCAACTCCATTATATGGTGAGAGAGAGTCTTCATTGTATATTTGCCTGGTGTTACCAAAATCAATATCCACCCTTGAATCATTTGTAATTATCTGTTTTTTATGCTTTTTTGTGCTGTCTTATTCTGTCACTTTTTGTCACAATAAATCAATATACAAATGTTTATTGTGTATATCACATTTTTTTCAGGGGGTTGCGCTATCATTCAAACATATCTGTTCTTTGAATCTGTACCCTTGAAGGTGGTGTACATTCTATTGTTTGAATAGCTGCACCCCACTTAATTAATTGGGCTGAATTGTTCCACAGACACTTGCTATCACTGCATTTCTGGCAGTGGCAGCTCCGTCCTCCTTTCTCTACGTGTCCCAGCAATATGACCCTCACTGGAGGATAAGCCGAGGGGGGCTTTTTCAGCAAAAAGAGTTTATTCTCAAGTATATACCGTAATTGTTTGACATTAATTGCTTCAGAGAACTTCAGCTTTGAGAAGTCAACACACAACTAAAGCTTTTTCAGTGGGACATAGAAACTGAGGTTTCCTACCAAATTATTAAAGAAGCTTCGTAAATCTGCGCTTTTTTGTCTGAAACCAGTCACTTCCTGCTTAAGTCTGCATATATCATACCTCCCAACTGTCCTGATTCTTGCGGGACAGTACTGTGTTTTTGGGACTGCCCCACCCATGTGGGGGAAGCGTTGGGAGTCCCCCTGTCACTTGCTATGCCTTTTAGCAGAGCATCAATGAATAGGTGCTGTGTGTAGGTGTCCCAATTGTGACCGCATGAATATTGGTAGGTATGATATATTATGAATAAACATACTGTGTAAATGTATGCTTCAATCCTAAATCTAACAATATGGCTAGGTTTTATGCATCAGAAAAAAAAGGTAAGATTATAAAATGCCTTCATCAACAGTGCAGTGCGGAGCAAAAAAGCTCATCTACCACAGTGTTTCTCAAGCTGGGGTATATTTATTAAAATTTCTAAAAAAGAAGAGATGATGTTGCCATAGCAACCAATATGATTCTGACTCATTTTCTAGGGTGCAATAGAGAAATGATAGGCCGAGTTTGATTGGTTACTAGGGGCAACATCACCTCTCTTCAATTTTAGAAGCTTTAGTAAATTTACTCTGAACAGTCCAGATTTTAAAGCTATCCATGCTTGAGCACAGATGGATAAATCAAAAAATGAAGGTACTATTAAAGTCACCAGAGCTCAAGTAGGTCTATCCTTAAAACCTGGACTGTTAGTATGCCTTGAGGGCTGAGGATGGGAAATACTGCTCTATTACATACAATACCTATATATTTATAATGGTAAGACATCTAATGGCTTTATGTGGATACATGTCTGAAGTGTTGGGCAGACTACATTGGAGCCACTTGACAATTGGCTATAATATGGGGCACTAGCTGATCATGAATACAAAATAATAATTTTTTTTGAGATTTAGCTGCAGTTGTTTGTGACTAAAAAAATGGGTGTCCTAATTGTCTCTGTTGCAGCATCCATTCTCAGACCGTTCTGCAAAGAGTTGCTCTTGTCAAACATGCTGCCACTTGCAAGCATATGAAACATCTGTCCCATAAAACAAGCTTATCATCGTTTAAGGAATTTGTTTAATATTTCTCGTTCCTCTATCTGGTGGACACTTCTAGATAATGAATTATAGTGAATGTTGAGGAGATCACACTATATATTGGTAACATTTCTGCATGTTTTTTTTTTTTTAAATTAAGTGCAGAAGGAGTAGGTCAGCACTTGGTTAGCAAGTACGTTGTACCTGCATTTTTTTTTTCCCCTCCCCAAAATTTACCACTATTCTATCTGCAGTGGAAGTTGGGCTAAGGAAGGAGGGAATGCCAGAGGTGATTATAGGTGGTTGGTGGTAGAGGGTGGGGGTGCAGGTGCCAGCTGTGCAGATATTTTGTATGCCAATGGGGCTCCCTCCCTAAAAGTATGAAATGCTGCCGGAGGGTACAGCATGATTTTCTGCATTCTTGGCAAGGCGTTCTAGAGGTATCATGACTTTGCTTCCAAATATGCTGAGATCACTTCATTTTTGGTTGAGTAAGTGAAAAGGATGCAATCTTGTTCTTATTTTTATTTTTTATCTATTCATGGTTGTTTTTTTTTTTTTTTAGCTGAATCTGGAAAGAGCTTATATAATACAAAAAGTTAATCTACAAAGATCTAGAGGTGTCCCCCAGATGGACTTTGAAATAGGGATTTAACATTAACAACCAAAAATCTCCCTTTCAATGTTTGATGTATTTGAGTTATTTTGATTTATCTTCAGTAAAGAAATAAAATGCTATATAAGTTCACATTTTAGACTAAAATAAATATGACCACTGAGGCGGACACATTGGACCACCAATGAACATGGATAAAATTAAAGAAAAAATGTATGGCTTCTATTTATGTATAGAGTGTATTGACATGTGTATGTTCATTCACCCGTCGGCAGATGCAGTACTGTGCAAACGTTTTATGCAGGTGTGGAATAAATGCTTCAGTAAGAATGCTTTCAAAAAGAATTAAGTTTTATAAATTAACAAAATTCATAGTGACCAAAAGTGAAATCTAAACTAATCAATATTTGGTGTGACCACCCTTTGGGGGAAATTTACTAAGATGTGTATTCTACTTCACATGTGATGTTGCTATGAGCAACCAATCAGATCCTGTCTACTATCTTCTAGAGCAGTGGTTCTCAAACTGTGGGTCCCGAACTTCTCAGCATGGGGTCGCAACTCCATGTTGCTGACCATCAGGCTGATGACTTTTCTTATCTCAGTCAGTAATTTAAGGAGTCTGAAAAATGTGTTGCGTTACTGTTATTTTAGACTTCCATCATGTTGTGCCTCCACAATGCTGCCATGTACAGTATTGTGCTGTCTGCTGACTACACATGTGATGTGGTGGTCATTCTGCAGCAACTTGCTGGGGTCCTGTAAATATTTTTATTGTCTTATGGGGTCCCATAGCAAAATAGTTTGAGGAACCCTGTTCTAGAGCATGCATGTCCAAACTATGGCCCTCCAGCTGGTTTGAAACTAAAAGTCCCATCATGCCTTGCCCCAGTTTTGCTATTTGAGAATGCTAAAACTATGGCAAGGCATGCTGGGATGTGTAGTTTCACAACAGCTGGAGGGCCACAGTTTGGACATGCCTGGTCTAGAGGATGCTAAATAATAAAGAAGTAGTTTCTGATTGGTTGCCCATAGCAACATCACATGTGAAGTAGAATACACATCTTAGTAAATTTCCCCCTTTGCCTTCAAAACAGAATCAATTTGTCTAAGTATAAAATGTTGAAAGATCTAGGCAGGTTGCCCAAATTTTAGAGATTTTTCCTTGAAAATGACTTTTGGCCAGACTTCTATGAACAGCAGATGGGTGTACCTGGGTCTCACTGGTTTCTGCTAGTTTTGAACTGATGGTACTGCTGGATAGAAAGCATAATGTGTCTTTAATCTGATGCACAAAGTTTCCTTGGCCGTACACTGCATCTATGGTCCTTAGCGTTGCCTGTTTTTTGTGCTTCTTCAAAAGCGTTTTTGCAGCACATCTCAAAGCCCCAGTCTGCTTGGTACTCTTTGTCTTGGAGAGACTTTGTGGAAGCAGTATATACTTTGGGTATTGTTGTTGTACTCAGTCTTGCCATGGACTGTGACGTGACTAGAAACTGTCTTCCAAAACCTCACATTTATAGCAAAGCTTGGCTGTTCCACATTTAGTTTCAGCCTCCTACACAGCAGTTTCTATTTCAGTTAATGATTGTATTTCAACCTACATATGAAATTTATGATCATTATCACCTGTTTGGTATGATTGGTTAATCATACACCTGACTATAATCCTACAAAATCTGTGACTTTGTGCAAGTGTACCTTGAAAAATAGATGCTGTTTTGAAAGCCAAGGGTGGTCACACCAAATATAGATTTGATTTAGATCTCTCTTCTGTTAATTTACTTTGCATTTTGTTCATTGATCAAAATAAACTATAGACACTATTTCGGAAAGCATTCTTACTTTGTAGCATTTTTTTCCATACCTGCCTAAAATTTGTGAAAAGTATTGTACATTGAGTTGAGGCATGACTGTGTTAGTAGTAAATAGAATTCTATTACATTATTCATATTTTATATATCATACAGTATTGAAGTGTCATATATAACACACGGCCGGAAATATGTTTTTGAGGCACAAGAAGCATTATCCCTGATTACAGTTGTTAATAGGGGGAAAGGATGCCGCCATCAGGGCAGATGGGATAGAATCAGCCAGACCTATTGGCGGCAGTAAATCACCACCGCTAATAGGATATCCACCTCAGCGTGTAACTGCAATCATAATAGTGTAGTGTTTGTTGATCTTTATTACTGAAAGGAGGTTGTTTTATGAAAATCTTAGTGAGCAGTCATTTATCTGTATGTAGTCCTTGGTTACTTTTACTTTGGTTATTTTATGAAGGATCAAGTAAAATATATGTACTAATCTGTATAAATACTGCTATTTACATCACAATTAAAATTAACTATTGTTTGCAATCCATCTACCCTGCAATTCCTCCATTCTGATTCAGCATTTCCATTGTCGAACACTAATCTTTGGCAAAGATCTTGCATTGTTCATTAACCTTGGCAAATCAAGGTTTTCCAGGATGTAGGATTTTGCTAATTACCTGATCCATTGGCAAAATGGAAAATTGCTCTGATTAATTGTAGATGTATGGGACCTTTATTGCTGTATATAAAGTATCCTTTGTATTAAGGATATTATACCCTAATACAATTTCTCTGGCATCCATAAGGGATACTGGGGTAGCTTAGTACAATGGGATATAGACGGGGTCCAAAGGAGCAAATGCACATAAAAATTTGTTCAACTGGGTGTGCTGGCTCCTTCCCTCTATGCCCCCACCCCCAGCTCCGTTTAGAAAATTGTGCCCTCAGCAGAGGATTCACACTCAGTGTTTTTCTTCAGTTTATTTTATTGATTTATTTTAATTTCGGGTATGCTGTCTGCACAACAGCATACGTGCTATGCGGGAGCTAAGGGAGGGACCGATAACCAACCTCTTTAGGTGCCTGCTCCATCCCTGCTGACATGACACCCGGGTTAGTGTACCACTTGGTTCTGCACTTGGCTCACACGCCTGCAGCTGCGGTGCACCCTTAGCGCTCCGTCCGAAGATCACTGGAGTGGTGAGTAGATGCCGGGGGACCCCGGTAGCAATGCGGCACTACTGCTGTGGGAACATATGGACCCTCTCTGGGGGGATCCCATTTTTTCCCCTGCGTGGACTGGTCAGTGGTTAGGTAAAAGGGGGTGCTTGCACTTCACTTTTAGGCCTCCGGGAGACGTTGCCAGTATAAATAACAAGTAGGCTCTGGCGCCATTGTTGGGGGTGGATCCTACTCCGATTGGGACCAGCGGCTTCTTGGCATCTTTTCTCTCTGCCTCACAGCACTGCAGCAGGATGCCAGCTCCTCTAGAGACCCTCCAGATCAGTGGTAGCCAAATGCCAGTCTTCGAGAGCTACTAACAGTTCACATTTTCCAGACAACCTAGCAGCTGCAAAGGTGCATTCATTACTCACTAACACATTTTAAAAGATCCACAGGTTGAGCCGATTACTTCACTTGTGATTCTGTTAGGAGATCTGGAAGCTCTGTTGGTAGCTCTCGAGGACTGGAGTTGGCTGCCCCAGCTCTAGATCATCACTGAAAATCTGGTACAGAGGTGCACTATAAGTGAAAATACCCCTTATATATGTTTGTATATTGGTGCTGCCAAAATATGCAACACTAATTAAAGCCTCTTGTGGGCTGGTGTCCTCTTTCTCTGGGTCCCCTCACATAATGATCTTGGGCAGGCTTGCTTGTATCCTTATTTGTATGTGTGATTTTTCTCCTGTCAGCATGGTGAAAAGGAGGACTGTGTACTGTTTGCCACACTAGGTTTTCCCCTTCCCCTGCTGACTCTATAGTGTGTGAGCAATGCAGCCAACATTCCCAAACCAGTGTAGCTACTGGGGGGGATTTCTCAGAGCCGGCCTGGCTTAGCTCTATGAAATCTATGATGGCTGAGATGTCTCAGCAGATTGTGGCTACACAACAAAAGACACTGGAGCTAAAGGAGTATGTGGATATCCTGAATAGGCAAAGAATAGATAACCCTCATACCGCTCCTGCCTCTGTGCCGGCACCACATAAGTGTGGTCTGATGGAATTATTCTCAGTAGAAGAGGCTCGGAGTTAGAAGAGGGTGAAGAGGAGGAAGATCCTAACACACAGTCCTCCTGCACAGGGTTTAGAACCACTTAGTGGCTATACATGATGTCTTACAAATTCCTGCTGAAGAGCTGGAATCCACTCAATCCTTTTTTACACAAAAGAAGTCAATAATCACTTTTCATGATTCTAAGGTTTTAGATGGTCTGTTTAAACAACCCTGGTCTAATCCTGATAAGAAATTTAAAATTTCCATAAATTTGTCGCTGCTGAGAGCGGAAAGCATTGGGAGACCCCGCCTGCAGTGGATACATCTGTCTTGCGATTATTAAAAAGGACAATATTACCATTTCCAGGGGCCACCACCTTAAGAAGAACCAGCAGATAGGAAAATAGAGAGCACACTCAAATCTATTTATATAACCGCAGGAGTGTCCCAGAGGCATACTATAGCTGGTTGTTGGATGTCTCATGCCATACATTTATGGGCTGATCAGCTACAAGACTCTAGTAGAAATGTAGAAAAACTGGTAAAACACATTTAGGACACAGTACGTGTCACCTGGGACTCCTTTAAGGCGGTTGACCCTATTAATGCCAGAACTTCTACGATGGTGGTGTTTGCACGTGGAGCCGTATGGCTTAGACAATGGTCTGCTGATAATGACTCGAAGGAGAGTGTGGAAGCTCTTCCCTTTACTGGGGAATGGCTTTTCGGTGCTGAATTAGATGCCTGGATCTCTAAGGCTACAGCGGGAAAGACGATCTTCCTCCTGTCCACGGCTCCGCCAGCCAGGCGTTCGTATACGGCACCTGCTCTTCAGTCTTTTCAAGCCTTTCAGGGAAAGGGCCATGGGTGCTTCCAATGCTGTCAGGGGCATCAGAGGGAAGCCACGTAAGCCTGCCGCCTCCGCTTCAAAATCCTCAGCATGACCCCAGCCCTCCATTAGTGGGGGAACTCAAGGTGGGGACCCGCTTAAGGTTTTCTCTCTGGTTTGGCAAGTCTCTTGTCAGGATTCCTGGGTGAAGAACCTAGTCTCTTTGTACAAACTCCCTCAAGAAGATTATTCAAAACAAGTCTCCCAGTTCATCAGGAGAAAAGAACACTTTCTGAACGCTATATAGAATGCAGAGTGCAAGGGTCTTACTGAAGCCTGTTCGTGGTACCAAAACCAGATGGTTCGGTGAGGCCCATTTTGAACCTAAAGTCCCTGAACCCCTACTTGAGGGTATTCAAAATGGAACACCGTAATCTCAGGCTTACAAAAAGAGGAGTTACTTGTGTCTCCTAGATATATAGGACGAGTATCTCCACGTCCCAATTTGGCCACCTCACTAAGCCTAATACCTCAGGTTTGCCCTGGAGGAAGAACACTACCAATTCCAAGCATTGCCGTTCGGCTTATCAACGGCATCAAGGGTTTTCACCAAAGTAATGGCGGAGAGTTCAAGGAGTCAACATAATCCCCTACCTGTATGACCTGTTAATAAAAGCCTTGTCCAGGGAACAATTGCAGGACAGCATCCACTGTTCCACTCAGTTGCTCATACGCCATGGGTGGGTGCTCAACTTGCAAAAGTCTCTATTAAGTCCATCACAAAAACTTCAGTTTTGGGGAATGGTACTAGACATGGTGACTCAGAAGGTCTTCCTTTCAGAGGACATAGCAAGACCTCTTCAGGACATGGTCTGGGAAGTTCTGAGGTCTCAAAGGGTGTCTGTGCATCTCATTCGAGGTGGTTCAATATAGCAGGTTTCACTCCAGAACTTTCCAACTCGACATCCTAAAGAAGTGGTCAGGTTACCACTTACACCAGATCATTCTTCTTTCCCCGCAAGCCAGACTGTCACTGCTATGGTGGTTGCAGACCCCTCACCTGTTGGAGGGTCGGTGGTTCGGAATTCAGAACTGGATCCTCCTCACGACGGAGACGAGTCTGAGGAGTTGGGAGTCCTAAGATATTTCAGCAGATCGTGAACCAGTGTGTCTATCCGCAGATCATGGCATCTCGGATCAACAAGAAGCTCCCGCTGTACTGTTCCAGAACCTGAGACCCTCCGGCGACAGCTGTGGATGTGCTTTCCAGCCCTTGGCCTTATCAGATGGTGTACCTGTTCCCTCAGATTCCATTGCCTTCCACGGGTTCTCTGGAAGGTCACACAGGAGGGGGTGGAGTTTGGATTGTCCTCGGAGAACATGGTATGCAGACCTTCTAAGCATGTCGGTCGAAGACCCATGGTGTCTTCCTCTAAGAAAGGATCTTCTACAACAAGGACCATTCTTTTCCCCGAATTTAAAGCAGCTTCATTTAACGGCCTGTTGATTGAGCAGTTCATCCTAGCCAAAAAGGGTATTCCAAGTAAGGTCGTAAGACTGATATTCTTTACGTGCTGTATGATGTGAAAAAGAAGGGATTTCCTGCATCAAAGAAGACTATTGCTCGATGGATTTGGCTAACCATCCAGCAGGCATACGCTTCAGCCGCTTTGCCTGTTCCACAGTCGATTTAAGGCCCATCATACTAGATCGGTGGGGTCATCCAGGGCGGATGCTTGGGGTGGCTCGGCCTTGCAATTTTGCGGGCCCGCTACGTGGTCTGGGAAGAGTACCTTTTGTCAAGTTTTACCATGAAGATACCCAGTCTGGATGGGAGGTGCTGCAGTCATCTTCTCATGCCAGTTCTTGAAGATTTGGGACGTCCCCATTGTACTAAGCTACCCCAGTATCCCTTAATGATGCCAGAGAAAATGAGATTTTAATTACTTACCTGTCTCACCACTCGTATCTGTTTGTTCCTCCTCGCATGTATGTTTCCTTCCTTTGGGCCCAGTTTTCTTAAGCTGAGCTGGGGGCGAAGGCATAGAGGGGGGGGGGGGGGGGGGGGGGCGGGGGAGCCAGCACACCCAGTTGAAGAAGTTTTATGTGCATTGGCTCCTTTGGACCCCATCTATACCCCATTGTACTAATCTACCTCAGTATCCCTTATGGACTAAGAACAGGATTTACCGGTAGGTAATTATAATCACATTTTTTCCATGAACAAAAATACATGTCCGTCTAAAGAGCTGTACATTTTCATTGTAATTGTCATTCATATGTAAACTTTATATACAAACCAAAAAAAAGTTATAGTAAGGCTTTTCACAAGCTTTTATTTTTTATAAATTGAATACATTTGAAGCTTTTGCTTGAATTGTTTAATTTGTCTTTTCACAGAAATAAGTTGTTTCCTGAGTCAGTCATCAGAAACATTATGTATCAAATATTGCAAGGGCTAGCATTTATCCATAAGCACGGTAGGTTTCTACAGAGAGTTGTGTTTAATCTTTATAATGTTCTCTCTCGGTAATGTATATTCTCAGTATTATTGAGTGTCTTAAATAGAATAGGGACCATTTTTTCACAGTGGAGTCCTTTACTTGTAAGGACATCGATGAAGCCCTTGGAATATGTAGAAGGCAACATCTATTTATTCAGAATTTTAAAATAATGTTGTAGTGTTCCATTACGTATTATACAGCACCCCTGTAGGCTAAGGGAAACAAGAAGCATCAGTTTTACTGACATAACCAATACATGCTAAGGATTCACAATACCCTTTAAAAAATGTGCATTGTGCCTCCAATGTGTTTTGTCTTGGTGATCAGGAGAAACTTATCTATATGATTATTGTGACCATACTTTCTTTATCTGCACTCTTCTTTTCTATGCTTTTTGCAGCTTGCACTGGGGACCTCTAATACCATTTTGGTAGTCACGATAAGGTGTCAGACTAGTCTGGTCATCCCCTTTTACTCGGTACAGCAACATCTCTCCAGTGTACAGAAAATCGGTGTTCAACAATAAATTCCCTTTAGAACATCTGGTCAGACATGTCTGAATGGTATTACATGTCCATGAAGTAAATATGAGTTTTCATTTTTTCTTCTTCTTCTTCTTCTTCTGCTTCTGCTTCCGTGCCTCTATGTTCTACCAGAGAAAATAAGATGTTTACTGAGAATGAAATAAGGAACATTATGTTTCAGGTGCTTTCTGGCTTAGCCTTTGTTCACAAGCATGGTAAGCACATAGATTGCCATTTTGATTTGCATTTTAATTTTCTTTTATTTATCAAACCATCATATTGCTTAATTTTTGTAAACCATTTTGAAATGTATTATGTGCTATCAGGGCTGGATTAAGGGCCAAATGGGCCTTGAGGTGAAGCCAATGCCATGTAGGCATGTAGAACCCATACACTGTAAGCCCCAGTGTCTCCCTAGATATATAAAAGTACAACGTTTGCATATATGTGTCAAACAGAAATGCAACCATGTGGCCAGCTGGTGTCTGTCTGGTGATCATCATGCTGATCTGATGCTGGGTCTATTTTTATGTGGAGGCCTGGAGCTGCAGCTCCATCCGCCCCATTGTTAATCTGGCCCTGTGTGATATATATATATATATATATATATATATATATATATATATATATATATTTTTTTTTTGCATCCCTCAGATGCAGTCTGTTTCATATTTAGCTCACTATTCAATCGTTTTTACCCATGGCTGCCACTAGATGGTGCCTGACAACAATTCTGTTGTTGCACCTTTCGGGCACGCCTTTCTGCTCACTGCTTCCTGAGGCGGCATGTGGGAAAACTGTGTCCTAACCAGAAGATAGACAGGTTTCCTCTGCCCGCATCCATTAATTATTGTGCATAATCAGCCCTTATGGAGTCTAAAAATAGATCTTTATACTATCTATGGTAAGACTTGTGTACTTGTGTAGTTTCACTGCGACACTTCCTTGTGGATCGCATCTTATGCAAATCGCATGCAAATATTGCATGGGCTTTGCATACTATTCGATCTGCAATGCGATTTAGCACACCTCCACTATCCACGTCAGCCTGAAGCGTGGCAAGGGGACGTGGTACGCGTCCTCGCGACCTGTTCATACCCCCACTATCCACATCGGCGTGAAGTTGATTTTAAAATGTGTGTCGAGTGCGGAAAACGAGCGCGAATCGTGGTGAGCAGACACGGATTACTTGACGATGTGCTAAATTGCATCGCAGATCGATTCGTATGCAAATCATATGCAAATATCACATGCGATTTGCATACAATCTGCTCGGAAGTGCCGCCGTGAAACTACACAAGTACCAAACGCTTATATAACTTCATTAAGTTTTATAAACCATCTATATTTATAGACTATTATTCAGTTAACATAGAACAGGCAAGACTGTTATTATGCTGCTTTCACACCGCAAAAACGGCATGGACCCAGTATTTTTAAACGATTCTAAAAACGTGTCAGACAGGTAACCGGTAAATTCACTCTGCACCTATCAGACTGCACATATTACCATTTTGAAACTGTATTATTGACTTTAAATTAAATGTATTATTGACATATATTCCTCAGTTCGCGTGTCTCAATTTCTGTACAAATCTTTTGCTTAAAAAGTTGTGTATTTTACTCATTGGCAGGTATTCAATGTGGAGAATCGCGGGCGGCAGCAAATCCTGTGTAGGATTCGCTGCACTTTCGCCGCAATTCTCCCTGTAGGGCAATTCACCGGGCAGCCGCCCGTCCGTCTTATTCAACGCGTCAGGGGCTCTCCAGCCCTGACAGCGAAAATTACCCCCTACAGCGAATAGCGCTCCCGGCTCTCTCCCCTGCTTCTGCGGCTATACTGCCACTGCAGTGGATGCAGCGGAGTCACGGCGGGGGAGCCCGCACAGGCCAGGGACGGGTCCAGCAGCAATAGCAGACCTCCGGCTCCAGATCTCACATACACTGCAGGGATCTCCTGCCCACCAGCGCTACCTGACATGACCATGCGCTGCCAGACCCCACTGCATGCCACCCACCAGCGGGCAGGGGGTCCCTGCAACCCTTATTTGAGATCAGCGGGGCCCCCCTGCAATATGTAAGTGAGTCAGCAGCAAAGCTGTAATGTAATGTGACCTGCTTATGGTATGTAAAAAAAAAAAAATTTTTAAATATATTTGTGTTACTTGTCCAGTTAAAAAAATAGAAAGACTCATCAAAAAATTAAATAACTGATTTTTTTTTACACCCAAAAAACAAAAAAAAACCCATCATTTTAAAGGATCACATTCCAATTCACCTAAAAAAGATGACGAATGTGAAATGGAGAATCATGGCAAAAATCAATGGAGAAAGCAGTTCTCCATTTCAGCATTGAATAAACACCTGGCGAATTCCACTAAAAACCCCATTGAAAAACACCGGCGAATTGTGGCGAATCGCAAATGGCAAATCGGCAGTAATTCTCTCTTCATTTGCAGCAAATTCTGTTCATTGAATAGGGTGAATTGTTTTTTCTGAGAGAAAATTTGCTGTAAACCCGGCGAATTGCCTGATTCGCCAGAAAATACGGTGAATCAGAGGCATTGAATACTGGCCATTGAGTCAATGACAGCTAAATAGCAAGCATATGGTACATAATTACAGATAGCTCTTCTGTTAAATGTCTGACTATGGCACATGTGGCCCTGGAGTTTGATTACTAGTCAGGATAAGTGTGCATAGGGAATGTACACTGGTGCTTTATTTAATTATATTTGTTTTATAAGAGTATAGAATAAAGGAAGTAAATAGGAATCTGGAATAGAATGGGCATGATTCTATATTTAAATTGTTAAGACATTCCTAATTAAAATGTATACATTTGCTATTTCCACTCTATGGCTGTTGGATCCTCATTTAAGTTTTAAATAATTATTTGGGCCAGAATCAATTAGCCACTGAAGCTGCCAATTACAAAATGAAGGATGTCTATGAAAAAATCATCCTTGTTGCAATTAATACCACCTCCACAATTTGAATTGAGTGCCTGGAAAGTCGGTATTATTGGTGGTGGTGGTAGTGGGAGGGACTAGTAGGATGACTGTTTGCCATACCGAGCAGCTGTACACATGAGCCATTGATACCAGTTAACATTGGAGCAAATTGTAAAACATAAGAACATGACCTGTAATTCCATTGTATTTTTTCCATGTTCGTATATTCCTTCAGTGGAGTTCTTTTCATCCAAATTACTAATTAATTGATTATTTTCATATATTGAAAACTAACATTTACTTAGAGAAGCACTCGAAGTATAAAACTTTGTATGCAGCCATTTTAATATTTCTTCTATCATTTTTAAATGTCAAAATTATAACTTGATGTACACCTTTGTTTTTTTTTGTTTGTTTTTTTAAATATATTTTTTTTACCCCTCCTCCTAATTTAGGTTTTTTTCATCGAGATATGAAGCCAGAAAACCTTCTATGTATGGGTCCTGACCTTGTGAAAATTGCTGATTTTGGATTAGTGCGAGAGCTGCGATCGCAGCCACCTTATACAGATTATGTTTCCACCCGGTGGTATGATGCCTCATTTTTACTCCTTCTATATGAAGTCACATAAATAATTCATACAGGTGTACATGTAGAGATTGCATTATGCAAATATATACAAAGACTGTATAAAATAAGCATTTATTACTAGACCTTTCCGTGAAGATTTACTGCTGTTACTAACAATACCACCTATATTTAATGTCCCAGTGTTTTTTCCTTGTGATCCCAATCTCATGCCTGTTTGGACTTATTATTGAGCTTTTTAATGCTACGATTTATAAATATGACATAGGCCTGTCCAAGGTTACTAAGGTTGCTTTAACCCTATATTATTGTGTCAAGGATTACTCTGATATTCATAAAGGACAGGCACTTTTACTGATACTATTGATCTTGAATGTTATGTATATAGCAGTAGGAATACTTTCTATACTTTAAGTTTCACAAGCTATGGAATAGATCAGGGCTGGGCAATTGCGGCCCTCCAGATGTTAAGGAACTACACATCCCAGGATGCTTTGCATTAGTTTTGCTATGTGGCCATGCTGAAACTGAAGCAAGGCATGCTGGGATGTGTAGTTCCTTAACATCTGGAGCGCCGCAATTGCCCAGGCCTGGAATAGATAGTACCGATCCCCACTGGATATCAGGAGGTCTGCTTATAGGAATGCTCCCTAATCTCTTACTATAGTTTATTTTTACAGTTATAGTTATGATGCTACCACACCCTGCCCCTGTACTATTTGTTTCTTCATCTTTTATTTATCAGTTTTTAAAAAAGAGTAAGACAATGACATATATACAAACACAAAGAAAAAAAAAAAAAAATTATAAAAAAAAATATATATCACAAAACAATAATAACATTCAGTCAAGTAAGATAATAAAGTTGAACATTGGTAGATTGGAGCATGGATAGGGTTAATTGTGGTTGCTCACGCCTATCAGGGGTGGAAAAGTATCCATCAATGAGATTTTAATTATGCTATATATAGTACATCCCTACACCGTGACACCAATACAGGTTACGTATCTGATACAAAGGCAGACAAGCTGATTGTTAACAGTTTTAGCCTTGGGCCATGTAGATAATATTCAACAGCCCTATAGTTTTCACTCTTCCTTCCTTCTTTTCCCCTTTTTTCCTCCTTCGGACCCCAAGGTAATATGTAGCAACCCAAAAGAAGATAGGAGAGGGAGAAAAGAAAAAAAAAAGGAAAAGAGGGGGTGCACAAATGTTATATAAGGGAGAGAGCATATTACCAAAATTGCTCTCTCCTTCTAATATCAATAGTGTATATAATATTTCACATAATCTTAATCACCACATTTGACTCTATTAAAATAATATGTGTTATTTTTTATAAATGCAGTACTTTGAGGCTCTCCATTTAACCCATACTGCATTGTGACTACTAAGTGTACCTTGATTAACCGCCAAATAATATTCCTGCTCAATTGTGTAGTTTACTAGTGCTAACCATTCTTCTATCGGGGGGCCCGTGCTTGCCATCCAGTATCTGGAAACTAAGACCTTTGCCAGTGAACACAAGCTTCTTATATAGATTTTTAACGTCGACTCAACTTCGTCGCGGTGCAGGATATTCAAAATACAGCATTTACTAGTCAGGAGGTCCCGTTCCACCCCTGTGTGTATAATAATATTCTTGACCCTCCCCCAAAATTCTAACACGGGTTGACATTCCCATAAGAGATGGAAATAAGTACCAGGGGAGGCCTTGCATCTATTGCAGGTTATTGAAGATACGGAGCCAAATTTAATCAATCTAGAAGCGGACATATAAGCACGATGTAATATGTAAAGTTGGATTTGTTGCACTTTTATGGAGGATAGGGCCTTAGCATATGTTGACAGCGCGACTCGCCAGTCATCCTCATTTAGGGGACCCAGGTTCTCTTCCCATTTAATTTTTAACTTTTCTAAGTCTTCATGGTCCGCTTCTGCAGTGACTATTCTATAGATCTTAGATACCCTTTTTTTTACCTCAGATTTTACATGCTTTTTTAGGGGTGATTCACTAAAGCTCAATCTTAAGTTGGGATACTGATGCTCCAGAAAGCTTCTCAATTGTAAATAACGGAAAAAATAGGATTTTGGTAAACTAAACTCCCTACTGAGCTGAGTAAATGACTTGAACTGCACATTTATAAAAAGTTGACTAAGACAGTTAATCTGATATGGGCCCCAAACTCGGGTGAATTGCAATTCTTCGGAATTGTTGAGCATCCGTTTATCCTCTATTGGATATTGAGGATCAATACCAGTATACCCAACAATTTTATTTGCTTCATTCCACACCCTTATGGTCTGAACCACTAGGGGTGTGTCCGAAGCGAGTATATAGCCCTGAAACAGCCTAGAAGCTGGTTTAATCTCGGGTGTGGATACCTTCACCAATTCGTCCAACAATCCAACTGCGGGGCTCTCATCAAACCATTGATTCATTTGTGCTAGTTGTGAGGCAAGATAGTACATTTTAAAATCGGGTAGGCCGATCCCTCCCAGCTCTTTATCTCTAACCAATGCCTTGAGTCTAACCTTTGATCTAGAATTGTTCCAAATAAATGAAACCATAATGGAATTAAGCTTGCGAAATATTGTGCTGGGGATGTGGATTGGAGACTGTCTTAGTACATATAATATTTTTGGTAGTATAGTCATTTTCACTAAATTTGCACGGCCCATCATTGTCAAGGGGAGTCTTCTCCATGTTTTACATTTTGACTCAAAATATACCAGAAGGGGTGCTACATTTAAGGGAATAAATTCTTTTGGGTCTACTGTCACCCATATACCAAGGTATTTAAATTTGGAAACAGCCTTTAGTGGGAGTAGTTGGGAGGAAGGAGATATAGGTTCAGGTTTAATGGGCAAGATATGGGACTTAGACCAGTTAATTCTCACTCCAGAGTAGTCCCCAAATTTATCAATTACTGCAAGGACTTTGGGTATATCGGTGCCAAAATTGGACAAATAGATCAACAGGTCGTCTGCATAGAGAGACACCACATCTGAGCCATCCCCAACCTTAAATCCCCGATTGTATAGGGATGCCCTCAATAAGCATGCCAGTGGTTCTATTGCCAGGGCAAACAAGGCAGGGGATAATGGACACCCCTGCCTTGTTCCCCTGGTCAGCTGAAACGGAGTCGACGTCCAACCATTAATTGAAATCCGAGCCAGGGGATTCGTATACAATAACTGTACCCATTTGATATATCTTGGGCCGAATCCCATGGCCCTAAGGACCGACCATAGGTACGGCCACTCAATGACATCAAAAGCCTTAGTGGCGTCCAGCGATACAACGGCAGGCTGGGTATCAGCAGCCCCGGGAATCTGTAGGTGGCTGTGTAATTTCCGAAGATTCAGCTCTGTTGATTTACCCGGCATGAATCCACTCTGATCGGGATGGATAATTTTTAGAATATGTTTATTAAGGCGAGTTGCTAATATTTTAGCCAATACCTTTGCCTCCACGTTTAGCACCGATATAGGTCGGTATGACTCGACCTTAGTCCCGTCTTTCTCCTGTTTTAAAATGAGGCTTATTTTTGCCTCTACAATAGAAGGAGGAAGTTTATTCTCCTCAAAGCATGAAGTGAAAGTATGTAGCATAAGTGGGGCAAAGTAATCAATATATTTCTTATAAAATTCGGCTGGTATACCGTCTAATCCAGGGGATTTATTATTAGGTACTGTAGTTCAATTATTGCTCTCCTCACCTCTTCAAGGGTAAATGGGGCTTCTAGTTCTAACGTCTCTTGTTGTTCTAATGACGGAATAGGAATTTTGGCAAGATATACCTCTATGTCTAACTGGGTAGTCCTCAGCTGTGATGTGTATATATAGAAGTAAAGTAACGTATAAATTCTTGACCGATGTCAGGGGTAGCATGAATCTTAGTTCCATCCTCTTGTTGTATACAATCTATTTTATTTGGGGAAGTTTCGGCCTGAGCCAAAAAGGCCAGGTATTTCCCAGGCTTATCAGAAAATTGATAGTTTTTATGGGATCTAGCTGACATTACTCTCTGGTTTTGGGATTTTAATGCCTGCAACCATTTATCCTGGGACTCTAGCCACTCAAGTCTAGAGAAGTCCATACCATCAATTAGAAATTTGGTTTCTCTGACAATTGTTTCCCTTTCCAGCCTAAGGATAAACTCTCTATCGTTTTTTTTTATCTCGGCTATTCGCTTTTTCAAAGTTCCCCTTACAAAAGCCTTAAAAGCATCCCAGGTGATGGAGTCAGAGGCAGACCCAGAGTTTAAATCCCAAAATTCCTCCCATTGGAGAAGAATCCCATCTCCCTGTTCCCAAGATTGCAACCAGCTAGGGTTAAATTTCCAGAACCTTGGACCAAGCTCCTTTGATTCAGAGAGGTCCAACTCTATGGGTGAATGATCAGATATCCCCCTAGCCAGATATCCCACTTTCTCCACCCTCGGGGTTATATCTCTGGATACGAGAACAAGATCAATTCTCGAAAATGCCTGATGAGTAGCGGAGTAACAGGAGTATTGCCGGTTGGTTGGATTTCGTAATCTCCAGATATCTACCCAGCCCATGTCATACACAAAATTGCTAAAAGCTTTTGTATTCTTAATTTTATCTGTTGAAATGGATCTCCATCTATCCCATTGGGGATCCATTACGTTATTGAAGTCACCTGCACAGATGACTGGAATTTGTGGATGTGTTGCAACAAATTCCGCCGCCTTCAGCAGTACATCAAAACTGAAGGGAGGGGGAATATAAACAAACAACAATAATAATTGCTGGGTATTAATTACACAATCGAGAAAAATATAGCGACCAGACGGGTCTATCACAGAATTATTACATGTAAATGCTAAAGATTTCCTAATCAGTACTGAGACACCCCGAGAGGAAGAGGTAAATGGGGCATGGAATAGCTTCCCTATCCAAGGCCTTTTTAATGCCAATAGCTTCCCCCCCATCAAGTGGGTCTCCACCATACACATTATATCTGTCTTAGATTTCCTAAGGTGGTCAATGACTAAAGAACGTTTAATTTTATTATTAAGACCACGCACATTCCAAGAAATTAATTTAACCATAAAAAAGTGGAATAAAGGGCAGGGCTACTTCCTCCTCTCCGGGCGTACCACGCCAGTACGAAAGAAGAAAGTTGCAGATGTACCACTTCACCATACTCCAATACCATAACTTGACTGAAAGATACAAAATTTAAAAATACATACAAAAATGACAACACAGTACATATAGAAAAATATTACCCCATAGAGAACCCTGTCCCACCCCCCTCCCCGTATACCACCCACTACTTGGCATACTTTTTAAACCACTACTACCCAAATATTCACAAAAAAAACCCACAGTCATATTATTCTAACTAGACGCCTGCTGGTGCCGGCCCGGTAGCCATTTATCAAGCCATTTTGCGGCTTCGTCCGGAGTGGAAAAAAAAACAGAGTCACCATCGTTAACTACTCTAAGTTTTGAGGGATAAATCATCGAATACTTCAACTTGCAATCGCGCAGTCTTCTTTTTATATCCGCAAACTTGGCTCGCTCACGTTGAACATCCAAAGCAAAGTCTGGAAAAACTGAAACTTTATGTCCATTATACAACAGCTGACCCTTTTCACGGACCAGGCGCAAAATTGCATCTCTATCCTGAAAATTCAAGAGTTTAATGATAGTTGTACATGGGGGGGCACCAGGTGGTTAGGGTCTGAAAGGGATACGATGCGCCCTTTCAACCGCAAACTGTGCAGAAAAAGATGTTTTACCCAGTTCATCCGTCAGCCATTTCTCAAAAAATTTCACTGCATCAGTCCCCTCCACACGCTCAGGTAGGCCAATAAATCGCAGGTTGTTCCTCCGCAACCTTCCTTCTACATCTACCAATTTGGCCCTCATTTCTGACACCTGGAGTGAAAGGTTTTTTAACTTAACGCCAGTTTTGGTATTCTCATCTTCCAGGGTTGAAATACGGTTTTCTGTGTCCTGGATTCTCTCATTAGTGCGTTTAAGATCTGTTTGTAGACATGAAATTTGTGACTGGATTGCATCTATTTTATCGGTGAGACGATGCTCACTATTGGCTATTGCCTCCAAAACCTGCTGCAATGATATTTCTGGAGTTGCTGGGGGAGCTGCAGACTTTGATGGTGTGGTATGTGGGGTAGTATTCGGGGTCTGTACTGCATTGTTTTGCGAGCGGGCAAACCGTTCTAATTTTGCTGCTGCAGCAGTTGCATTACCGGTTTTCCCCATATTGTTCAGACAAAATAGCAGAAATAGTGCACGGTTCACAGAGCGCTGACGCACCTCTCGCCCTGCTCAGAGGATTAGTCAGCAACTGAATTGTACCTTCTTTACCGCACTCCCTTCACACCGAGTGGGTCTGCACGCTCACCCCTTCCCCCGGGTACAGCCACTCCACAATAAATCCTCAGCCAGCCAGGACTCTCCCTTCTCACCGTCTTTCTGTGACCCCGGACCGGGTAGATCCATGCAGCCCCCACCGCTCCGTTAGCACCGCTCTCACTGGCGTCCAGGGGCAGCGGGTATCGCTGTAGAGCAGTCGCGTCTTCACTGCTGTAAGAGACACTAAGCTCCTTCACCTCCGACTCCCGGCACAGCGCGCGGCAGATGACCCGGAAGGGATTGATCAGACCCGGGCACGCACAGCACAGCAATCCAGCTAGTAGACGGATGTCTCGCCGGAGAGCTCCCACAACCTCCTTACTCCCTCACTGCCGTGGCCACCCCCTGTACTATTTGTTAGGTTTTTATGGTTATTGCAACAAGGGCAGTGGGTGTGCGTTTGTCTTCATTATATGTTCCTGTTATTCTGTGGTCTCTGTTCTCCTTGCATATTTTCTGGCACAGAAATATTTTGTCTTTCCGGGTATTTTTTTTTTTTTATGTGTTTTCTATACACATACAAAATAAAGTTGCAAAGCAAGATTCAAAGGCATAGATAGAATAGGAAAAAAATCTAATACCTGAGATCCATATAATTATAATACATAATACATCATAATGGAATGCAGGAGAATATAGAAAGTGTAGAAGAAAGAATCATTATCTGAAAGGGATTAAATAGGAGACTCCAGGTGTAATAAATAGCCAAGCATCAATACCAGGTATTTGTTGATTTTTCAAGTTTTTAGTTTCCTTTTTGAAAACCAATAAAAACTACTTGTTTAAAAAAATATATGCTTATGAGTTATATATTTATGAACCTGTTTTAATCTAAAATGTCTTATATTTGCAATAATTCAAAACTAAAATAAGCTTAAATGAATAAACCAAACCTATGCCATCCAGCTGGAAAGCATTCAACCTCATTTTGATACTTTGATGGTTTTTAATTGCAAAGTTTGATTTGTAGCACAAACCTAGAAGTGACGGCAAAATAATTCAAGCTATTCATTTTGAACTGCAAATTTTAATTGGGTTCTATTGATAATTGCACCACAACCTGGTCAATTTGTAAATGATCAATAATATCCAGATAGAGAGAATGGGGTGTATTCAATGCCGCGGCGAGCGGCCAGCGAGGGGGTTAAACAGCGAGGATTGCAGAAAACCAGCGATCCTCGCTGGTTAACCCCCGCACCGGCCGCTCGCTCTATTCAATGTTCTGGGGAAATCCTTGCCGTCACAGGACGGCGAGAATTCCCCAAAACAGCGAGACCCGCGGCTAATGCAGGAAACTCGCTGTACTTAGCCGCGAGTCTCGCTGGTTCAGGAGCCGCATACGCCAGTTCCCCCTCGCTCAAAAAATGGAGCGAGGGGGAATTGGCGTATGAGGGGGCTGCGTTGAATACTGTCAGGGTGAGTGGTGATAGCGAGCAGGAAGCTCTGCTCGCTGTCACCACTCGCCCACAGCATTGAAAACCTGCCAATGACTGACTAGATATTGTTGTTTTGAGAAGCTAGTTATTATTGATAAACAACATTGACAGATAAAGAAAGACAGGTCATGACCATATAGTCCAAAATGTGTTCTATATATATAGTATTTATAAAGATGTATCTAAAAAAAAGTATTCCTATAACAAAGACTCACAGATTTAAGTAATTTAAATTCTGTATCCACCATGAATTGTCGGTCTTTAATATTATAGTTTGACAATTCACTTATATCAGTTGGCATTATGATTAGCTGCATAATGAGGCAAATAAGGTATTTGGAAAACTAACCCCCTTGCAAGGTTGATGAAAATATTACATATTGGGTTATACCCGATGGATGGAAATAAATGTTCACTATTTAAATAAAGGTCATCAAACCCAACTCCAGTGTATTTCACTGTTAATTTTTGTGTCATATTTTTACTGACTTTGTTTATAGCGTGTGTGTATGTGTTTATAGTATACTATTAGTAGACAGTGATTCCCATATAAATAACTAGCTGAGGTACCCGAGGCATGGGAGAACTACATTCACCAAAAATAAAGTGTGTTGTTTAACCAATTAAAAGATGTATTAACTAATTTATTACATAATGAAAAACAAAAATCTACATATACACTGTATAAAATTTCACTGAACTATTGTCCCACAATTCTTAAGGGGTGTACACACGGGGAGATTTTGACTAAAGGACAATTTTGACTAAGCAATTTTGGGAGAGATTTTGGCTAGATGCACTGGAGATTTTGACTAAGCGATTTTGTCTAAGTAATGACATCTATGATCTAGTCAAAATTACCTATCTATGCTAAGCAATTTCTGCTAGACAATATTGACTAAGCAGGAGAAAAATAGGGAGATTTTGGCTAACCTAGGAGATTTTGACTATCTAGTCAAAATCTCTTGTTTAAAAGTTCTCCGTGTGTACAACCCTTTACACATATAATATAAATAGTTTTAAGTCTATCTCTCAGTATACAGATGTCCTGCTACAGCATGCTGCTATTTGTGGCATGCAGAATGCAGTCGTCTCACTGCCAGCTACCATACAAATCAATAGGAGGCAATTGCATGTGCACATGGCTTACATTAATTTGAATGGCATAATGGGGCATTCTCATGGCAAACATTGCCGCCACACTGCAAACAGCAGCACTGTAAGTGGACACTTCGGTACCACTAGGCTTAAGTTCCATGCACATCTGTATGATTGTGGGTGCCAGCATCTGCAAGTGCATACACGCTTGCCGATACAAGCGACGGCGGGGACGTGCACAGATAGAGTGGGGCTCAAATGATCGACATCACTAATTATATCACCCAGTGTACAGGGCTTTTATTCCTTGTTCATCTAAGCATTTTATTATTACCACATATATGCAGTATGGTAATTCTTTAGGTGGTTAGCAGCAATAGTTATTTATTTGAATACAACGTTTAGTAGCTGTAATAGTCCAGTTGCTAGAAATTTGCTGAGTTAGTATGTGTCAGCAAAAAATGGTGTCAGTCACGTAGCTTTACTAGGACATAGACATGTCCAACTTTTAAGAGACCTCTGTGTATACTCACATGTCACAATCAGGATTATACATGTCCCTTCTCTATATTGCTGCTATTCTTATCAATAGTGCAGCTCTATATTTCAATGCTTCACTTGCAAACATATTTGAGAAATGTGACCATCCAAGTGCTTTACTCTCCATTCCCACTGGTGTTTCCAATTACTAGAACTTAGTGGGGGCATGGCACCAGCCAGGCCACATGCTTCTTGTGTAGATGTAGGACACTGTCTCTCTCTCATGGGAAGATGTATGAAGCAGTGATAAGGAAGGAGAAGTGAGCCAGAGGAGAAGTGACCAATGGCAACCAATCAGCACTGAAGTAGCTGCTCTGTATAATTGTTATATTATGCAAATTATAGATGTTATTTCAGTGCTGATTGGTTGACATGGGCCACTTCTCCTCTGGCTAACTTCTCCGTCCTTATCACTGCTGCCCCTCATTTCCAATGGTTTAAAAATGCATTTCTCCACCTGTATTAATCATCAGCAGATTCCTTGGTTATCTAAAGCTAAACTATGCCTTCTTAGAAATCAACATATGGTCTGCTTTAATGTAAGAAATTTTAGCATGTATAAAACGTTCATATTGAGTGATTTTGTTTTAAATAATTGAAAAAATAGGAGCTATTACAGTTACAAATGCATTAACCGTTGTGGCTGCTTAACAGTTATGCCAATAGCTAATGTCAGTTCTTAACAGCTTCTTTACAGTGTGCTCAAATGAGCTTCATGACATGTCATATATCCCCTCATTGACCAGATTATTGCTGAAAATTTCTTTTTTCTGTGTGTGTGTGTGTGTGTGTGTGTGTGTGTGTGTGTGTGTGTGTGTGTGTGTGTGTGTGTGTGTGTGTGTGTGTGATGGGCTACTGATCCTATTGTGTATCTATAATTATATATCATTTTAATAAATATAGCTTTTTAAATAAGGGATTTTATAGGTTTTTTAATATGAATTATATATAACACTGTTGCAGCTGAGATTGTAGGATTTGTTTTAGCAGTGCCATTTTATTTCCCTTCAGGTACAGAGCTCCAGAGGTGTTGCTAAGATCCTTGATGTACAGCTCTCCCATAGACATTTGGGCTGTTGGCAGTATTATGGCTGAGTTATATACACTGAGACCGCTCTTCCCAGGAACAAGCGAGGTTGATGAAATCTTTAAAATTTGTCAGGTTCTAGGTACACCAAAGAAAGTGAGTGGGTTTTCTATTACCTACTAAATTAAAAGCAATAAACTGACCATAGTAATATATTGACTATTAATTGATATTCAAATACAAATAGAATATTCATATGGTTATTTTATGTTGTAATCTAGTACTTAATGAAGTAATGAAAAATAACCCATTATTGTGCTCCATAGAGTGATTGGCCTGAAGGATATCAGCTTGCGGCATCCATGAATTTCCGCTTTCCACAATGTGTACCTATAAACTTGAAAACTCTTATTCCCAATGCTAGTGAAGAGGCATTGACTTTAATGAGAGACATGTTACAATGGGATCCCAAGAAACGTCCTACAGCCAGCCAGGTACTTGTCATCATGCTTCCTTTGAAATTGACATCAGAATTGGAGGTAAATCACACACGATATGACTCTTTTCACATGAGTTATCGGCCCTATGGCTCGGAATCATGTGGAAAAGGGCCATATTGTACTAGTGTATGGACACCTCTTACCTTTTCACGTTTCACTGATAGCCAGTATGTTAACAGGTGCATCAACCCTGTTAACACAATCACAAAACACAACTTTCAACAGTTTCTGGGGGTAATTCTAGTTTACTCGGATAGGGCCCCGTTCCGATGTTTGGGGGCCCAGAAACAAACGGACTTGGCGAGTTACACGCCGGGCCATTCGTTGTGGGGAGGGGCGAATGGGGACAGGGATTGCCCATGAGAACGTCCTGCATTTTATGGGCGTCCCCATGAAAAAGCTAGCTGTTCCCATGGGTACGTGGTCGGGCTGATGCCTGCCGGGGTGTGCGGGTGATGTCATGTGACGTTGCTCGCAAATCAAAGTTAGTTGAGACTGACTTTTATTTGTGAAGGCAGGACAAATGATTCAATGGTCGGCAACCATCGAAAGATTTATCTTGCTAGCGGCTCATGCAAAGGAATGTGTTCTCATACACATCCAATCGCATGTTTCCGAGGGGATTCAGCATGGCATCGTTTCAGGTGCTCGGGTAAGCTGCGATGTTTGCATCTTACCTAACAAACCAGAACCAGGCCCTCTGTGTGTTAACACCCTTTAGCAAGGACTCAGATAAAAAATGAGCTTGAATTATAATATCCCCAGCATTACATCCAGAGGCTACCACCCTTATATACCCTTTCCTTTTTTATTCATACCTTTTAATGTAATGGTCTATGTTAAAAGTGTAAAAGTACAGACTGCCCTGTCTCCCCTATCTGTGTGGGTGGTTGGTAGGGGATAGAACTTGGATTTAGTGCAAAATAAATTTGGTTATCAGCTAAGTGCCTGTATGTTGTGGACAATATGTCTATGGTAAAAGTGAAACATGGTACTATTTTTATATAGTCAGATATGCTTTTTAGCATTGGCTAATGCAAGAAAAATAAAGGATGCATTCTTACAAACTCATTCGCTGTATGCTGTTAAAATGTAGAATGCAGAGGAAGTATATTATTTAGAAAATAAAAAAAGGATGATTGTTAATCCATTTGTTCTTGTATTAAGGCTTTAAGGTACCCTTATTTTCAAGTTGGACAAGCACTAGGACCACCATCACAACATATAGAACAGAAGAAGCCTTTAAATAAACCAATACAATTCAGTGAACCGCAACCATTAACCGGGATAAAAAAGCTGTCTTCTTCTCCACCTGATGTACCAGAAAAGACATCCCCCGTCCCACGAGCACTACAGCAAATCCAGCTGCCACAGAACACAGCTGACAACCAGCTGCCATCTAACCCTCCCCAAGTGATTCTACCCAACATCCGCAAAACCATCTCTCCAGTGAGTAACAATACTGTGACGGTGTGTATATGTGTGTGTCTCACATTCATGCTACCTTAATGCATGTTAGTATAGTAATATAATCTTCACAATTTCTTGCAGCTGCTTTTTATTTATAGTGGGTTTTTGTTCAGCTTTGCTTGTCAACTTACTGCATTTGTAGTTTGTCAGGCCTTTTTTTGCTGGCATTAACAACCATCAGTGTTGCTCGTGGGGGTAACAAGTTACAGTTGCACTACTTTAATAATCTTTTTTTTGTTATACGCCATAAATGAGTTCATTTAGAAATAAAGTTGTATAGCTGAAAATGTTTATTTTATAATATAGAAGTCAGGAGCCAGTGGACCACAAAACAGTGCTGTTAACCTTAAACACGGACGACGACGCTGGGGCCAGTCCATTATAAAGGATAGCTGGGATGAATTTGACACAAACTTTGGAATGTCATTTTCCAAGAAGCCCAGCATGGCTATGGTTAAAGAGAACAAAAATGAAGATTCTGCATATGAGTAAGAATACTGTTTAAACTTTATTGGGGAAATGAGGGGTAGCCCATAGCAACCAATCGGCTTCTACCTGTTTTATAGAATACTTGATAAATGCTACCTTGAAGCTGATTGGTTATATGCATTTAATTCTAGAAGAGATCATGATGGCATTTAGTGAACTAGGATGGCATTACCAGCACTACTTTCACTTTACCTGGCAGACTTTTAGAATCTGTGGCCTTTGAGCAGTGTAAGACTTCTTAGGCTTGTGACTATTCAGTGTGAGTCAGTGGGCAAACACACTACATGATATCTCTTGCGACATATCCCGAAACGGATCAATAAAATATATCATACACAGCCTACGAGGCGGATCCAGGATAAAATGACAGGGGGGGCACCATGATAAAAGAGGGTTTGGGTGGGGGAGGGTCGGTGTTAGTGGTGCCAGTGTACATGCTAAGAGAGCGGCAGAGAGAGGGTGGGAATGGAATTAAAAATAGGCCCTGGCATTTAAAGTACGCAGGCCCACCATGGCGACAAAAGTGAAGGATGTAGTTGTGCACGCGCCGAAGGCACGCTCCGGAAAAGGGGTTTGGCCACTCAACAGGGGGAGTGTCCTTGAGTGTTGTGTACCACACCATATACAACTTCTACACATTATGCAACAAAATGCTAGACCCCATTATACTTGCCCCTTACACATGATGCCAAATGGAATGAGCCAAAATTCAAATAATGCCACATGGATTGTGCCAAAATTCACATAATGCCTCACGGATTGAGCCAAAATTCACATAATGCCAAATGGATTGAGCCAAAATTCCTAAAATGCCATACGGATTGAGCCAGAATTCACATAATGCCACACAGATTAAGCCAAAATTCACAATACGCTTCATAAACAGGGACATTGTCTGCCAAAGGTGCGCATTAAACATTTACACCATAATGTCCATTACACGTTAAGTTACACACCATTATGTCCATTATGTATTGTGCCAAACACTATAATGCCTGAATAGCTATTCAGCCTCTGTGACTGTAAACACCTGGGATGTCCATTATGTATTGTTCCAAACACTATAATGCCTATTAAAAATTATGCTACATAAGTGCTGCTTATCTACATGCTCATTGCCAAGGGTTCCATGCTCATTGCCATGTGGGATTACATGCTCATTGCCAAGGGGGAATACATGCTCGCGGTAAATGGGGGACAGCCGCCGCCAGGCAGAAGTGATAGCCACTGACAGTGGCAGAGCCTGGCTTCTATTCAGGTCCTGGCTATTTGAAATAATACCCCTTTCACACCAGAAAATGCATTCCCAGGTTGGCCCCTTTTACACCAGCCTAGTCCCTGCATTTTCTGGTGTGAGGGGGAGAGAAAACAACCCCTCCCCCCTTTAACCAGTTATCTAATTTAACCGGTTATATCTTAGGAACCAACTGACCCATTTTCATGAGACAAGTATCATGTTGAAGAACTTTTGAGTGGGCTTTGAATGATTTTGGTCCAGTGAAACTGGAACGTTTGGTTCCAGAGTAATCTGCCCTCAAAGATCATGAACAGCCATGAAATTACATTTCAAAAATAAAAAAATAGATTTATCCGCAATATTTCTGGAACCGATTAACCGATATGGACCAGCCTGGTATCATATTGAAGGCCCAGTGATTTGGAATTGAATGAGTTCCACAGAACCACAAGCTTCTGTGATGCAAGGGGAGGAACTGGCAGCCGTTGGAACCGGGTGGGGGGTCAGAAATAATGAGTCCCATATTATCCACGTGCCCGGGTCCGTCCGTCCCCCCCCCCTGAATCCACCAATGACAGTGTATAGTGACCTCCAATCAGTCATTTATCCCACTGAATGTGCTGCATGTCCAAAGGGAGGATTTCTTGGCTGAGATGGTGTAGTTCCAAATAGCATGTAGCAATACATTGCAAAATCGTACAGCAGATCATATAGTATGTACCGCGGTGCGATGTATTGTTGCATCATATTGCTGCCTCCTGTCATCAAATGTGTATCCAGCTTTAGCCATGTGTCCATTTTTTTTCCAGAGTGACACTGAAATGCCAGCTCCTCATAATTGACAGGAGCTGGATGCTGCATTGTAACATTAAGTGCAGCACTCTGCTCCTTTCACAGTGTCACAGGAGCCAGCACTACAGTCAGTCATTCTCTTAGGGCAGGCCAGGATTCTCAGGATTCCCAGTGAAAATAACAGAGGTCGAGCTTGAAGGACTACATACCACAAAACCCAAACCCCATCCATTGAAATCACAAACCTTTTTAACAGAAAGCGTCTATTGCGCACGCTTGGAGTCTTTCCCCTGCACTGGGTGCCACCAAGGCAAGTGACGCCCCTGCCTCCAGCCAGCAGAGACTGAAATAGCTATTCAGCCTCTGTGACTGTAAACACCTGGGAGTCTAGTATATTCAGCCAGGCAAGGGTTCCAACAGTATTTGGTTGAAAGTGTCTAGGTCAAAAGTCAATAGGTAGACACGATCAGGGGTTAAAGTGAGGAAGAACTGGGTGGAACCACCTCTGAGTTCCACCTCTATCACAGTCCTGAACAGTAATTCAAACAGAAAAGCCTATCCCAGCGGCTTCTTCTTCTGGCACGGCATATGTAATGTAAAGTTAATATGAACAAGATATACGCATGAATTGGGGCATTACTGTGTGATTTAATATGAATCAAGGGCACTTCATGCGGTGTAGTGTGTATACAATTTTGCTAACGTGTTGTGGGACCATTATGCCTTTATGGGTGGTAAGGCACAAATTCCCTGGCACTGGTCTAGGCTCTGCCTAATGGGGGGGGAGGATCCGTGTTGGGGGAAGGGAGTTCCACCACCTCTCCAGGACCACTTTAAGCCCTGGACACGATATTGGAATAGACAACGTTAACATAGACAAATGTCCACACTAGCAAAAGGTTGAAATTGCAATGGTTGACACATTGAAAGGTCGATATGAGGTGGGTTTTATTTTTATTTTTTTTTTGAACATTTTCTTACTTCCTTACCATCCACATGGATTTTGATTGGGACTGGTAAAACGAGCAAAGCGTTGAACTAATTTGCAGTCCATTTGATAATATCTACAACTTGATAAAAAAAAAGGAAAAACTCATGTTGGGCTTTTTCATATGTTGACCTTGTCCATGTCAAACCTTTATAACATAACCGGGTTCAACCACTTAAATTCACTGAACATTAAATAAGAATAAAATGTTATGGGTGGAGTTGTCTAGTTTGCCCTTTTGTGGTAGTTAATTCCAGTCGTGAACTATATTAAAAAATAATGGTAATTTTCAGTTTGACAGATTCCATTTCCACTGGAGACTTAAATAAAGGTTCATCAAATGTGAGTGTATTGAGAAGAGATTCTGGGAAACTAATATCAGCTAAACAACATTACCTTAGACAATCAAGATATCTTCCAGGTAACTAATCATCACATTATTTTCATTAGAGTTGTTGTTGTTTTCAGAAACTACCCAAATGACCCTGATTAAATGTTTACATACCCTGGAGATTTTGGCTTGATAACATGCACACAAGTTGACACAAACAGGTTCGAATGGCTACTAAAGGTTACCATGCACACCTGTGATCTGTTTGCTTGTAATCAGTGTGTGTTTATAAAAGGTCAGTAAGTTTCTGGTCTCCTGAAAGACTCTTGCATCTTTCATCCAGTGCTGCACTGACATGTCTGGATTCTGAGTCATGGGGAAAGCAAAGGAATTGTCAAAGGATCTGCGGGAAAAGGTAATTTAACTGTATAAAACAGGGATATAAAACAGGAATATAATAAGATATCCAAGCTATTGAGAATGCCAATCAGCAGTGTTCAAACTCAGGGACATTATTTCTACAATAGCAAGCTGTGGGGGACATTGCTTAACCTAATATTGTCATCTAAAGGAGGATTACAAAAACTGGAAGTCGCGGCCACGCACTTCTGGGCATGGACATTATTGGCGCCATTTTAAAGTATAAATATCTGTAACCGGGAGATATCAGTCACCTTGCCCTAGAAGAAAAGCACCTGAGGCCCGAAACTCGTCGGCAGCAGTGACTGACTGGACTTGATCTTGGGTGAACCTACCAAGTGCTAAGGTATTTGGGGCCACTGCAGGGTGCACTTCCGGACTGCATCCCTGTCATATACCATCCCTTGCTGGCTCCAAATACCATTAGGGGTAAGGATTCATCCTGCTCTTTTTTTATAAACATGATCTTTTAGAAGTATCTTTTTTACCAGCATATGATTGTTTTGTATAATAAATTAGAATTTACTTTTTAACCTATTCCCTGGCGCCTGTTGAAATTATCATCACCCATCCACTTTCCATATACATCCAAGGTCTGAGGGAGTTCTTAAAGTGATAACGAAAAGGCAGCCTAAGAAGGAGCGCAGGACATTTGATACTCAAATCCATCTTTCTAATTAAGAAGTGGAAAATTAGGGATTCTGTGGAAACCAAATCATGTTCTGATAGACCAACAAAAATTTCAGCCACAACTGCCAGGAAAGTTGTTTGGGATGCAAAGAAAAATCCACAAATAACTTCAGTTGAAATACAGGACTCTCTGAAAAAAAGTGGATGTGGTTGTTTCAAGATGCACCATAAGGAGGCATTTGAAGAAAAATGAGCTGCATGGTCAAGTCGCCAGAAGAAAGCCATTACTACGCAAATGCCACAAAGCATCCCACTTACAATACTCCAAACAGCACAGAGACAAGCCTCAAAACTTCTGGAACAAAGTTATTTGGAGTGATGAGACCAAAATTTTCCTTTTTGGCCACAACCATAAATGTTACATTTGGAGAGGTAGCAAATAGGGGTGGTATCCTGCATAGGACAAAAAAATATTTAATAGATAATACAGAACCAACTTGAAGAGTAATATTATTGATCACATACAACAATTATGTGGAATCAAGTACTAGTATACTTAGAAAAAGGTGGTCCACAGGTGGTGGGCAAACGTTCGCAGAAAGGATTCCTTTTTGGAAGCACATTTTTAAATGATTAGCGATAATGTTTAATGAGTGAGATAAAACTTAACTTTTAATTCCAATTTGTCTAAAATGATGATAACTCTATGTTTTCATATGATGCATAATTTACCATGAAGAGTTAGATAAACAACAAATACTTTTAGTGAAACAAAAATAGCCACTCAAATTTACCATGTATTTATATCGACACAATGGCAGTTAGTGGTGTTATTTAATAATTATATATTGTTGATATATGATTTAATTTAGGTCAGACCTAACACCGTGCACAGCTGTTGTCCCCACACACCTCTCCTATCTGTTTCTCCCACAGTGTGCCGGCTTCATCACTATCACCTCCCGTCCGCTCATTGAAGACGGAACGGCAGTGCCTGATCCCGGCAATACAGCAATGTTCCTGTTCCTTTTCTTTTTCCTTTCTTCCTAGTTAAATATAGCCTACAGCATTAACTTACTCTTACTTATAATTTGCCCATTTTTGGTCATATTTTGAATCTGATTGGTATGCTTTATTGTCAGATTGACAGGTGTTAAAATGAATAACCAGCAACACTCTTGTGTGTGTATATCACTTATATTCTGCCGCCCAATTACAATAGATATTGTTGGCTTGAATTTAGATATGCTTTGACTGATAAGCCTTTGCAGCAGAGATAGGGTTCAGTGTGTTGGTTTTCTTTATTTTAACCCAATATCCATTCATATTGGATTTATCCAATTTGAACTGACATTAATCATGCAACTGTCTTAATTATTACCATTTTCTCTTTACTCCGTGTAGGAGAGACTTTATGGTGGCGCATTTCCGCCCTGCAATGCTATAGTATCAAGGCTGATCTAACACCACTTACAGAAGTGTCCTCCTTACATTTGCTATTTTTCTATCAGTGTATCAATCTCTTCTCTCACCCTCTGTCCGCTCATCTTTTGTGAAGACGTTGGGCAGCAGAAAGAATTGAGTCCAATTCACTGTACTTCTTTTTCCCATCTCCCCAAGGATACCTGTTATGTTATGAATGTATACATCTTTTTTCATTTAACTAATTGATGGCATATTACCACCAACGGGTATTAGTGTGACTTACTGTATGTATTTATCTAATTCATTTTTATAATTTTTTTTGACTGTATGATCAATGAACAGTACAGACTCGTCACACATTCTTGATGTGTCACCAGCTGTCCTATTGAAGGACCTAAATTAAATCATATATCAACAATATATGGTTATTTAATAACACCACTAACTGCCACTGTGTCAATTTAAATACATGGTAAATTTCAGTGGCCATTTTTGTTTCACTAAAAGTATTTGTTATTTATCTAACTCTTCATGGCAAATTATGCATCATATGAAAACTAGTTATCCTCATTTTAGACAAATTGGAATTAAAAGTTAAGTTTTATCTCGCTCATAAAAATGATCGCTAATCATTTAAAAGTGTGCCTCCAAAATGGAATCCTTTCTGTGAACGGAGGTGTCAACAAGGCCTATGATGAAAGGTACACCATTCCTACTTTGAAATACAGTACGGAGGTGAATGGCTGATGTTTTGGGGATGTGTGAGCTACAAAGGCACTGGAAACTTGGTCGAAATTAATGGCAAGATGTATGCAGCATGTTATCAGAGAATACTGGAGGAAAATTTGCACTCATCAGCCCTGAAGCTGCGCATGGGACGTACTTGGACGTTCCAACATTACAATGATCCAAAACACAAGGCCAAGTCGCCCTGTCATTGGATACAGCAGAATAAAGTTAAGGTTCTGTAGTGGCCATCTCAGTCTCCTGACTTCAATATCATTGAGCCACTCTGGGGAGATGTCAAACGTGCAGTTCATGCAAGACAGCCCAAGAATTCACAGGAACTGGAGGCTTTTTGCCAAGAAGAATGGGCAGCTTTACCATCTGAGAAAATAAAGAGCCTCATCCACAACTACCACAAAAGACTTCAAGCTGTCATTGATGTTAAAGGTGCAATACACGTATTAAGAACTGGGGTATGTAAACTTTTGATCAGGGTCATTTGGGTAGTTTTTGTTGTCATTATGATTTCAAAAGCGTAAACAGTGGTTTGACAATAAATGGCTTCACCCAACCAATAACCTTGAGTGAAAGAAAAGTTTGTGAGTTATCATTCATATTCTGTGACAAATGGCCAGAAAAGCACACATTCTGATAGGGTATGTAAACTTATGAGCACAACTGTGTGTGTGTGTGTGTGTGTGTGTTTGTTTGTGTGTGTGTGTGTGTGTGTATGTATGTATGTGTATGTAAATATATGCGCCCAAACGGTAAAGCAGCTATTCTATAACTCCCCTCTGTTAGTGGGGGATAGAAAGCAGGAGAAAACGGGGTAAATAGAGAGTGCTTAATACAATCCACCACCTTGTAGGTTTTCCATAAGTTTGTACACGTATGAAGAGATGTACACAATTCTTAGACATAAAATGTATGTTTTTTTTAATTAAAAATTCTGGTACTTATGTAATATCTGGGCTCCCGTTTTTCTTATGAGACCGCGTCCGCTCGCCACGCTTCGGGCACGGTGGCTCGCTGCATTTAACATGGGAGCCCAGATAATACATAAGTACCAAAATTCTTAAAATTTCCAAATCTGTTGATTCAAGCGGATCCACAATCAGTCCAACCCTACGCGTTTCGTCTTATACAGACTTCATCAGGAGTTAAGCGATAATGAGACGGCGTGTCTCATAAGATTTTGAAACTTTTTATGGAGTAAGGGTGGCAGCTGCCACAAGGTGATCTATCTCATAGGGTTTTTTAGATGATAGACCGATACTGGCTCGGCAATGGTTCAATGCCTATAGACAGAAGTCTACGCCACAAACAACTTGGATGGTGACAACATAAAAACAATGTCCTGGATGGAAATAGTGCCCGAACAGGAGATTAAGGGGGAGATTCAATCGCCGTCGAGCATCTCCCGTGGGGGAGATGCTCGACGGGCCCTATTCAATGCTGTCTTCCCCGACAGCATTGAACAGGGTTTCCTGTCAGAACGAGCCCGACATCTCTAGCTGTCGGGCTCGTTCTGCCGAGAACAGCCGGGAAGTGACTGCCTGTCGACCATAACATGTCAACTGTAAAACTGAGTGCTGATTAATGCACAGTGTGTAACGTTAGGTGGCTTTAATTGAACATAACAATGTAATTTACTAATATTGATATTAATTATTTTTAATTTTGCTTTTGCTTTTATATTATTTTTATTATTATTTTATGTTTTTATTTTTATTATTATTATTTTTAAAAAAAGGATTTTTATATTGTTATTATATTTATTTTTATTATTATTTTTATTTCTATTTTAAAGTAATTTGGTTCAATAACCAGGTGATTGCCACAGTTACTTCACTGCGGCGGTGGATGCCTGGTAACAATGGACCAAACATCAAACATCCTGGCGGCGTGTAGGTGTACAGCAAATCAAATAGTCATAAGTACATCAAGTATCTATTGTCCTAACACCAAGGAAAGGTGTATTTGTGGCATGACCCGCTGTGGTCTGCCGACGTGTTCACAGAGGACCCCAGTCATCCGTGAATTCAATGTAAGACACAAAAAAAAAAAAAAAAAAAAAACAGGCAAAAAGTCATTAAATCAGAGGCCAGACGGGGCAATTGACCCTGCACTATAACTGCCAGTTACAGTGACACCAGTCAATATCAACAGTCTCTACTGGTCAGTGCACTGAGAGACAACCTGTGTGAGCAGATCAGTGCCGAAACCCATAATCCAAAACAAGTCACAAAAACAAATACACTAGACCACTGTCCCCTAGGGGAAATTGAGAGCACCAGTGTGCCCGCATGGAGAAGTCTCAGTTAGACCATTGGGAAATGGTCATCGTAAAAAAATGGAAAAAGAGTTAGTCTCGTTGAGACCCCGGGGTGCTAGAGTTCCCAATTTATAAATCCACCGAGCTTCCACTTTTTTGAGGAGCAAAATCCTGTCGCCACCACGTTTAGGCTGTGGGACCCAGTCGATTAGGCGACAACGAAGGGTGGGGACCTGATGTCCATGCTGCAGGAAATGGCGGGGTACCGGTTGATCAGTTTTTCCACCCTCAAGTGCCACTCTGATGCTCCTCCTATGGTTGGCCATCCGTTCACGGAAACATCTACTGGTCATCCCGATGTAGGCCAAACCACAGGGGCATGTGAGCATGTAGATTACATGATCCAACCGACAGTGTAGGTGATATTTAATGGCCACTTGTCTGCCCGTTTGAGGGTGGGGAAAGGATGAACCTGTGAGCATGGCACTACAGGTAGTACACCCACTGCACTTGTAGCACCCGGGTTTCTGGCTAAGCAGCCAGGTGGCATTGGTTTCGCTTTGTGGGCTAACTGTGGGCCGCATCAACATCTGTTTCAGGTTGGGGCCGCGTCTGTAGGCCATCATAGGTGGGCCATGTTCCTGAAGTTTTAATGCTCGGTCAGTCGCCACTATTGGCCAGTGTTGTCGTAAGCTTTTGTGGATGTCTTGGGACACGTGGTCATAGGTGTTGGTAAAGATCATGCGTTTGCGCTCTTTCGTCGGGTTAGCATGTGCCCTGGTCATATTCTGTTGAGCTTTCGTTAAGCATCTTTGCACAACTGCTCTTGAGTAACCCCTCTCAACGAATTTAGCGGACATTTCAGTTAATTGGGTCTGGAGAATATCGTGGTTGGTGTTATTGCGTATGACACGCATAAATTGCGATACCGGTAAGTTGTTCTTCAGTGCCGGTGGGTGTTGGCTTGTGGCAGCTAGGAGGGTGTTCCTGTCCGTCTCCTTCCTGAACAGACAGGTCTGTATCTGCCCATCTTTGATTGAAATCCTGATGTCCAGGAAGTTTATGGACTCGGCATCAATCTGGTGAGTAAACTGAATTGCATGTGTCCCATCGTTCAAGATGGCCATCATCTGTAGGAACTCAGGTTCTGTTCCACTCCAAAGCAGGAATACGTCGTCGATGAAACGTTTATAGAATCTGATGTTTTCACCAAAACGTGGGAAGATGCGTGTGTGTTCATAGTTAATCATGAAGGAGCCAGCGTAGGAGGGTGCCAGGTTTGAACCCATGGCTGTTCCTGACGTCTGTACATAATAGGTGTTCCCGTACATGAAATGGTTGCAGGTGAGTACTTGGGTAGCCAGGTCAATCAAAAAACCAGTGGGGGGAACCAAGGTGCTTCTCATATCCAATAATTCATGAAGTACTCGGAGACCATCTGCGTGAGGTATTACGGTGTATAGGGAGTGAACGTCCATGGTCACTAGCAACAAGGTGTCAGAGCCAACATCGACCTCCTTCAGTTTTGTCAAGAAATCTTTTGTGTCACGTATATAACTGTTACTGGAAACAATGAGGGGTTGTATAATTTTATCTGTGTAAATGGCCAGGGGTTGCAATAATGAGTTCCTGGCAGAAATTATGGGTCTGCCAGGCGGGTGCGTTACAAACTTGTGGATCTTGGGTATGGTATAGATGATGGGACATACGGGATGTTCTACTGTCAGGAATTCGAAGGTGTTTTTGTCAATGTGCCCTGCTGTTAAGGCATTAGTCAGAATATCGTCCACCTTCTTTTTGAAGGTCGGGATGGGGTTACTGGGTTGTTTCTGGTACGTTTAGCTGTCAGCAAGTTGGCGTAATATCTCGGTATCATAGTCGCTCCAATTCTGAACTACTATGGCCCCTCCCTTGTCCGCTCCCCGTACAACCAAATTTGGGTTGGCTTTGAGTGTTTTAAGTGCCGTCCTTTCAGATTTGGACAAGTTGTCAAATTTGAATTGTCGTGTAGTCATCCCAGACTCATGTTCAACCAGTCTTGAAAAGGTACGGATGCTTGGGTTACTCGAGATGGGGTCAAAAGTGGACGGATTCCTGAATACAGTGGGCTGATTGGCTTCATCAGTGTCACCAAAGTGCTCACGGAGTCTAAGTTTTAGACTAAATTTATACATATCGACTGCCGTGTCAAAGGTGCTATGTGTCCCTGTGGGTACAAATGTCAAACCCCGCGACAAAAGGTGGGTAGTCGCTTCGTCAAGTGGAGTGTCAGATAGATTGAGCACTAGTTCTGACCTCGCCCTTTGCCCTGGCGCCACGTACCTCCCCTTCCTCGGGTGTGGCCTACGTCTCTTTGTCTTTGGCGGACCGAGGCGTTTAAAGGGTCCTGCCCTAAAAAATCGCTCTGTGTGGGGCGAGAGTCAGATAACTCAGTGTCTGAGGCTGATGTTGAAGACCCAGTGTCAAACCTCACTTGTCTTCTCTGCTGCCACCTAGATCGGTTGGCCCTGATCAACCGGTACCCCGCCATTTCCTGCAGCATGGACATCAGGTCCCCACCCTTCGTTGTCGCCTAATCGACTGGGTCCCACAGCCTAAACGTGGTGGCGACAGGATTTTGCTCCTCAAAAAAGTGGAAGCTCGGTGGATTTATAAATTGGGAACTCTAGCACCCCGGGGTCTCAACGAGACTAACTCTTTTTCCATTTTTTTACGATGACCATTTCCCAATGGTCTAACTGAGACTTCTCCATGCGGGCACACTGGTGCTCTCGATTTCCCCTAGGGGACAGTGGTCTAGTGTATTTGTTTTTGTGACTTGTTTTGGATTATGGGTTTCGGCACTGATCTGCTCACACAGGTTGTCTCTCAGTGCACTGACCAGTAGAGACTGTTGATATTGACTGGTGTCACTGTAACTGGCAGTTATAGTGCAGGGTCAATTGCCCAGTCTGGCCTCTGATTTAATGACTTTTTGCCTGTTTTTTTTTTTTTTTTTTTTGTGTGTCTTACATTGAATTCACGGATGACTGGGGTCCTCTGTGAACACGTCGGCAGACCACAGCGGGTCATGCCACAAATACACCTTTCCTTGGTGTTAGGACAATAGATACTTGATGTACTTATGACTATTTGATTTGCTGTACACCTACACGCCGCCAGGATGTTTGATGTTTGGTCCATTGTTACCAGGCATCCACCGCCGCAGTGAAGTAACTGTGGCAATCACCTGGTTATTGAACCAAATTACTTTAAAATAGAAATAAAAATAATAATAAAAATAAATATAATAACAATATAAAAATCCTTTTAAAAAAAATAATAATAATAAAAATAAAAGCATAAAATAATAATAAAAATAATATAAAAGCAAAAGCAAAATTAAAAATAATTAATATCAATATTAGTAAATGACATTGTTATGTTCAATTAAAGCCACCTAACGTTACACACTGTGCATTAATCAGCACTCAGTTTTACAGTTGACATGTTATGGTCGACAGGCAGTCGACACCTGAACATCCTCCATGACGAAAATGGAGGTGCAGCATTCGATTTATACATGTATGGCATTGAACACTCCTGTCTTTATTTAGGTATTTAGCGCAGTATGTTTTGATGTGTCTGCTATACTACATTGCCACATTGGTCTGGTGTCACAGTAAAAAGGCACCCCGCATTTGCTAGTGTTTTGGTAGTGTTTTACATCCCCACACATATGTGGGCTACAAACACAGTTTATATGTATTTATGTACACTTGTAGATGTTTGTTGTTCTGTGTATTTATGCATGTCAACATAAGGGCGGGACTTGCGGGGTTTGGTGCGCGCTGGGTGACACCCATACTGGTCTCCAGCGCCGGTGTATACCCACACGTAATGTTGTTATGCTGTCTCATTTTGTGGGCGGTCCCCACTGTGGGCGCCGTCCCCGACTGACCAATCGTCTCACCAATGTATCAGCCGTCCCCTTAGCTTGACAGCGGCACCCGGAAGTAGCGGGTGCCACGTCATATGCGTTCCACTGGCCGGAAGCCACGTCAGCGTGCGTTCCATGGCCATGAACGCACAGCGCAGATTGGCGCTGAATAGTGATTAATTGCTGGGTATAAATAGCGGGCGCTGGGGGGATGCAGGTTGTGGCCCTGATCCTGTGGATATCCCCTGTTGGCTTCTCTTTGAACCTGGTGACCACCTTTATTTGTTGCAGGACTTGACAGACTCCTTGACAAAGGTCACGGTTAGTGACCGAAACGTTGGAGCATATAGCTCAGGATTGTGCTTATCTTTATTGCTGGTTTTTGATTTATCAGAAGTTTTTTTTCCTGATCTTTATTTATCCACTTAGTGGAGAGTGCTTTTGTCTCACCGCAGAGTGAGACTTTTTTGTCTATACATTTTGGTTACAGGCTAAGAACCTGTATTCCATTAACCCCTTCCTGACACAGCCAGTTTTTGCCTTCCTGACAGAGCCCTTTTTTTCAAATCTGACATGTATCACTTAAGTGGGGATAACTTTTTTTTGCTTTTACTTATCCCAGTGATTTTGAGATTGTTTTCTCGTGACACATTGTACTTCAAATTAGTGGTAAATTTGGGTCGATACAGTCTGTGTTTTTTTGTGAAAAATACCAAAATGTCGTAAAAAAATGGAAAATTTAGCAATTTGCAAAATGTTAAATTTTCTGCTTGTGAGACAAATAATCATACCACTCAAAATAGTTAATAACTAACATAGACCATATGTCTACTTTATGTTTCCATCATTATTTCAACTTCCTTTTAATTTTTTTGGACACTAGGAGGCTTACAATATGAATAGCAAATTCTCAAATTTTCAAGAAAATTTCAAACACTGATTTTTTTAGGGACCAGTTCAGTTCTGATGTGACTTTGAGGGACTTGTATGTGAGACACCCCAATAAATGATGCCATTTCAAAAACTGCACCCCTCACAGTATTCAAAACAGCATTTTGGAAGTTTGTTAACCCTTTAGGTGTTTCACAGGAATTAAAACAAAGTGTAGGTGAAATTTCAAAATTTCATTTTTTTTGCAGATTTGCAATTTTAATACATTTTTCTAAGGAACACAGTAGATTTTACTAGAGAAATGTGACTAAAAATTGATTCCCCCAATTCTTTTGTTTTCATAAATATCCTATATGTGGCCCTAGTGTGCACGTTGACCAAACCACAGGCTTCATAATAGAAGGAGCACCTACTTGATTTTGGAGCCTCCTTTTTATGAGATTATTTTTTAGGCACCATGTAGGTTTCTAGGCACCATAAGATGCTAAAATTTAGGAACCCCCCCACAAGTGACCCCATTTTGCAAACTACACCCCTCAGAAAATTCATCTAGGGGTATAGTGTACATTTCAAACCCCCAGGGGTTTCACCAATTGTGGTACAACTGGGCAGTGAAAATGAAAAATTAAATTTTTTACACAAAAATGCAGTTCTGGCTCAAAAATTTTCATTTTCACAAGGAATGAAGGAGACAAAGCACCCCAAAATCTGTGCCCCAATTTCTCCCGAGTACGCCAATGCCTCACATGTGACCAAAAAATACCATTTGGGTGCATGGCAGGACTCAGAAGGGAAGGAGTGATTTTTGGATTTTGCAGCTCAGATTCTGGTGGAATGTTGGTGGGTGCTATGTCGCATTAGCAAGACCCCCCAAGCACCAATACAGTGGAACCCCCCCACAAGTGACCCCATTTTGCAAACTACACCCCTCAGGGAATTCATCTAGGGGTATAGTGTACATTTCAAACCCCCAGGGGTTTCACCAATTTTGATACAACTGGGCTGTGCAAATGAAAAATTACATTTTTTACACAAAAATGCAGTTCTGGCTCAAAATTTTTCATTTTCACAAGGAATGAAGGAGAAAAAGCACCCTAAAATCTGTGCCCCAATTTCTCCCGAGTACGGCAATGTCTCACATGTGACCAAAAAATACCATTTGGGTGCATGGCAGGACTCAGAAGGGAAGGAGTGATTTTTGGATTTTGCAGCACAGATTCTGGTGGAATGTTGGTGGGTGCTATGTCGCATTAGCAAGACCCCCAAAGCACCAATACAGTGGAACCCCCCCACAAGTGACCCCATTTTGCAAACTACACCCCTCAGGGAATTCATCTAGGGGTATAGTGTACATTTCAAACCCCCAGGGGTTTCACCAATTTTGATACAACTGGGCAGTGAAAATGAAAAATTACATTTTTTTACACAAAAATGCAGTTCTGGCTCAAAATTTTTCATTTTCAGAAGGTATTAAGGAGAAAAAGCACCCCAAAATCTGTGCCCCAATTTCTCCCGAGTACGGCAATGCCTCATGTGTGACCAAAAAATACCAGTTGGGTGCATGGCAGGACTCAGAAGGGAAGGAGTGATTTTTGGATTTTGCAGCACAGATTCTGGTGGAATGTTGGTGGGTGCTATGTCGCATTAGCAAGACCCCCCAAGCACCAATACAGTGGAACCCCCCCACAAGTGACCCCATTTTGCAAACTACACCCCTCAGGGAATTCATCTAGGGGTATAGTGTACATTTCAAACCCCCAGGGGTTTCACCAATTTTGATACAACTGGGCTGTGCAAATGAAAAATTACATTTTTTACACAAAAATGCAGTTCTGGCTCAAAATTTTTCATTTTCACAAGGAATGAAGGAGAAAAAGCACCCTAAAATCTGTGCCCCAATTTCTCCCGAGTACGGCAATGTCTCACATGTGACCAAAAAATACCATTTGGGTGCATGGCAGGACTCAGAAGGGAAGGAGTGATTTTTGGATTTTGCAGCACAGATTCTGGTGGAATGTTGGTGGGTGCTATGTCGCATTAGCAAGACCCCCCAAGCACCAATACAGTGGAACCCCCCCACAAGTGACCCCATTTTGCAAACTACACCCCTCAGGGAATTCATCTAGGGGTATAGTGTACATTTCAAACCCCCAGGGGTTTCACCAATTTTGATACAACTGGGCAGTGAAAATGAAAAATTACATTTTTTTACACAAAAATGCAGTTCTGGCTCAAAATTTTTCATTTTCAGAAGGTATGAAGGAGAAAAAGCACCCCAAAATCTGTGCCCCAATTTCTCCCGAGTACGGCAATGCCTCATGTGTGACCAAAAAGTGGCAGGACTCAGAAGGGAAGGAGTGATATTTGGATTTTGCAGCACAGATTCTGGTGGAATGTTGGTGGGTGCTATGTCGCATTAGCAAGACCCCCAAAGCACCAATACAGTGGAACCCCCCCACAAGTGACCCCATTTTGCAAACTACACCCCTCAGGGAATTCATCTAGGGGTATAGTGTACATTTCAAACCCCCAGGGGTTTCACCAATTTTGATACAACTGGGCAGTGAAAATGAAAAATTACATTTTTTTACACAAAAATGCAGTTCTGGCTCAAAATTTTTCATTTTCAGAAGGTATGAAGGAGAAAAAGCACCCCAAAATCTGTGCCCCAATTTCTCCCGAGTATGGCAATGCCTCATATGTGACCAAAAAATACCAGTTGGGTGCATGGCAGGACTCAGAAGGGAAGGAGTGATTTTTGGATTTTGCAGCTCAGATTCTGGTGGAATGAATGGTGGGTGCTATGTGGCATTAGCAAGACCCCCGAAGCACGGTGAAATGATGAACCTAATAATCCATAGATGTGTAGTATATTTTAAAACACTCCTTTATACATAGGCCGGGTTTGTCGGGGCAAGTTTCACAGTGGAAAATAGTTTCCTTTCTTATTCCCTTTTTATAGCAAACTTTGCACCTTTTTTGTGTCCTGCCCTGTCTTGCAGTGGAGGGGATTTCGTTAGGAAAATGCTGCCCTGGTACAATACGGGGGCCAGTACTAGAAGTACTGGGGCCCTCTGCCTGCTGGTTCCCAAATATTAGGCCCTTTATGACTTCCTCTTGAAAGTGCATAAATGTCCCCCTCTGGCTGGTAGAACGGAATAGCACGTAAGCGTTATACAGTGCCATCTGGATGATATACACGGCCAGCTTCTTGTACCAGATTTTTGTTTTCCGCAGGGCACTGTACGGCTTCAGTACCTGATCTGAAAGATCCACTCCGCCCATGTACCTATTGTAATCTAGGATACAATTAGGTTTTGAGGTGTGGGTACTGGTACCTCGTACAGGGATGGAGGTGGTACTGTCTCCATGAATTGTTGTCAGTATAAGGACATCCCTCTTGTCCTTATATTTGACCAACAACATATTTTCGGTGCATATTCCCCTGCTTTCACCCCTTCTCATTACTTGGGCAATGTGCGTTTTTGGGAGGCCTCTTTGGTTCTTACGCACAGTACCGCAAGCTGCTGTACCTCTTGAACCAAGGGCCTTAAACAGGGGGATGCTAGTGTAAAAGTTATCCACATAGAGGTGATAACCTTTATCCAGGAAGGGGTGCACTAAATCCCAGACAATTTTTCCACTAACACCTACGAGGGAGGGGGGGCATTCTGGCGGTTCAATTCTTGAATCCTTCCCTTCATATACCCTAAACCTGTGGGTGTACCCTGAGGTGCTTTCACACAGCTTATACATTTTTATGCCATACCTTGCCCTCTTACTGGGAAGGTACTGGCAGAATTTAACCCTTCCTTTAAAATGTATAAGGGACTCGTCAATACAAATAAATTTTTCAGGGATGTACATCTCTGCAAATTTGGCACTGAAATGATCAATGACCGGCCTGACTTTGAATAGCCGGTCAAAGGTGGGATCATCTCTGGGTGGGCACAGTGTATTATCGGTGTAATGTAAAAATTTAAGGATTATCTCAAAACGAGCCCGAGTCATGGCCATACGGTAAAATGGGGTGCTGTACAGAACATCTGTACTCCAATATTGCCTAATTTCTGGCTTTTTTACTATGCCCATATGTAACACCAGACCCCAAAACGTCATCATCTCTACTGCATCTACAGGGGTCCACCTAGCAAATGATGACGTGGGGTTTTGAGCAATAAACTGCTGGGCATATAAATTAGTTTGGTCCACCATTAAATTTATAAAATCATCAGAGAAAAATAATTTGAAAAAGTCAATTTCTCTGAGACCTGCTGAATCAAATTGGATTCCTGGGATGGCCAAAAACTCAGGAACCTGGGGCTCAAAATTGTCTGGTGGTGGGGTCCATTCGGGATCAATCATTTGGGGGGGGTCTCAGCTGCTCTACGGGGGCGTCTTTGAGGGTGTCCCTCATCAGCAGAGGAGGAAGAGGAGCTTAAGGCGAATCCTTCAAATTCCCCGCTTGCATCACTGGCTGTGTCAGAGTCAGAGGCAAGCATGGCATATGCCTCCTCCGCTGAATACATTCTTCTGGATGACTGGGATGACATTTGGGATGACATTTGGGATGCCATTTTTATTTTTGTGTTTCTGTAAGTGTAATGTTTCAACACGTGTATAGTGTAGGGGGGGTACAAACTTTATTTCAACACGGGGGGTGTGTAGTGTGTATGTAGTGCAGAAAAAAAAAATACTTTTTACAGGAATTTGATCCCAATAAAAAAAAAAAAAATTGAAGGGGTTAAAAAAAAAAAAAAAAAGGTCCTGCGCCAAAAATTGAGCACAGATGTTGGTCAGTAACGTCCGTCACTGAACAGCGCTCAAAGGCAACAGGAATTTGATCAAAAAAAAAAAAAAATAGATCAACCCTGTGCCGAAAAAGCTGATCAGTGATGTACGTCACTGATCAGCGCACAGTGGCCACAGGACACCCACAAAATCACAGTGTGTGTAAAAAAAAAAAATTAAAAAAAGACCCCACAGCACCCTCAAAAAAAAAAAAAAAAAGGTGATCAGTGATGCGACACTGATTACCAGTGAGGGGCAGCAGGTGCACAACCTTTGGTGCAACTGACAGTGCAACTGGCAGCAACTGACAGGTATATATATAAAAAAAAAAAACCTGCACCCCCAAAAAGTTGCTGATCAGCACAGATATACTGATCAGCACAAAAGGGGGGGTAGCAGACACAAAATATAGCACTCTCTGTCACTATCTCTCACTATCTCTCACTATCTCTCACTATCTCTCACTATCTATCACTCTCTATCACTCTCTATCACTCTCTATCACTCTCTGTCACTATCTGTCACTATCTGTCCCTATCTCTCACGATCTGTGACTCTATGACACTGCTGCAGCAGCACACACAGAAGTCACAAGATCCAGGAAGTATCCAGCTGCTGGCAGCACGCTACCAGCGGTGATCAGCGGTGATCAGGTAAGTTTCAGGCAAGGATCAGGTATGTATCACGACAGATTGGCACGGTGACCGCTCTGCACGCAATTCCAGACCGGAATGGCGTCTGCAGCGCAGTCACCGTTAGTTTAAATCACGCGCCTTGGCTGTGATTGGTCCGTGGGTCCCACGGACCAATCACAGCCTTGGGGGCAGGTGGGGTGAGATGTCGTCGTCACCGATGACCCCCTCATGCCCCCTGACGCCCGGCGGTGATTGACACCTGTGTTACCGAGCGTCTGATTCGCCAGTAACACAGGAAAACGCTGTGAATGGCTGTTCACACTGAACAGCCAATCACAGCGATCGCCGACGGGGGGGCGGCATCGCAGCCCCCCCCTGGGCATGCAGGGACATGTCTGCTGTCAGGGACAGCAGACATCGTCCCTCTGTCACTGCGTCTCGAGACGCAGTGGCACTTTGAAGTCATGACGTATATATACGTCATGTGTCGGGAAGTACATCCCGGCCATGACGTATATATACGTCAAATGTCGGGAAGGGGTTAAGGCACCACACCCATTGTCTTTTTGATGCAAGTGCGAGTGCAGGCTTTGTGGATCTGTGTGTGTATATATATATATATTTATATATATATATATATATATATATATATATATATATATATATATATATATATATATATATATATATATATATATATATATATATATATATATATATAGAAAGATGGAAGAGGCGGCACTCAAATGGTATTTTTTTTTCAAGTGTATAATTATAATTGGCAGCAAAATAATAGGACCAATGTTTCGGGGTCTTGGTCACCCCTTTGTCAAGGTGCAAGTGGAAATCAAATATATATATATATATATGTGTGTGTGTGTGTGTGTGTATGTGTGTATATATATATATATATATGTGTATATATATATATATATGTGTATGTGTGTATATATATATATATATATGTATGTGTGTGTGTGTATGTGTATATATATATATATATATATATATATATATATATATATATATATATATATATATATTTGGCTACATCTGTCACTCAAAGTGTGTTAGTGTGTCTGTAACGCTGGGTGGAGCCTCTGACTCACATGACTGACTCACAGTCTAGGAGTCCAAATAGACAGCAAACTAGGATGTAGTGCCCATTGTAATGGTAAAGCTACAAAAAAGGCCAACAAAATTCTGGCGTGTATTAAGAGGGGAATGGAAACTAGGGACTCAAGGGTAATTATGCCACTATATAAAGCATTGGTGAGACCTCACCTAGAGTACGGAGTACAGTTCTGGGCCCCACACTATTAAAAGGACATCATAGAATTAGAAAAAGTCCAAAGTGAGCAACAAAGCTTATTAGGGGAATGGAGAATTTAGACTACGGGGAGAGATTAAGCAATTTGGGACTATTTACATTAGAAAAGAGACGTTTAAGGGGGGACATGCTCAACATGTACAAGTATATCAAGGGCCAATATAAGAAACTGTCACACACCCTCTTTTCTACTAGAAAGGAATCTAGGATGCGAGGGCATGAGTATAGATTAGAAGAAAAAAGATTTCATTCAGCTAGTAGAAAGAATTTCTTTACGGTCAGAACAGTCAAACTCTGGAACTCTCTTCCCAGAGAGGTGGTAACGGCTGGCTCATTAAATGCGTTCAAGGCAAAGTTGGACAAACATTTACTGGAGAAAAACATCCATGGGTACAAATAAGAAATATAAATTGTCTGTAAAATACCAGAACCTACCAAATCAGCAATGGATATCTATACCAGGTTGAACTAGATGGACGCAAGTCTTTTTTCAGCCTTACCTACTATGTAACTATGGGGTTTATTCTAGTTCATTCTTTCTGACAAAATCCTTCTTAGATGGACAAAACCATGTTCACTGCAGGGGGCAGATGTAACATGTGCAGAGAGAATTAGATTTGGGTGAGTTCTTTTGTTTCTGTGCAGGGAAAATACTGACTGCATGATTTTACACTTCAATATAGATCTCACTTTGAAGAAAAACCCCACCCAAATCTAATTCTCTCTGCACAAGTTACTTCTGCCCCACCCGCAGTGCACATGGTTTTGTCCATCTAAGAAGGATTTTGTCAGAAAGAATGGACTAGAATAACCCCCTATGTAACATGACAGAGAACCAGCCCAGTGAGCACACAGTGCCAGACACC